>NC_054055.1:120381773-120694430 GCF_017639655.2 Falco naumanni
AATTACTCTCCAAAAGCACAGATTTCAGTGGTGTTTCTTTGTCCTACAGATGTTTTCTCTTGGCACACTGGTCAACTCCTCACCATTTGCTGCCAGTTTCAGTGATTCCGAGCATCTGCTCTCAGTTTTTGGCACAGGCACAAATGTATAGCACTAAAATCACTGGGAATCACAAAACCGTGTTACCAGCTTTGAAAGGTTAGACAGAGAAGTCAAAATAATCTGTTGTAGTAACAGTTGAAGGCATTCTGCTATTTTTGGATGTTGCTTTGGGCTTAAACCACCTCAGCTTAACAACATTTTCACTCCAGGCAATAGCTGCTGCTGGTTTTCCTTGGATGAAGAACACACCGATTGAAATAAATTCAAGCAAAATCACATAAGTAAAGGTGAGCAAATGTTTAAGTCTTTTCAGGACTGCAGCAGCTATACATGCTTATCCAAGCTCATGATCCTGGCTACCTAGGGACAAGAAGTATAGCCTATATATATACACCTGTGGGCAAAAAAAAAACCCCAGTGAGGCT
Organism: Falco naumanni; assembly: GCF_017639655.2. Taxonomy (NCBI): domain Eukaryota; kingdom Metazoa; phylum Chordata; class Aves; order Falconiformes; family Falconidae; genus Falco; species Falco naumanni. The sequence continues at coordinate 120,382,301 of NC_054055.1, forward strand.
TATTATGGTGGTTACTAAAGTTCATCATTCTTCTATAAACTATAGCTCATGCTTTAAGCTGAATTTTATTACAGACATTAGTCTAGTCAAATAGTAAAGGTATGATTCAAGCCACCTATCTGACTTTTAATGATTTTAATATTAAGTAGGGAGGGAAAAGCTATTTCAACTGGTGCTTAATGATATCAGACATCGCTAGACATTCTGCAAGTACGGGTCCCAGCCCTTCCCACCTTTCTTGTGCCTAGCGCCATTTTACCAGAGGAAGCATCAGGCACAACATCTGGATCCAAATATATCTGTTGGTAAGTGGGCGTTATCCTTATTCTACTGACTGGCACATGCAAAGAAACACACACATCAGTTGGACCTTCAGCTGTCAAAAAATGATCACATTTACCTCTAATCATATAAATACTGGCAGGTTACACTAGCCAAGAGACTGGCATCTAAAGTAATTCATAGCAATACAACTCGGTCACCCAGACGTGGGGATGAGGTCATTAAAAGGCCTACCTGCTTTCTAAATGTTATACTAAGGAGTCAACAGTCCATCCTTTAGTTTATAACAAACAAACAAAACGCAGCTTTGTTTGCAGAAACAACAAAAGTGCAGCTACAAATATAAAGTAGAATACCTGAATAAACCGTCTTGTTGAAACTCCCCCCGGTCTGTCAGCTCACAGGCTTCACATCCAACCCAGCGTCAGTTACTGAGGTCAGACTGTGTCCGGAAGAAAACCAGGGAGTTGTTACCTACAATAACCAAGGACGGATGTAACAGACGAGCTCTAGCAAATCACGCTGTTGCAGTTTATAACCTTCTCCCACCCAGCAGCCCACCCATCCCTGGAGGGCCAACAGGAAGGAATACACACACGCATCTCAGTGGTTTCATTTTGTGCTTTGGTGTCTCAGGTTGAACTCCTCATCAGTGTTTTTAAGCTGTCAGAGTTGTGCACGAGGACACTATCTAAAACATACTATGGAGGTGACAGCCTCTAGCAGGAGGATGGTGTAAGCACCTGAAGGTAAATCCTCACGGTGACCTCTTCCAGAGCCCTACACCAAAGCTGTAACTTCAGCTGCAGTGACAGTTCATGATTCTGAGGTCTACTCAGAGTCCAGTCCAGTTTTTCCTGAAATACATACAAAATCTCACTGGCTTCAAGTGAAACAGGAGCAAGCCACCAGCTTCTGCGTTATGATCACAGCAGTGGCTCCCAGCCACAGAAAATAAAGGTGACGGTGCCTCACTGCTGATCTACCCTCTTGTGCTGCTGCCACCCTGGATGCTTAGCATGAGTAAGGCATTCTGAGAACCTTCCACACAAACTTAACTAATTAAATAAGAAACCTGTCACCCCCAAACTTCAGCTGTGTCTCAGTTATTACTACCTTCTCCAATAGAAATAATTATGATCAATCAGAGAACAACAAATTAGTACCATGACTGCACATCTTATTCCTTCAAATGGTAAGTATTGCTTTCAGATTTTATCTGTCACAGCTAAACCCAGCAGTTTAACTGCTGTAGTCACTGAATTTCCTAAGAAAGTTCTTGCAGATAATGCTTTTCTGAACATTTAAATACATCCTTTCCATTGCAGCTCAACACAACTGGGGTAGAAGAACTCAGTCTTTCAACAAAGACTGGGACTCAGTGGTGTCGGAAATTAATTTGGGATCGTATACGCCACAGTAACACTGTACCCCAATAACCATGTCGTTGTAACGCCCTCAGTCACTGTGCTGGTTCAGCAACGCACCCCCTGGGTGGCCACGGCAGAGCCTGGTGCCTGGGCAGTGACTGAAGGTACCACCAGTGACTGTGATGCAGTTTAATAACGCAACATCATCTGCTGCTGGTGTACTCAGCTCGCCATTCCAAACACAAGCAATGTGTGAAGGAGAAATGGGCGCAGCAGCTTCGCAAAAACACAGAAATAACTCTCGGGTTTAGATAACAACCAAAACTTAGAGGTTCAAATATTTTGTTGATCTTTTCTGTCCCAGCATTCATGGTTTACTTCCATGCATCTTTATACCTGCTGATTCAAGTGGGGGAAGGAAAGGAACCCCCCAAACAAGACAACATGCCCGTACGGGATTATGTCCTGGTGGCCGCTCCACCTGCTTTGTTTCTCTCCGGTGGTTCTGCACTCTTTGCCCAAACTGGTATGTTTGTTACCACAGCAGCTGCAATATCCACCTTAATATTCCAAGAGATCATGACTAATACTCTTAGTGCAGTACTTCATAAAAAGCCTGAACACAGGAGCCCAGCTGCGCAGATTTAGCCATCAGAAGAGTTAACAACACAGTCACTGTTTTTGTGACAAGAGGAAGCAAATTCACACAAAATGAGTGTGTATCTCTTGATGATGAACTACACAAACAGCATTACACTCACTTCTTAGTCACATCTGTAAGATTCCTTGTGTTAGTAGGAGGTTTCGTGGCTTGCCAACAACAGATATTTCTGAAAGGTCTCTCCTCCCGAGTCCTAGACACATACGGACACACACACTCAGAACTGAGCAATTCACCCAGTAATGTTTCTCATTAATTTAATCTTAAAAATGGCTCATAAGAAAAGTACTGGAGCCGAACGCAAGAGTTACAGCTGTGAGGAACATCCTGAAACTCATGATAAATTCATAGGCTATATTCATAACCTGATGATGGGAAATGAAACAACCCTTTTAAGGAAAGGGATAGAAGACAAGACATTTCACATGTACTATGTGTATAGATATTTCTAGAATTGTTTATAAACAAAAAGTGAGAAACTAACACAAATGCTTAGGCAATTACCTAACACCATTGAAGTGTTTGTGTAAGTAAAGGGTGAATGAGAAGTCAACAACAGCAAAACTAACAAAGAATTGCTGGAAACGGTGGGAGACTCCAGTCAGCAATGGTTTACACCAGCTGAGAATCCAATCTGTCATCCTTTCAATTTGGAAGCAAAGAAACCTACTACGAGTACTGAGCAAGCCCCTCAAGATTTACCACACAAGCACTAGTGCTGTAATTGCACGCATGAATCCAAAGCCTCGTGCCTGCCCAAATGCCAGTGAGACAGCTAGAGGTGAAACCCATCGCAAATCAGCGCTTTTGTGCTGTAAGGAATCCTAAGGCTTTTCTAAAAAAAAACCCAGAATGTAAACTTGAAATACTGGTAAAAGAAAAAGCAAAAATCCAGAATATTTCTGGAAATGCATAAAGAAAAATATGCTAACATTTCAAAATAGACTAATAAAACAATTTTGTCAAATCAAGCAGAAAAGATTTTTTTTTAACTAACTACACAAAATTCTCTTCGCCGGACCTGCTGCAGTAGGTCTGGAAATTGTCGTCTGACATTATTTTCCCATTCCTTCTGTCTGACTCGGGGCTGGTGGACAAGATGCCGGAAGGATTTGGTGCATACGTGAAAGGACAGGTGGGACCAAGGGAAAGGGAGAACATCATGAGACAGGGATATTGTAGTTCAGAAAGCCCAAACCATGACGGTCAGCAGGACTTTCAAGATAACAAACCCCTTTGCACATGCTGCTGACAGCTCTAACACTCAAACTCTGCTTTTCTGTGATTTTTGAAGCCAAATGTTCAGACTTCAGTTGAACCAAAGTATTTCTTTTCAGTTTTCATAGCACAAGATTAGAGAAATTGATTACTAAATATTTTCTCCAGTTGCAAACTTTCGTTATACAAAAACTGTCAGAAATTTTCCTGCCAGCTGTAAATTAAAGTTACAGTATTTAGTCCCACAATAACTTCAAAGTATGGCACTGTAAATGAAGCAGAATCCATAAAAACCTAACATTTTTTCATTTTAAACTGTCCTTTTATTCTAAAAGCAACAGTTGTAAGCATATTAAAGTTGAAATTATAATTAATGTTGCAAGAAATATAGCCAATTTTGTAGCTCATCTAAACTTATCAGATCTTTTACAGTGAGTTAATGGACTGTTAGTGAATCTCTTCAACATGAATTTGATCATCAAAACGATGCTTTTCACAAGATCTGAAGCTATTCAGGCTTATTCCAATTATAAGATCTGGCTGAAGCTTCTGCCATGCAAAACCCTCTACGGTTTGACACGGTTCATGTGGTTTTAAATGGAGTGACCGAAGACCAGAAAAGGGAGAACATGAACAAAGTTTTATTCAGAAATCTGTGAAAGTCTGCTGATCACAGGATGGGGATATTTGGGTTCCATTCGCACTGCCTCTGGCCATGGGCCAATGACTTCATTGCATCCCCATGGACTGGTCTCATCCACCTCAAGCTCCACAGATTGGTGGTGTGACCAGTAGTCAGGATGCGATGGTAGGGCATTTACCAGCTCCTGCAAGGTTTTGTAGTCTGTTTGGCTTTACTCCATGGCAGTCTCGCTTGATCATGCCCCACCTTCGCTGTGATATACATTCCCAGTAAGCTGGTTTACTAACTGGAATGCCTGTTGAAATACTCAAGAATTCAACTGCTGACTAAAGGGGTCATAGCTCCCTTTTTCATGGCACGTTGCAACTGCCCATGTCTCATTTATAGTGTAAGGGGATCTGTCCCTAACTTAAATGTGAAAACAGTCTGGGTTATTCCTATCCATGAACTGCTCTTTCTTCTCCTTGACAGTTGCCTTGCAAAATGAAGGACACCAAACTGAAGCCAGGACCTCAGAATACTGCTGTAACGTTACATATAACCAGTGCCGCGGATTGTCACTCAGCCCCATCTTCCTGACCCTCCAGAAATTAGTCTTGAGTTGTTCCTGCATGTTTGTAGCACTGTAATCACAATGCATTTAGTAGCACTTTGTTGAGACCGTATGAAGTTTAAGCCATTAATCAGAAAACAAAACCAGATGACCAATAGCAAGCATTTCAGTAATGAGCTCAATTCCCACTATGAATAGCTCAATCAGAAAGTGTTTGTCTAAAGTATTGGTTGCATGCTGCCAAATTACTAATATTTTTGAAGCTACACCAAAAAATGGACTCAAATCTGCTGTATCATTTGCAGTTACAAGCTTGATTGGTTGATTTAAATAGAAAACTCAAGATTTTTGCTCTTTATTCAACTTTTCCACTGTGGAAAAGAGTATGTTGAGTGGGGGTACAGATTTCAGTAAAAGTTGAGTATAGGTCTTCAACAGAGAAACAGTATGGGGAGGGAGAAAAACACCAAGTATAAATACTGCTATATAAGTTTGAGATGTGTGAGAAGTGGGATCCAATGCTGACTGAAAACAGCAGAAAGATCTACCTTACAGGCACCTTCTTTTCCTTTTGATCTCAAAATGGAACAGATCTATTTGATTTAATTACATAAATGAAAGCTTGCTATCTTGAGATATTCGGTTTAGAGCCCAAATTCCCAGGCCTCTAACAGATTTGTGAAGTATTACCGACCTTGGCTACAGTTTCTATCCATTTGTTAGTTTGTTTGTTGCGGTAAGTCGCATCCAGCTACTAATACAAAGCACTAGATGCTCTTGAAGTGGCGTCCAAACAAAACCAGAGGTCAGAAATTATTGGTAAAGATGAAGGCTGTGTGTAAAGCATCGCCATGAGAGAAGGTGTGAAGTGATAGAAAAACACCCGCACACTGCATTTATCAAGGCAGTACCCTAAAAAGGACAAAGAAAGTAATTCATCTCAGTAAGAACACGAAGGGAGAAGCATATAAAATAAATATCCATAAACTAAACAGTGATTACAAAATCTGAACCTTGGAAAACAACCTGTTTGAGAAATAAAGTACATCAGAGCATGACCTGCTAAAATCTAGATTCAAGATTTACAAATCAGTCATATAAATCATACATTTTTATTAATAAAATGGATATTTACATCCAAAGTATAAAGTATTGAGTTTCAAACCATCTGTATGACAGTAATGCTACTTATAAATCAGGTACATGAACTATCCATTATTTCCTACACTTATAAATCAGTCATATTCACAAAGCAGTTGCCTGACTAGGAAATAATTTTCTTGATTAATAAATCAGGTGCCACCAGACGCATAAATTACTGATAGGAACCATAAATCTTTTGACCACTAGGCACATTTCATAAATCAGAAACTCAGCATATACCAAGTGTTCATAAATGCTCAATTATGAACAATTTAGCAAACCAGTACCAACCCCGAATCCCCCAGCACACCCAAACCTGTAAAGCCATAGAGCCCAGATTTGCTTGCTTGTTGTTTTTTTTGAAGCTGAAGATTCACTGTATCTCCTGTTCTGTTTGCCACTGTGTAATACATTAGGAGTTTGTTTATTCATAACTAAAAAGCATTTTAATATTTATTCATAACTAGAAAGCAATTTAGTGCTTTGAGGGTTGGCGAATGGGGGGAGGCAGAAAAGGGACATACCGAAAAAAAGTTTTGTTCCTGCTTTTTTTATTTTTCACACAGAAATTGAAAGTCAAAATCTCTGCTACCTCATCCCAAAACCTCTTGCAGATTTATTTGGCCTTCTCTCCCACCCTTCTTTGAACTGTTGTATTAAACGTATTTACAACTCTTTTTTTAATTGCCGTTTATGAACATATTATGTCACTAGAAGTCATCATTCAGCAGCTGCTGCACTATGAAACATTTACTTCAGTAAGAAGTAAAAACAGAGTAAGAAGTTAAAAATAGGGTGAATACATTTCTTTAAGGTAAGGGGAGAGTGTGGTATGATAAACTCTACTTTTATGATGTTCTCCCTGCAGAAAGGTGAAAAATGTTCTTAAACTGAGGGGCCCATTACACTGCATCCATTTAGCAGAATGCAGCCTCTGTTGGCTCCAAGGGATTTCTAAATAGTTCATCAATACGGCTGTGTTGGTGAGTGTATAAACACTTCCAACATGACAGAATGATAAAACCAAGTAAATGCTGTATTTGATATATTACAGAAATAAAGTGTCACTTTAGGTTGTCAATTTGAAGTTTGTCATAGCAATTCACACAATTTAGAATTCCAACAGAAAAAGTACAGATTAAGTCTAAATGCTGTATTCTAAAAACAGAAATAAAATTTCTAATAAAGAAGAAACATAATTACATGTTTTATTTAATGTTATAATTATATGAAACATAAAGATATGTAATTTAGGAAAAAAGCAAAACATTTTAGATTGAGGTAAATAGTATGCTTTGGTTGACATGAAATTATTGTCTTCCAACCCGATTTGGCCACTAAACTGGTAAGTTATTATTCATACAGGCTCATTATCATACCAATATCCTTTGGATGAAAGGCATGGCTGTTGCTATAATTACTGAAATAAGTAAACCGGAGCTACTATGGGATATAGGTGTAGCTAACAATCCGGTTTTACATCTTCACCATTTGCTGCTGCAAGGATGAATTCATGTGTTGGGGACCATCAAACGGAGATGCTCCTACAGGTGTCACCTCTGCCAAAGAGTACGAAGCAACTTCTGATGCCTGTGCTCCGAGACCACCCACGGGGAGCAGAACACAGGCACAGAACCTAGCACTGAATTCCCAGGCAGCGGGAGAATGGGTGGGTAAGAGAATAGGTGGGAAACGGATACCTGAGAAATAAGGTTCACAAAAGAGCTGCCCATTAGGAACCACCAGCGTGTTTACCTCTACGCACCTCCTCGGATTCAAGGAAAACATCTGCATACCATGGAACAGAAGAGCTATTTCACAGCAGGCTGCAGTAAAATAAACTGGAAACTTAACCAGGTACCAGCTGGCAGTAATAATAGTTAGGAATTAACTAATGCATTTCTCAGAAGTGCTCAAGAGTAACGGCTGAGGTTGCGCAGAGAGCTTTAGCTGTTGTTGTAACGGCCTGGGAAGAAGCCTGTTCCATGCTAACAGTCACAACGAGGATTAGTGCAAGCTTTCGTCTACACGATAGACAAAACTACATTTTACTTCTCAAAGACAAGAAAAGCCATCACCTCACTCTGCATTTGGCTGTGGCGGCCAGGAGGGAGGGGAGCACCGCGGCGGGCAGCAGCCAGCCCCCCCTCCCTGGCCAGCAGTGCTGAGCAGTCGCAGCGGGGTCATGAAGAGGGTTCAGTGTGGATGCACAGCGAGGGCAGAGCCACAGAAAATATACAGTATCTCCCTATGCTGGTGTAAAAATAAATAAATCAAAATAAATGCAATTTTAATCTGTTGCCCTGCATCTCTGGAGGGGCGAGTCTGAGCTCACTGTCGTTAGCCATACAGTGAGAGGGTGCCTGACTGGAGGAACAGTTTATCTGAGACTACAAAATTGAACCATCTCGCCCTCCTGGGTAAGGACAAACCTTGTAACACCCTCATGAGGTTACATGAGGGCAAGGAAGAAAAATAAATAAATAAATAAATAAATAAATAAACAAACAAATAAATAAATAAATAAAAAGTCGTCTTATGGTATTCTTCATTAAGGCTATGATTTTACTGGAGCCATCAGCTGGCTGCCGTAAGTACCCATCTACTTTGTCTACACAAAGGCCCAGAATCACTTGAATCAAGCTCTTTCTGTTGTTGTTGGTTGTTTTTTTTTTTTTTCTTATTTCTTTGGTGTGTTTTTTCTTTTTGTTTGTTAGTTGGTTTTTGGGTTTGTTTGTTTTTTTTTAATCTTACCCCCACCCCGATTCTATCATAACCATGGCACAATGAGAACAGAGACAAATGAAATTACTGCTGTCTGCTTACAGAAAGATCCTTTTCTGCAGCCTGCTGATACCCCTCCTGCCTCTTAAAATCCTCAGTTTTATGAAATCTGTTCTCCCTGAGGAAATCAGGGTGTTAGCAAGGGAACATTTTCAAAATCAAAACTTAGAAATTAACTGTTTTGATAACATTTACATATACAAACTATAATAGCTGTTAGAGAAGGCACAGCAAAACTAAGACATAGCAGTGCAAGAGGCAACTGGCACATACTGAAATAAAAAAAAATAAAATTGTGTATGAATGAAAAGCTTTTTTACTGTGAGGGTGATCGACCGCTGGCACAGGTTGCCTGGAGAGGTTGCAGAGTCTCCATCCATGGAGATGTTAAAAACCCAGCTGGACAACCTGATCTGGATGATGCTGCTCAAGCAGGGGGTTGGAAGATATTAATTTTTTTTTTTAATTTATCTTTTTATTTAAAAAAACCCAAACCTCTGACAATCTGAGGGAAACCCTCATTAGCACATGAATAGTTTTGAGGTTGATTCAACATTAATGTGAGTAAATTTCACTCTTACCTACGTTACCTATTTAGTAATAGTCGAACATCAGTACTATTCTCTTAACAATCTTGCGTGAGTTTGTCCAGGTATCTGTACTTAAAAGTATATATTAAATTATTAATATTTTTTTGAGGAATACATAACAAGTCAAAAAAGTGTGGGCTTCTGTGGGCTCAGATTAAGCTAGAATATTTGATTACAACGAATTTGGCACTGCATGATAAACTCTCTAATGGAGTTATATGCTCAGGAGAGATTAAGAGAGTCTGACGCTTGACTGGCTCTAAATAGATGCTTAAGACTGCCTGGCAGTTTTGGAGGACAACACACTCCTGTCCTGAACCAAACTTCTTTGTGTTTTAGAACACCGTCAACTTGTTCTAGACAGGACGCTATTTTTTGCCAAATACATAACGCAGCTACATTTGCTTACAGAGGTGTTGCAGTTCTAATTCGTTATTGCAAAGCATTCTGCAGTACCTTGAAGACAAAATGCAACAGATAAACACCTCTCCCAGCTAAGTACGTCACAGAAATACCGCCTCTGAGCAAGTGAGCTTCTCCCCACCCAACAGGTACATTTCCATTGCCTCTTATAAGCTAGTCTGGTCCTATCCAGGCACAAACCTCATTTCTTTCTTCAACACTTTGAAGCTTTTGTTCGTACTCTGATAAGAGCGGAAAGGATTCTGAGACCCAAGGAAAGAAAGACCTATAAAAATTTTGTCTATAGACATTTGAATCATGACAGGGACAAAAGTACCGGAGATGGTCTATGACCCTCCCAGCTTCCCCCCAGGGAACCAGGTTGAACTTACTGAATCTTCAGCATTGCAGGTCTAAACACAAAGCAGCTCCCACTGTTGCTTTCCAACAGGCAAGAAACAGCATCCCATCACAGGTCACTTGAGAAGCTGCTCACAAATTCAACACTTACAGCCCAGCACCAAGACACCTTGACCCATAGCTCAAAAGATCTCAGCTGTGAAAACCACGCCGGTCTATTGCCATGGTGTTTCTTGTGACTGCCATTCAAAACTGGTCCATGGTAAGTCTGCGGGCCAAACACTACCCTGCCATGTTGAGAATTTCAGCACCTACCACCTACCAGGTTAGAGACTCATTTAGAGCTGGAAGTACAGAAAGGTCAAGAGTAACGCTCACTTAAAAAAAATAATAAATCTTCCTTCCCCCTAAGCGTCAGCACAAAGCTACCGCATTGCTGAAACTGCCCGCCTTGCCAAGGTGATGGAAGTTACTGGTTTACCAAGAGACTGCATGGTCTGCCTCCCCAGAAATTATTTTCAGCTTTGTGAAAAAGTCTACAAATATTGACAGAAGAAAAAGTACTGAAAGAAGTGATAGTTTAGCATTATTAGTCCGAAATTTGATGATACATGCCATCAATTGTTGCAAGAAACACTTTAAAAGTCTCTGTCAAAATAAGGGAAAAATCACATTAAAAAATGCGAAGGTTTTGAAAGCTTGGAAATTTACTTGGGGAACTATGGAGGAAAAAGTGAAACAGAGAGAATTCACCACGTGAAAATTCAGACCGGGATTTCAACCTGGATTCTACATCAAAGTTAAGAAGTATTTCCATGTGGCCCATTACTAGAAATAGAATTTCAATCTGCATCTCCAGTTTCAGATTAAGCAAAAAGCGGGTTTCAGGTTGTTCAAGTGATGGATTTCTATTCTGGCCCAAACAGGGTTTGTATTTAAAAAACACATAACTGAGGGCATTTATCAACTTGTTCACTGGAGTTACACCATTAAAAAAAACAAAGCAAAAGAAGAGAAAAAAGAATTAGAAACTACATCTGATTTCCAAGACAATAAAGGTAAGACATTACCATGTACCAGTATGACCATGTAACTTTTCTTACCCCTGAAAGATGACAGTGGCAGTGACCGCCATTAGCTTTCTCTATCACAGCAGTAGAAGAGCCAGTCAGCCCACCTGTCTGTCCTTAGAACGCAGCGTCCAAGGTCCCAGCAAGACGTCTATAGCGCTTTAGGGCCAGACACTGATCTCCTCCTTGACAGTGAAAAGCACCCGATTCCACAAGTGGGTAATGCCCTCGGTCAGAACAGGATGGTAACGGAACAAGAAACAGATTCTTTCCAAATGCTTGTGCAGGAATCCAGCCTTGTGTCACCTCAGGCACAGAAAAGAAGGCAGCAATGAGGCAGTCAGCTCCTCCACAGCTCTTCGCACAACGTTCCGTCGTATGTAACCGTTTGCAGCTAGGAAGCTATTGTTCAACAAAAGAAAATATTGGTTAATAAGGACAACAGGACTCAGTGAGAGACTTTGCCCCAAGATTCTGCACCGTTTCTGTGGCTATGCTATCCTCTCTCAGTACAGTGGCAAACCAGGCACTACTAGTACACCCACTACTGCTTCTTCCACAGAGTAAGAGTGGACAGTTAGTGGAAAGCACAGGTAGTCCTGGAACATGTAAATTCCAGAGGGATTTAAAGAGCAAACGCTACAAGTTTGCTAAGCAGGAATATTTGAAAGAGACTGAAACATGCCTGAAAGAACCTGCAAATTCTATTTTGTAGTTGTCTTCCCTCTTGTGTTTCGGGCCAGACAAAAGACTGCCTATTCTCCAAACCCAACAGCTTCCTAACAGAAAACACTACACGTAGCTATCCCTAAAAAAAAAAAACAACCCACAAGCAATCAACTCCAGGTTTATTAACAACATTAGTCTGTCAGGCATCAGCCCATCACTGTGAAAGATGGACTTTCTGACCAAGAGAATCCAGGACTGGGCTGTTTGAGAGCAATTCACCATTCACCTGGGAGGAGCAAGCCCTGTACAGCTGCTGTGATGTGCAAACATCCATCACCACAGGCTCTGGCCAGGAAGAAGCACAGCCATATCCCGACATCCCAGAAGCCATGAGCTTATACTACATGTTTCTCTCAAGCCTACTATTATTTCAAAGCAATAACTTTCTAATCACTCTCAGATGCTTTAAGAGTGGGCTGTCTATAGACAGAAAATTCGCTTTTCTCTTCCCCTAGAAGCCCAGTAAGCTGGAGCATACAACAGTGACTGAGGAAATCAGGAGACAATGGAAAAACACTGCTGATGGGATTTACAGATAGCTGAGCAACAGTATCGTTACCCCAAACAGGGCACCAGGTCAGAAATCTGAATCAAACAGAAGAGCCATGAAGAACTGCTGCTAGCACAAGCAACAGAGCTGTCTTACAAGATGAGAGGGCCCAGTGACAGGATCTTCATGGCTGCTGGCCACAAAGTCTTTAATCAGCTCGATTGTACCAGATGCAGGGGACAGCAACTGAGGTCATACAAATGTACTGGCCAGACTTTTACTACTATCATGGCATTTATTCCTAGGAGAAAGGTGTCCTAAACCTGCAGCCAGCAATATGAATTATAATCTTAAAAATCCCTTATACTTCTCTGAGTTCAGTTCTGCCAGTGGGTGAAGAGGGACGAGATGTCAACTTGCAACAGTTGTCTTGATTATCATTTGAACTACATCACAGCTCTTCTACTATTAAACCTACTATTAAACTATAAACCCCCAGAAATAGCATGCCTTTCAAATAAAGTTAACAGTATAATAAAAACATTGAAGTATTTACTCAGTTTAGTAAATGAAAACACTACAGTAAGATTTCCATGTAGGCAAGTATCCAGTCGATAACCAGACAATCTTGTACAAAACGGAGACCATTCTGGACACTCATTAGAAAGATCAAAGCAGACAGAGAAAACTAAAAGCTGAAAGTTGCACTTCTCCCAAGAAAAACGATTTCACTACTCCATATCCTAGAAGCAACTATCAAGTCTATTCCAAACACCTCTGGCACTGGCCACTGTCAGCTTTCTCTACCAGTGCAGTAAAAAGGGGCAATTATTTAATTTGTTCTTCAAATACAGCCTACACTTGCTTATTAATTGTTCCTACACACTTTGAAACACCTGCTCCTTGACCTCTTTGTGGGATACCTTGAACAGTTAAAGCTTGATTTTGCTCCAACAAAGTCATCAGGACATCTGTTGAACTCAAGAGGAGAACCACTAAGGCTTTAGGAGATTTCCAAAGGCACAAACGGCAGCAAGACATCCGTGCCACTGGCGGCTGTTGGGAGCATCATATATACTTGTTTATTTTGATCATCTTCCTTTTCAACTGGACTGTGCTCAAATCCATCTTATCTTCCTTTGTTTCCTAAAGCTGTTCTACAGATTATTCTGTTGCCTTTTGCCATTTTCACTTGAGTCCTTAAGTTTTCCACACCAAACATGTTATCAGTTAAAGCAAATTAAGGCCATTAAGCTAAAGGAGGTTCAAACCAACAAGGTGCTGTTAAAGCTCAGGCTGATGCTTTTGAAGTTTAAAATCAATGCAGAATGATCAAGCATATTGAATACTTTACACAAATCTATAGCAGCTGTATAAAATTTTTAAAAGCCTGAATTAATGATCTGATAAAAGTCATTTGTTAATTTAAGTAAGACTGGAGTTGTCAGGTGATTTACTGAACAAGAACATAAAACATTGTGCAGAATGATTCAGCAGTTTCAGTGAGAATCATTTGTGGCCAGCAATGGCAATCCTGCCAAACAATTTGTGCTTCCTCTTTATGATTTAGAGGTGGTGGATGTTTCTTGGAACTAATAATGGGATATATATTTTCACCTCTTATTCATTAGTTCAAACCTCTCTTAGGTCATTAATAAGGGGGGGGGGGGAGGGGGAATAATAGTCTGAACTACCTTTTGATGAGCTAGAAGATTTACAAATTATTAGTCAATTAATTTTCACAATAAACCTAAACGATTTGGTAACCATTATCATCCTGCTGAAAATGGAGAAAGCAGAAGTGGAAAGACTTACTGAAGGTCACAGACTAGCTGAGTGAGAGAATGAGACTTCCCTAACCACGTCTTTGACAGATCAAAGATCCAACAGTTGTTTCCAGGTATTAATCCACTCTCTCCTAAATTCAGCAGGAATCTTGACATTAATCCAACCAAAAGAGTTCATTCTCAACCGCAGGGCTAGAAATAGACTCAGGTCCATCTATTCCAATTACCCAAAACCAAGAAACACCTGAAGCGCCGTACCATTAAGTGACATGAACTGTCACAGCTACAGACTTGCAGCAAAGCTACAGTTTGCAGCTGATCTTTCTGAATCCATGTGAGTGCGTTACTTGAACAAAAAGCTAAGGCTTTACACAAGACAAAAGCAATGATATTAGACTTCATTAAAAACTGCATTGAGGACATGAAGGAAGTAGTAGAGTAGGTTCGTTAGGCAAAGCATACCTGATGTTAGTAGAATTTTGGACTGAATAGTCTGGCAAACAAATACACTTCCGCTGTTATTGAAAAAATAGTGTGGGAACTTTAGTAAGCACAAGTGCTCAGAAGAATTTTGGTTCACACTTCATATAACAACAATTTGTCATCAGCAGGAATTTCTTTAGCAGTCGGAAAAAAAGAATCCAGTAAGCTGATATAACATTTAGAAAGGCAGGATCATCTCATTAACTGAGACCATGGTGACATTCCATAGAAAAATGGTACTTCCAATAAGTTCACAATCATTTATTTGTTTGTAGAAATTTAACATAGGCTACAGATGAAGTTCCAGGTTTTTTTTGTTTGAAGGTATTCAAATTTCAAATACGCACAGAAATTTGTAACTCTGCTTTAGATAAGAGATAAATTATTTTCAAAACAAAAATATCCCTACAAACTTCTGAGGTTTCAACGTCCTCAGGAAGGAATTTTTTTAAACCTACTCAAATTCAAGATGACTAGAATCAGTGAGAACTCTCCATTGAATCCTCCTGAACCTCTCTCACAAGTTCCACTCATCAAAATACACCAAAAGGCTTTTGAAACCTGGAGACTAGGTTTTATTAGAACAATACAGTCAAAACGTGTTATAGAAATACATATAAAATCTCAGTATAGAAAAACTGTAACCAAATATGCCTGTCTGCTGGTAGGAAGGATCCTTCCCCCACCCTCCCCATGCCCAAGTCCTTGGGGGCCCTGTGAAAAATATCTTTTTTTCACCTCTGGGGCCTGATTTTTAATCCCCTTGCTGTCCTTCCACCAGCCTCCCCACTCTTTGATGCCAGCTCTGGGCTGGGTATACACGTGTGAGTGTCAGGCACACCCTTCCCATCTCTGGCTTTCCCTTCCATGCCCTAAAGGTGCATTTCTTTTGCAAAGGGGCTTGCTGGACCCTAGGGAAGAGGACCCTTCCCTTCCTTACAGAATATCCCACCCAACCCCAGAGGAAGAGCTAAAGCAAAGCAAACAATGGGCATCACATATCACTTCCCTAGCGTAATGCCCAGCAAAGCCTTTTTTTTTTTTTTTTTTTTTTAAAGAAACATGGCTTAGCAGCATATGACCACTGGTAAACAGAACAACATGTGCCACAAGGAGAAACAAAGGCTTCAACCCCAGAAATTGTTTCTACTGAGTGTATCTTTACTTTGCCATAGACTTAGGCTTCACATAGTAGCACATGGTGTATATGAACCACATGACCAGGTTTAGCCTAAGATAGTTAAAAACTGCTTAACCCAGGGCTGCCTACACGTTCTCCTGAAACAGGTGCCTCTCTCTACAGCATTTCCCACCTGCCAGAGACACATGGAGCAATTCCTCCAGCAGCAGGCACCCGAGGAAGTATCAGAGAGCTGAAGCAGCTGTAAAACTGTTTGCATTCAGGGGTGATGAGCAGGCAAAAAGCTCCAAAGAGTGAAAGCAATCTCCTTTGTAGGGGTTATCGAACTGGAAATAGGCTGTCATACCCCGCCCAGCAGAAGAGAGCTAAGCCTGCAAAGAAAAGCGTTTGAATCATGCAAGCTCTACCTCCCTCAGGTAGGACACAAGCCTCAGGAAATGTTTAATTACAATCTCCTGTTTTAAAGCAGGAGATACAAAGCAGGGGGTGGCTGCAGCCACATTTAGGCCACCAGCTGGGAAGGAACAATTTCTGCACTGGGAGGAAAGTGGAGGTGGTTTCACTATTCCAGAGCATAGGTAGTGCGCATTGGTGGGAACTCAGCAGCATGCTACCAATTTCATGAAAAATTAGCTTGTAGCAGTATGCAAAAAAAGGTCAGATTCAAATGGCTTTATTCATGCCCAGTAAGAGGTTCCATATCCAGAATGTTTGCAGGAAAGGCAGGGAGAGCATCACCAAAGGCACTGTGGAGCCATTTACACAGCTCCTTACAGCCCTTTCTAACTGAGTAAGCAGGAAATTTTTTGTGTGCTCTTAAAAATACTTTCTCTTCTCCTACCACTGTAATTTGAAGTAAAACAGTCCTAGCATTTATGCAGCCGTGTTTTATCCACAGGTTTTTGAGTACATTATGGAAAAGTGGATATGTATCATTACCAGACTATTGCTACATGATGAATCAGGTTTAAATATAATAGAAACCCGGTTGCCAAACCACACTTGGTTTATCCAGTGTATTTGGATAACGTTGAGTTCAAATGACCAGCAGTCAAGAGAAGAGGGAATTACAGAGACTGTTTATAAATGGAGGTTTGGATAACTGGGAATTTACTGTATGTAACCATGTATTTGCCACAGTGTTACTAAATATACAAGTGCACTCTATTACACATTATTTCTGTAAAAGCAGATGTGGAGAGGGTAGGTACCTTTCTCTGACTTGAAGATGTTTCTTGCCCTTCCAGCTGATCCGTTGTTTGCCGCAACAACAAATAGCAAGAATCAACCAAATCAACAGCCGGGTGAGCCAATAACAAGAAAAACCAACTTTGCATTAACACAAACTTGACATTGGGAATGAAACTGCTTTGAGCCAATGTACTGGTGACAGTGTTAGAGGCATCAAGGAAAAATGTAGAACTTTTCCCATGACATAAGGTGTACACTGTTCAGTTTCTCCTTTTTACCTTAGACTGATAGGAAGTTTCAAATTAGGGAAACGTACAGGAAGGGTATGTAAGAAGAGATCGTATTTGTGAGAGGTTGAAGATGTGAAGCTGATATTCTGCAGCAGCAGAAGGAACCGAAAATGAATGTCCTAAACTTATTAGTGGATACTCTCACTTACTTAAAGCCTATTCCAAAAGATGACTATTAGCATTACTACTCACAGATACTTTTAAGAAAAACAAACCAGCGAGCCCCGCTCAAACACAGAAGAGTCCCACAGTTACAGGAATCCAGCAGACAAGAGGAGAGTCACATTTTGACACTGCTCTTTGCAGATGTTTTCATTGACTCATACAGAAGAGGTTTGGCTCCAATACCACTTCCTTCCCTGCTCCCAACCCCTATAGATGCAGAAACATCTCTGTCTACATATGGTCAAGCACATAAAACCCAGCAGTATGGGCCAGCTGCCCAAGTAACCAGTTCCCACCTCATATAAGGAAAACTACACACACCAGAAAAAGCCCCAGGGACTAGACCTAAGACAAGCACCACCATGCTGTATCCCACTGCATTCCTCCAAGGAGGGTCCCGAACAGGTCAAAATCTGCTATTCTGAAGCCCAGAGGTTCTGATCCTGCTGCTTGCCTTGTTTATTTTTTCTCACAATCTTGAACACCAGCATCCCCACGGTCAGCACAGCCAAGGTTACCGCTACCTTCATGTTCCTGACAAGCCCTTCCTCGCTGTAAGCATCAGGCCCAGCAAAGTGCCTCCCTTTGTCAGGTCCTTCACCAGCTGTCTCAGGAAGTTATCATCAACGCACTACAGAAACCTTCTGGATTGTTTGTGCCTTTCTGTGTTCAGCAAATTTCAGGCTGGTTAAAATTCCCAGGAAAACTAAGGTCTGAAAACACAAGGCTTGCTTCAGTTGCCTGAAGAAGGCCTCTTCTGTTCCTTCTTCCAACTTCCAGACTGTTCGTCCAGATGAAAAATGCAGGCATTTTCATTGCCAGGCAAACAGGGTCATATTCAGTATTGAAAAGGTTCTTTGCTTTATATCTTCAGCACCTTTTATTTGTGGTTCACAGAACACTCCACACCTTACATAAACCAGACACTTCCAAGTACTACTATTCACACTTTAGGCAGAGCACAGAGTGTAACTTCTTACCTCCAAGTACACTGGGTACAAATACTGGTTGTTTTTTTCCCCCATGGATACCCAGAGGGAAGCAGCTATTACACTAGCCTAGCTGATGAATCACCTTTCAATGAATGCAGCACTCAAAACACGTACATGACTTTCTGATGTGAGAAATTAACTAGGTATGTAAAATGTCTCTCCCCTCTCACCTGCCACTCTCACTTTCATTTTTAAGCAGCAGAAGCTGTCCCACTGTGGGTGGGGAAAATAACTGAATGAAGATATCAAATTTCTCATAATGAATCTTTACCTTTTGTTATGGGTACAGACACGTTCACAGATTTTTGGAAAATTTATAGTAATCAGCCTTTATGAGCAGCCCAAGACACCTGCTGCCTTGGAGCAGCTTGAGACACTGGCTGTCACAGTCTGCTGCCAGATGAATGGATGCGGGAGTGTGTCACCATCACACTTTCTTCGGCTGGCTTTAGCAGTACTTCACTTCTGAAGGGGTTGGGTAGCTTTCATTGAGTCACTTTGGCTAAAAAGAAGCAACAGGACAAGCCAGTGGGGAGGCGGTGAGGAATAAGGAGGGATGCGCTGCCCACAGGAACCAGCAAGCCCTCCTTCCCCCACGCACCCTCCTGGTAGTTCCCCCTTCGCCTGCTAAGGTGGCTCTCTTGGAAACAAACACCTACAGCAGAGGTTGCATCAAAGCCTCCCCAAGCTTTTGTATCAACCTTTTCCCTTTCTCTCTCACCTTCCCCAGCTCTAAGTCACAAAACATTCTCTTTCTGCTTCTACCCTGGTCCTGCTTTGACCGGACACCCGGCAGGAAAACCACCACCTCTGAATATGCTGAAGCCTTCTAGTTCAGTTTCCTGGGGGCAGGACCCTTCATTTATGCCCTCTTCAGAATCAAACATGCTTAGATTTTATACCAAGCACTGCGCAGCCTAGAAGGCTGAATGCCATCTACAAATCATTACTTTAATAAAGAGATTCAAATTAGGTTCACCCATTCACATGGGTGTCTCAGAGGAAAAGCTTTTCACAATACTGCTGCCTGCTTTTTTCATTTATCTGAATGTAAAACTGGTTCTCTAATTCATACATCACCTGGTTGGGTTCTACCCTTTGTTGCACTTTTTAAGCTCACAAGTTCTCACTTGCATCCGAGCACCAGACACTCAAAATTTCAGAAGTATTATCCAATTGCACAGCCACTGCCATTCACTGGTGCATGAAGCAGGTAAGTGAAGATTGCTCTTGCCTAGCAGTGCCAATATCAAAAGTATTACAGCAAAGAGAATAAAGTTTTTTATTTTCCAAAGCTATAACTCTGAAAGAGCAAAGGGAGCAGAATGCTCCCCCCAGCCACTCCCCCACTCCTTACAAATCTGTTGTAGCAAAACTGAATATTAAGCCCCTGGGCTGTTATATAGCTTATATATTCTCTCTTCCTTACTGCTGAGAGCAGAGATATACTTCAACAGAAAAGTCTGATTTTTTGGCAAAAGTTATGATTGCTTGAAAGACACCAGGCAAGCTCCCATAGTTTAATTCTAGAACTTTTCAGAATTCATTATCGTGTGCTAGCTATTCAGTTGTATCTGTGTCACATACGTTCACATTGACAGCAATAAATAACAGCATGAAATTTAACGCCCTCATATCTAAAGGCTGGCTATTACATTCATTTAAGGTACCTAATGACTTGGGGACTAACTACAAGAATTCCATCTTTTAAAGTCTCAGCTTGTAATAGTCAGGATTTTGGCAGAAGAGTCTATGGATTATACACCAAGAGAATTGGCCGGAGGCCACACAACAGGCATCATGTTCAAGTTTATGTAACCTTGATTTCTAGCATAATTGCAAGCCCATTCTCTTCCATGGAAGAGGGAAAAATTAATTAAGGCTTTAAAAAGTTGTAGAGAAATCCAGAGCTGTTTGCTGCCACAGTACCGTAGGCTTGGATGTAGACCCATAGATAGGTCTGCTTAACGGACCGCTTCATTTACACCAAGTGTTGCTGTATCTGCCGTGTGGTATACTGGATCTAAATTAAAATAAAATTACCTATTAAGCAGATATGGGCCAATTTCAAAATTTACAGTTATTTGACAGTGGCAACTAGTTGCATTATTTTCAAGTGATTTGCCTAGTTAGGAGGAGAACCTGGAGGCAGAGCCCCTCAAAGGAGCTGTGAGTGTGGCAGGGCAGCAGTGTTACATGCAGTCCTATGGCACAGGCTTGTAGTTTCAAAATAGCTGCTTTGAGTAACCGAGCAAAGCAAGTGCTGAGCACAACCTCCCTCAGAGGGCAATTTGTCTCAAAAAATCCCCAAATGACATATTCGCCTTCCTTCTGCCCTCCTCCCCCGGCTTTCTCTGTCTGCCTTTTCTTCTCTGCTGTTGCATGAATTTAATTTTCTTCCCTCCCTCACCCTGTCATAAGCCTTGTTAACAGCTCTGCCAGAGCTCTTAAAACGGTATGCAAATGAGACAGCAGGGTCAGAAATGGTAGTAGCTCCTCATAACGCTTTGGACATTTCTCTCCTCCGGTATTTCTCTCCTCAACACACAGAGTGAGAAACTTGGAATGGTCTGGTGCTGCAGCCTTTGTGGCTTACCTCAGTGACGTTATCCCCCCAGCCCAGGGCTGCACCAGGAGGATGCCAGCGCTCCCCACCTCCCAGCACCTTTCCCATTCCAGTTGTCATTGACAAAACTGCTGATATCCAAATTTAAGCAGCACATACACAACACCCACACAGCCAGTACTGCCACTGCTCAGGCCAGAGCCAACTTGGCACCCCTCTCCTTTCCCCCCATTTCTTGAATACAGGGCTGGTGGAAGAATAAAATAAAATTTGACTCTCGACCTAAACAAAATCTTTACATGAGATTCCCAAGTCTAATGAGTACATTTCTTTTCCATGAACTTTTCCTATATATATATAAACTTCAACGAGAGTCCAGAAAACAATAAAAAAAATTTGTTCTCATCACCTCCACTTAGGGGAACAGTCCTTTAATAATATGGGTAACAGCAATTCCAGGCACAAAGTAGTTCTCATGTGGCAAAGAACTACCACTAGTTTTGCTTATGACCAACTTCACGGTTACCATAACCTCCTCCTCCTGGCCTAAGACTTCCAAATGTTTGGTTTGGGGTTTTCTTGGGTTGTTGTTGGCGTGAGTTTTTGTTTGTTTTTTTCAAGAAGCAATTCAGGAGGTACAGATCCTGAATCTAATGATGGAAGTGCTTTTGTCTGTTCTGGCTCCTGTGCATGACCCAGGACATTATACATATGTCCCCAGCTACTTGTAAAGAGAGGGACATGGCCTGGCAGCCTGACACACTACTTCTAACACTACTGTACAGATATTGAGCGGCATGCAATCAGAAAAAGAGCAGCTCCAAGTGGACACATGGCATCAAAAGTCACAAAAGTATCTGAAATAATTATACGTGGCTTTGGAATAACACACTCAATGAGTATATTGATGTAGATAAGGATTATCACACTGTTTTGTTTTGTTTTTCTTTCTGCTGCATATATATCTTCTTACTGCCTAACCTGCTTCAGCCTGTTCTTCCTTGAGGCTTTCATGTCACCGTCTCTCAAGACTTCTCTTGCTTAAAGCTGAATTACCACAGGGATCCAACAGGAACCAAAACTCAAAGCCCTGTCATGAGCTAGTTGCAGCTGTTACTAAATCCACCATCTTCATTGCTTCTTGTACCCCACTCTCCCCTTTACCTTAGTAAAAAACATTTCAGATTTTTTAAGGTATTAAGTGCTTTACTGCAGTATGTTGAGTTAGAAGAATCAAAGAGAGCGATAGCACTGGCATGGCAAAGAAATAAAACTGTCAAGTCAAGCAAGGAAACACAGACTTATCAAAATGATTTCTGAATCTCTTTGAAGAGAGTCTTTTTCCATCTTCTACTGATGCTGCCTCAGGCACCTCACTGGAGTCTAAAGATGGAACGAAAAACTCAACCCACTGTCAAAAGCAAACACAGCATCATCCTTACCACCTAAAATTCTTCCCTTTACAAAGAACAAGCAGACAAAAAAGGCACAAGGAAAAAAAAAAGTTTGGGTTTTTGTAGGGGTTTTTTGCTTAAATATCCTTTATGGTCAGATGGAAATCAGGAATAATTTACTCTTTATTCCAAATCTACAGCTCAGCATTAAAACTGCTAATAAGCAGATTATTATTACATTTTATACAATTTTAGCCAGTTAAGAGCACTTGTTTCTTTTTTGACATTAATATGGCCAAATTTTGCTGATACATCAGTGAAAATGCATGAGAGATTACTCCATTGACAGATATGCTTCATTTCCAACTGCACAAATGATGGAATTTGACCATGTACCTTTAAGACTCTTTTCTAACATTAAAAAAAAAAAAGGAAAAAAATTTAAATATGGCTGGCTTCATGAAAAAAATTACACAGTTGAGAGTATTGCTGCTAAAAGGACATTAACAGTTAATACTATGCTTCCATTTTTGAGCAGTTAGAACACAATTATTATAGAATGTACAGTACCTTTGTTCCTTTCCTACCTGTATAAACAATTTATTAAATGGCCTCAGGCAAGATGTTCATAATATGATCCAATTTGTTCTAAAACCAGTCCAGAACCTCCCCATTGGCTTTAGTACAGATAGGTTGGCCTTTTTTCCTCTTTTGGCTTCAGCTTATGGATCAAAAAAATAGGTAAATACACATTCCAACTGCAAAATAAAGGGCTAGGTGAAATTACCACTGATCATTATAGCTACCTGTAGTGTTTGTGCAGCGCTTCGAAAATTATCGAGAGAGGCATTTGCACAGCAGAGTGTTAATAACTAACTCACTCTAATTTCAAATGTTTATAGTTTGTGATTACACATGTTCATAAAAGCAGAACAGATCCCTACTGGTCCTGCAGATTTACTACAGGTAATGGAAGCCCACAGCCTCCTCTGACTTCTTCATTTCAGGTAGAGAGAAGGGGGCGTGAAAGATCTGTACTGCTGTTACATCCCGTCAATGACGTAACAGAGCATAATCTGGTTTGATATCCTTTAAAAAGGTGGGAGGTGGACAGGAGGAAAGGAAACAAAACCCAGAGCCAATGCTTCCAAGTGCAAAGGGTTGGATAAAACTAAGCTTCAATTTCTAGAGTCTCTGCTGCGTAGAAACTCTGGGAGAGACCTTGCAGTTGGATCCTCCAGCTCTTTTGGTTTTACCAAGGCAGTCCAAAGTGGGTGAAGTGGGAAAGGGCTGTAGACAATTAGAGATGAATAAATACCTGAAAAGCACAGAGGTGCTCACTCCGACAAAAAACATTACTTGTGTCACCTGTAATTGTTCAGGAGCATTTCTCAGGAGCTCACCAGCCAGCAATGCCTGTTTCAAAGTTCCCCTCAGCATCAGACACGTCCAAGAAATGGATGGGTAAGGGTGGCAGCGCATTGCCCTCACCCACTGCTTTGCTGTGAGCTATATGACACAAGGGGAAACATCCATACCTCCTTACTACTAAACCTATGTCTGACTCACTGACCTTGTATGTTGCCTATACTATTCCTCACTATAAATTTGATACCACTTTTTCGTTTTGTCTTTTGTTTAAACAGTCTAGGTTTGTGGAAGTCTTGAGCTCTGGCCCAAACCTTCCACCTAAAGACAACTTCCCTAAGAAGGGGAAAAGCCCTCATAGCCCATAAAAATCCAGCTCGGGTATTCTCTTTGGAAGTGAGCCTTGCTGATCTGAAGCCTCAGGCTGAGAAGTCAATTGGCACTCGGTCGAAGTGCAGGACAGGTTTCACCAAAGATAAGCAATAAGAAAATATACAAATTCCTAGCTTTTGGTGGCAGCTGGGAGAGACCGGGAAGAAAACAACTGCCAGCAGCCCCCCAGCCCCACCCCACCCCTGAATAAATCTACACTGGAACTGGCAGGCAGTTTTAGAGGGGTGTTCTCTCAGAGTACAAAGTCTTAGCACAGTACAGACTTGATTTCCAATAGAAACTATAGGTGTTATCGTAACATGACTCATAAGAGCAAGCAGGGCAAAAGTTCAAAAGATACTGAATGAATCTGTAATGGAAGGAATAAGTATTGTGTTACACTGGATTTTCTACCCTTTATTAGAAGTAACGTAGTATTCACAAAATCATCACACCATGCAGCTAAACTGAACATTTTAGTACATTTACAAATAAAGTGAAAGGAATTCTTAGGCTCTCTGGAGAAAAGCTTGAAGTCATGAATATAATACAGGGGAAAAAAAAGTCAAGTCATAGTTTATTGGGCTGTTTATTCTTTAACCTAGGTTTTGTGAACTTGTGAAGCTATAATCACTGCAGAGTTTAAAGTAGTAACCTATCCTATACACTTAATGCAGTGGGGCTTGTGTTATTTTTAGTAAAATAAGTGAAAATGTGTGAGAATGTAGTGTTTGTAAGTAACTGCTGTTTTCACAGTATATAAATCAAAAGTCTATAAATTACTAGAAGGCATGCTTTCAAAGACAGCTTTAAAGATATTAATGTCAGTTTTTAATACATCAGCAGGTCAACTGCTTTTACAAATGGATTTTATTTGGACAGCATACACTGATTAAGAAAAACAGTTTGGTATCATTGCCAAGACTGGACATATATGTAATTGGTTATACAATCAGTTTCAAACCTGAATGACTAGGGTTAAATGTTGACATAGCCAGGTTCTCTTTAAAGTCTAAGAGTTTTACCATTGACTTTCCTAGTGGCAAGCTTACAAGAATACCAAATGATTTTTGCAAATCCTCCTGTGCATTCAGAAAGTGACATTACACCTATGCAAATGTGAATCTGTTCAAAGTTCAAGGTGATTTGATTCCCATGATTATTCATCCCTATCTTTCAGGAGGCTGACCACAGGAGAAGGAAACAGTGGAAAAGCTCTGTCAAGGAAATAGAGGAGAAACTACACCTTGAGAACTATATTGTCATTTCATGAATAATTGTGTCATGAAATGTTCCCTTCGGAATATATTTCCCTGCCGCAACATATGAGACTGGAGAGAAAAAAACTGGCTGGAGAAAAAAAGAAGCAGCTCCTATTTTGTCAAAGCCAGCAGAAACAGCAGTATGGGTAATAACCCCCCAGCCCCTCTGCAACATGAGCGCATACATATACACAATGTTCCCCTGAGGTTTATACCAAACTCAGCCGTTTGTATCAAGTGCTAGGTAACAGTTCAATTCCAGAGCGGATAAGGAAATTTCCTATGGGAGAGTAATCTCCAGACATTCACAGACTCCCTACAAACAACTATCTCCCAGGTTTAAAACTAACATGGGAATGAGAAACCAAAACAGAATGATTTGAAATGCTAATTAGTCTAGAAAATTACGGTTTCACCCGGTACTTCTGGTGAAACACCCACCATATCTGCACAGTCTGAGCCTACTGGTCCAAACACAGTTTGTGACTGAGACTAGAAGTGTGTGCTCAGCACTAAAACAAAATGCAGTGAACAGTTCTGCACTGCTGGGAAGGGAAAAGTCCCATGTCAGGAATAAGTATGCAAGAGTATTTCTGATATCCTTTATTTTCTTATCATTGGAAAGCTGTTCTGCCGAGCTCTGTATTCAGTTGTGGGGTTTTTGTTTTGTTGTTTGGGCAGGTTTTTTCCCCCTTTCCGTTTCTTTAAAGAAAAGGAAAAATGCTTTTTAGAGAATCTTGTTGCCTGGTATTTAAAGCCACAAAATGTGCTTTAAGACCAACACCACAACAGAACTACTACCCCTACTAGTTCTGAAGGCAAAGAATCTGAATTTTAACAGGTTGGGAACAAGGTAACATGGAAAACACGGTCTACATCACCAGAGCAGCGGTTTTCGACAGCAGAGCAGTGATGGGAAGCAGAGGCTGCTGGAGATGTTTTTAAAGGATAGTTGATGCACCTATGGTTTCTTAAGCAGCTGGTTCTATTCAGCTGCCTCAGGCACTTGTAAGTGTCCAGGAAGAGGTGCCAAATTCTTTTCCTGCTACTAACTGTAATTATACAAATATATGAACCTATTATGGCTATTTAATGTTTTGAAATACATGATATCCTGGAACTAACGCACCTATGTGCTGAAAATAGCATATTACAGGGTGTATTACTGGTCTGCAATTCTGCTTGAATTTACTATTGCTGGTTTTTCCAGAGTTAAGAAAAAGTGCTCTAAAGGATGCATGTCCTGATGTACTCCCTCTGCTTAGGATGCCAGATCCGCCTCAGCTGTAACCAATCACACCAAAGACAACAAATGGAAATGGGTTGTAGCTGGTGTTCAACAGCAGCTACTTATTGTAAGCATTAGCAATAGGAAGTATGATTATTCCCATGTTATACATATGGAAACTAAAGTTCATGCTGAACATCATGGAAGCAAATCCACACGCTCCAGAACCTACACAAGACCACAGTTATCCCAGTGCATGAGCTTGTACTGCTCTAGCAGCATCAGCCTTGGCCAACCAAGACATGCTTCTAACTGCGGCTTCATTTGTGTATACATTGCTAGCAAGTCATTTATGAAACCTTTATTTGTACAGATACTATTAGCACATTTTATTTTTCTGCAAAGAAACAAGAGGTATCCCCTTAAACGGCACCTTTCTGCCCAGCCTCCTTCCTCTCCTGTCTGACAACATAAGGCTCTTTGGACAAGGCTTAGGAAGAACCGTAAATCTTAGATAAGGCCACACACAGCCTCACTCACAGGAACTGGTTATTGAAGTATATCCCAAAGAAAATAAAATTAAACTAAAGAACAACTTCATTTTCAACTCGCAAGTATTTGCACATACACAATAATTCCCAAGAACTACTTTGGAAATTAACCACAAATTCTTTATCCATGAGCACTCCTCAAGGCTGCGTACTCTACAGAGTAAAGGAATTTAAAAAAGAAACCTTCAATGTCTTGAATACACATTGACACAATTGCTCAAGCTAAACATGGAAGACTGATTATTACCCATACAATTATGTTACCTAAGCAATATTAACTATAACTAATATGTATTGTCACAGTCTGATATAACAAAACCACTGTATTTTCCCACAAGTCTATATTCATTCATACAGGGACAAATCCTTTCTTTCCAAACTCCTTGGAAAATCAGTAATTTTTAGATTACTGCAGCTGCTATCCTTAGTTTGTTTTTGTTTTTTTGTTTTTTTTTTTTTAATGGCAACTTTTTTTCTTAAATGTTATACAAATAGAAAGTCTGTAAACACGGACTGATCTTCCATCAAAACAAAAATTAAGCAGCTAAGTTCTCTAGTGTTCCAGAAGCATTGCCACCCACAGCTCAAATTGCAGTTGGTGAGATTCTTCTTCCATTTAAGATACTTGAGTGTTTTGAACCCTCCTGACACCCAAACCTTTGAAAACAGCTTGTAAAAACAATGAAATCAGTTTGACTACTAATGAAATAACTCCTGTGGTCTGAGAAGTTCACACTGATAAATATGCAGCTATCCGATACCTACAAAAGAAAGATAAGCTCTAGCACGCTGTCTATTCTACATTCTACTAAACATTTTAAAAATGCTAAAAGCATCACCAATAGTAAGAGAAACTTTTTTCCATTCAGCATCAATTATTTTTTGTGAAAATTCTGAAATATTTATTTAAAAATAAGTTTGAGATTTATCACTTTAAACGACCACACTCCAGAATTAGCAAGGGACAAGAAATCTGATAAAACAGCATTTAATCCTAGGTACTTTAAGAATAAAGATGTTTAAAGATAGAAGTCCTTAAAATGAAAAGTGATGAGAGATGTGTCAAGGTATTACTTCAAATGGCCACTTTTTTTGGCCATATATTCTAAAGTTCCTGTAGAATTTCATAGATGATTATTTTATTATTGCCAAAATCAAAATGTGATAGTCCTAATTGGCATTGCTCAAAAAAAATCAAAAATTCATAGGCCTGCACTAGCAGATACACACAAAGAAAAAGACGGGGAGAATAAAAAAAATACCCAATATTGTTCCTCCAACAGTGAGACCAGTTAAATGACATGACAAATCCACTTAACCACTGAGTTCAGAAAACAAATGACAAAAAAACATGAGAAGAATTCGGCATTTTGTAAATTGTTGAATTTGCTCTACATTTTCCCCTCCCCCGCTCACTGTACCCCCCCTCCTCCAACCCAGCATCTTTTCTGTCTTCTCATTCCCTACAGTAATTCAGCTGCACAAGTTGATAAGCATCTCACATAAATAAGAAGGTATTACTTTAAAAATGCATTCAGTGTCAAGGACAGGTACAAATATTTGGTTCAACCACAAGGAAAGAATTGAATTCACGTTACAAGGTGCATTTTTCACACAAACTATTGTTAAATCTTAGCACTTAACAGTATTCTTCTGCATCAAGCCTACCCATATGCACTTGAGTTTTTCAGTGGTAAAAATAAAAAAGGGAGTTCAGACTCAATCTCAGTAGTTTCACTGAAAAGAGGTAAGTTTTTCACATGCCTCAACAACTGCAGAACACAGGAACACTTACTCGTCAGCTTCCCAGCTTCAGCCACTTCTAAGAAGCTCTCAGTTTATGCAGTGAAGTGGCACCACCAGGGTCCTGCTGCCTTTGGAAGATGCCAGCACGTCATGTATAATGAAAGAACTTTATCCCATCTCTAAAACTATTTCACAGAAGCTGCAGAGAGCATGAGGGAATGCTAAACCGCTCGAGTGTACCGAGTCCAGTTCACCACAGTAGGACAGCAACCTACAACGCAAGCAACTGGAACCTCAGGTCCCACTGGGGTTAACAATCCCCACGTGCTGACGTTTCCTATAAGTGCCCTACACGGCGATGGTCAAAAGACCCAGCCCCAGCAGATTCCATTTAACAAGGGTGGAGCCAAGAGACCTTGTGCAATAGGCTCCTCTACGTGGCTTCAATGTATTCAAGGCTGAGGGATTGCTCTTTGCCACCCATAGAAACAGCCCTGAGAAGGGGCTTAGTGGTTAGAGTTCACCTAAGTAATTAGCTCCAAAAAGGCCACAAGAGTCACTGGTTTTGTTAGTCATTCTACAAGGAAAATTTGCACTGAGCCTGAACTTTGTCTGTGGTGAATAAGCAACCTTGAAGGTAAAATTATCATCATGGATTTTTCTTTGTCTGGTAATTACAGAGAAAGAAGATGGCAATCAGAATTACTTTTCTTGACACCAGTGTTATTTAGACTTGCTTTTCTGAGATCTCTGCTCTGAGACTTCGAGTATTCTTGGCATTTGCATACTGCAGGACTAACGAGTGAGGCACGATTATGAAGTTATTAGGAAAAGTATTGCACTTAAGTTCGTAATGAGAAAAAATTCTGAAAGATCAAATAGTTGTTCTGTAGAAACAGGATAGCTGTTTATTATTATTATAAATCTATTTATGTAAACATCTAAGCTTGAGCCTGGGATGGATTCGACTGAGGAAAACAGCAGTAAGTGGCAGATTACTGCAAATGTGGTGCATTCTAGGCCAATGGTGCAAAAAACAATCACTCTTACCTCAGTATAGCACCCTGTTTAAGTGTTTAGCAGTTCTGATGTGGGGAGTATATAATCAAACATATTAAAATCCACTTGGCTGCTGAAGCACCTGAAAAGACAGACAGTAGGTTGAATATGCCTTCACCAGAATTGAATCAGCAAGAACAGAACCACAGGGTGATCTACACCTCCAAAACATAAAACCTGGTTACATGCTCTGCACCAATGAACGTTAGCTTGCATTTTCTCCCAAGCAAATAATTTACACTTGCATGAATGTGACAGGAACTCATACTGTTTCTGGACTATTGCAATCACAAGAGATAATGGGAATGTATAGCTAGGAGGAGGGTCTTCACTAAACTCCAGTTCAGTCCTCTCTGAAAACCTTCCTCTCTGCTTTTGAGCCAGAACCTACAGGATAACTCTGTTGTTCCTCTATTACATTACCTAGACCACTTTGCACAGTAAATACTTTGCTTTTGTACCTTGCCTAGCATGTACCTTCCAGAACAGCAGCCCAGAGCAAAAGGGGGATTAAGACCACACCTGACCATTACTCTGCCTTCTCCAGTGGCCCCAGATGGAAGTCACTGCTCAGGCCACAGCGGTGGCCTCTGCTGCACAATCTCTAGCAACTTCCGTGTTAAAACAGCAAAGCTGTGGTGCCTGTAACGAGATGGCAGAGCACATACAGAAACATGCTCTGCTGTAGTAAATACTGGGTTTGGTTTGAAAAGGAGAGGCCAGACCCTCAGCTGACATGCTGGTTGTAAAGGCTTCATTCACTGATGTTGAACTTCAGATGTTTTTAAAATTATAAAATCAGATGTAGGTCTTGGGAAAATGCAGCATCAATATTATCCAAGAAACCAAAAGAGATGGTTTCTGTGATAGAAAAATATATAAGTAGTAAAATATTTTTATTTTTTTTTTCAGATAAGAATATCAAGGAAGTTAGAAATGGCATAAGGGTCTAGAGCTGATTCAAATTTGTAAAGTGTTTACAATAATGAACAAAGGCATCTGCAGTTTCATTCTCCTTGGTAAATGAATACAATATCTTTTGTTTGTTTCTTGGCTTTTGTCTTCAATGTAGTTAGCCAAACAATGAACCATTCTGCAAAGAAAAAGCAGGTAGCTTTGATTTTGTCGAGATACACCAATGTTTTTTGAGTAAGCCTTACATAAATCCCAGACATACTAGCTTGCCTTTTTTTTTTTTTTTTTTTTTTTTTTAAGAGGCTCAGTGTTGCCAATGGTGTCTGTAGGGAGTTCTTAAAAATTGTGCCACATGAAGAAAACCTGGAAGTATTCGCTCCAGAACAAATTAATTGGTTTACCTGCGTTTCCTCCATATGGTCATTAGTAAAAGGATTTTAGTAAGTAATCATTATTGTTTGAGAAAACTAGCGTTAATCCTGTTTAACAGAGAAATATTTCTCCTTGCCTTCCAGTAACCTGAATTTCAAGAACATGTTAAAAAGATGAGAAAATCCATTCTGCCGTATTTTTGATGAACTCCTCTACCTTGTGTGTATTTAGAAAGGATATATTGAAACTCTTTTTGTTTTAATGACACAAATTCAAAAATAAGTTTTCCCTGTAATGCCATGATGATCTTTCTATAAAGATGCTCTACTATCTAACATAGCTTTCCATGATGAATAAAGACATTTGGTACACTAACGTTCAAAATGGTTTATGCTGCTTTTAACATACCGTACACCAACTGATTTCTAGCATGCTTCATATTTTTCTAGCACCCAACCAAACTGCATGGTGAACTAAACAACACGAGGTTTGAATACCCCTTCTTTGACTCCTCTCCTTGCTGCATAAACACACCAAATTTATGTTCCATAATCGTTACCTGTCTCCGCAACTTGTTTTCTATTGGCAGGCAAAATAAATTTCACCTGGAAATGAACAGAGAGGTACACAGGAGACAATGACTCCTAAAAGCTAGATCTAGATCATTTGGTATGAATGACAAATTTTGATCTCCTAGTGGTCCCCTTGGAAAGTAAACACAGCGGTTTCTGTTCCATATCTGCAGTAACAGAACCTATAGTTTTGGTACATTTAATAGTTTTAATTGTGAAGTGTTCCAATTTATATTTATGAATTCAGATATTTTCACACTCCTTTCTGAATCTGCTTAGTGCTTTTTGTTATCACTTTGTGTTAATGACTGCCAATGCTACTTCTCCTGATCTGCAACTCCTTACATCAGCATTCCCAACGAAATTCCCCTACTGCAGCTTAACAGAAGTCTTTGTTCTTTGGTGTTCAAAGGCTAAGGTGAGCATCTCCGTTCAGATTCACACTGTTATCTCTCCATCAGTTCCCAAGGTAGTTAAGTGAATGAAGTCAGCTAACAACTTGTGTTAGGGACCTTTCAAAACCTGACCCTATGACCTCTGACTACAGTATTTATTTAGGTTGCATATAAACTAAACACCTATAAACATATGAACTCCTAGGTCCTGATCCACTCATTCAGGTCAGCAACTTGGCTCAAAGTTATGGCTTTTATTTGATTATGTGCACGCATGAGAAAACCGGCTGGCCTCAGGGAGCTGGTGTGTGCCTGGCTCTTAGACTGCAGCCAAAATGTTGATTGATCACCCAGGATCGGGAAGTGGAGGCAGTCAGAAACTCCAAGTTTGGACACAGGTTCCAGTTACTCTGGCCCAACCGATTTTTGTGTTCCTCAAATTAGCCATTCTTTCATCTCCTCTTCAGACACAAGGACAAGCATCTCTCACGTTTCTTCATTGATAAACACGCCACGACTTTTGCCTTGAGTTTCAGTGAAAAATACAGACCCGAATAACCGGAGGTAAGCAGCAATCCTTCTGTATAGTATAATTTCATTTCCCTTTTGAAGCTTTACAAGGAAGTAATAAAAAACAGGAAAGGCATAAAACACAGTACCTGAGGCATACACTACTTTTAAGCCTGCAGCATACTATAGGTATGAAATTATCATTTCTAACAGGTAATATATATATAATATGAAATGTTCCAGTATGGTCTCCATATCTAATTGCCCAGAATACCTTGCAATTTGCCAAAGGCCAGAAAACTGTTATCTTAATTTTAAGACTGTATGGCAAAAAAAAGGAGAAAAAGAAAAAAAAAAAGAAAAAAAAAAGAAAGAAGTTATTAATATAAGGAACCATTCTACTAAGTTTCACAAATCTGCAATTCCTTCTGGTGTCCACAAGGCATTAAAACAAAAGAAAATGTTGCAGCAGGTAGATGTGGACTGGTCTTCCAGTCCAGGCAGGAAGATGTTCCTCTCACTGAAGTACAGCAGAGCCCATGAAGTGCGTAGGAAGCAGCCAAAAAATATATATATTTACAAGTTAATTTGACATATTATTTACCTGTCCGGTCTTGTGTTCAGTACCTAATGTATTTTCGGAGGAACATATAACGCAATGAAGGGCTGCTTGGATGACTGACAACTTTAAAAGTTTGAGCAGTTTGTACGGAACCAAGATACAGAACAGTACGTTCTCAGACATGTGTCTCAGGCATAAAAACTACCTGTTGCTTCTCAGGTTTATAGCTTTTTTTTTTTTTTTTCCTCCAGCTTAAAAGGTTAACATCATCTGTTCTAATACATTTTGTATGTATAGAGCAAGATTTTCCTCTCCAGTTTCCAGGTGAGAGTGCAACATATTTCATTATAGGCTGAGATCAGAGCGCTGATTCTAACACTCTTCTTAATGCAAATTTCCAGAGCAAACAGAAGCAAACCAGGCTTGTCTGCTTTGAATTAGACGCAGGTAGCAAACATATAAATGAGGAAAATAAACCAGTAGGAATGTTTTCAGATAATTCTCATTCTCCAAAAGCTTTAAATTGGTTGAATCCTTAAAAGTAAGTTAGTTAACGTAAGGTCAGGTTGCATCACTGGATTTGAAGTAGACACACGGACTTGCGTCATTTCAGAGCCTCAGTCATGGTTTATATTGGCACTGTCTCTAACTTTGCAGGCGTGAAAGAGAGAAGCATATCTTTCTACTTCGTTTCTGGCTTAGGGCAATGAATGTCAATGAAAGGAATTTTTCCTTTTGGCTGTTACTACAGGATGGCACTATGCCAGCACAAAGCAAAAGCCCTGGAAATAGCTTTGTGTGCTTTTGTGGGTGTGGATAAGTTATGCTAACACAGGCTACACACAGGGCAGCTGTAGGTAGATCTTTCCTTGCTGTGTTCACTGTGAGGAGTAAGGAAGAGAGCTTTTGTGACACAAGAATTTATTTTATGAGGTTCCTTAAAATATTTTTTTTTTTGGTCTTTCAAATGATCAAATTATCTTGGTCACTAGGTCTTCACAGATACAAAAGCACATCCACCTTGAATCCAGCCAGCTATACAGAGCAACTCTGTCCACCTCAAAAAGAACTTTCTGAAAACCCAGCAGACAGGGGAAGGGATGTTGTATTCATGAGAAACTACATTGAGCCTGACTTTGTTATTTTTCTGTTTGTTTTGTTGAGAGCAGTAATATGGGGGTTTTCATCTCAATTTCAAGAACAGTTTCTGCGCATGCAAACCTTTCTCTGTGTGTAACACAGGGCTTTGGAAGACATTGGCCATAACGTTTTGCATCCTCTACACCAGTAACAGTAAAATATGCAGCCAGATAGGGGCTTTCACACTCCAGTCATACTGAGGATAGCAGTGAACTCCTTCAGTAGTTCCAATTTAAATAATTTGGTTGCAAAGTACACAACTTCAACTGTTGAGACCCTGAAGGTAGTATGGATGTACCTTAACCTCAGCAGATTCCATTACTGTAGAAGAAAAACCCAGCCAACCAACACAAACTACTTCCAGGTTCTTCCTACAACAAAATTTGGGGATGACACCTTAGTTCACACACCTGCCCTGTTCTCTAAGAACATCCATTTCCCTGATCATTTTGGCTTCCCTCTAGGCATGTAAAAGTTCCCTTGCCCCTAATAAAAATAGCGCTGAAATCACAGAGGGGAAAAGCCATAGTTTACGCTCTTTCCTGTAAATTCCCACTTCAGCTCCTTTTATTCTTCATGAGTCACCACGTATTACTTCAGTTGCCCTACAGCTCCTGG
Source organism: Falco naumanni (assembly GCF_017639655.2). Taxonomy (NCBI): domain Eukaryota; kingdom Metazoa; phylum Chordata; class Aves; order Falconiformes; family Falconidae; genus Falco; species Falco naumanni. The sequence continues at coordinate 120,417,275 of NC_054055.1, forward strand.
AACTCATGCAAAAAACTTCCCAAAGTTACACTTAGGTCATTCACTGATATCATAGACACTTAAACAACCACTTCAAGCAGCAATTAGCTTGACCCAATGTGTATATCAAAATAAAAACAGCTACTGATGGGCTTAGGAGGAGAGAAAAAAAAAAAAAGTTGTTTGAATTAAAAAGCAATGTTTTCTATCAGGACATTTTCACTTAATACATAATATTTAGTAGCAACCAGACTACAAATGAAAGGCAAGACAAAATGGCTCATAGCACTAGCATGGCCTTCATTTTATTTATATCATTAAGGGGATAACTGACAGGAACACCCACAGTCTGCAACAATTTAAACGCCTGGCACCACTCACCCCTGTGACAGCAAAACAGGACCCCCATACCATTTTAGGGGAACCCAGTCACTCTCAAAACATGACGTCCCACGGTACAGTACTGAAAGTTTTAAGACCAGGTAGCACAGAACTCAACTAAAAGGGAGCAGGGTGAGTATCATCAAATAAACACGTAACATCTGGCCACCACAAGGTTCCCCCAGGCTCCTTCACGAAAGGAAACTCGGGTTTTAGACCAAACCAAGTGTTTATAGAGACAAACTGGTAACTAGTTCCTTTTAACCCAGAGCCCATTTTAACAATTACAAAACTAAACAAATGGTTGATTGCTCTGTTGAATCACATTCCAGGAGGAAAATCCCTTGTTCATGTTAAAATAAAATGTAAAAAAGTAAGTAAAAACCAAACAACTTTATAATCTCCTCTTAATGGAGAAGGGTAGGGAGGGCAGGAAGCTGCAGATACATAAAGGGTAAGAGAAATTCCAAAAATATATTGCATTTGTACCAAACCAACTTGTTTGGGGTGCTCCTGCCAATGCACAGTTTTGCAAACCACCACAACCTAGACATGCAGAGCTATCAGTCATTGTTCAGCATGTTTCTGCAGATTTCAAACTTTGCGAGCCAGCCAGGCTGAGATCAGTTTGAGACCCAAACTGTGGCTTAGGATATGCTGTGCACCACAGAATTTCTGCCTTGTAAGACACCTCGTTTATGAAATAAGGACTCTGTTGCCACGTGATTTTTAAAGTCTCTAAGTTCCCAGCTCAACCTCTATGCTGGGTTTAATTTCTTTGTTTCAGAATAGACAGTCCTAGGCAGCCCCAAACACTCAGCTATCACAGAGTTTTGGTTGAGCTTGTTTTTAATAACTAGTTGCAAGAATTAATTTGCTTCTGTAGGTTGAGGTGTTTAGGAGACATACTTCCAAGGTGTTTCTTTGTTGTGGTGCCAGTTAGGAGCTTCCTTTAAAAGTGAACTCCAGGGTTCCTGAAGTAATAACCTGAATCAGCGCAGCTGGACCTTCAAGAGCACAGACAACTACACCAGGCATTACCTAACATACCATAAAATTAAGAGGGCTGACAGTGCAGTTCCTTGTATAGCTGGCAGAAATCAACATTTTTCCAAAATCACACAGGATTCCCTATCCTGACTTCTACTAGGTAAGGAAGAATGCTTCATAGGTTGCTATTTCCTTCCTCTTTGCACACAAACTAATAGCCAGGGTTTCTGACAATTCATTAGTGTTCCTTGCCATGGACAATATGATATGGTCCTTAGTCAGATTTTAATTGGGAAAAACCAGAACTATGGAGTAACTGTCCAGCAAAGAATAACTCAGGGGGATTTTTTTTCTAAAATATTATTTTCTTTAAAAAAAAACAACCCAATCCTTTGAGTTTAGGGCAAAGAAGAAATAACAGAATCTCCCTAAAATGAAACACAGTTGCTGGACCGTTGATAAACAACTGATGTATTTTAGGCTGGAATGGCATTTACGTGATCAAAACCTTTAATATGTTATTTTTATTACACTGATGTAATTAATTCAGATGGAAAACTTTAATTATCAAGGCATTTTTATTACCGATACTGGCTGAAGTGTATTTTTAAAATAAAGAAAGTAAAACTGGGAAAAACTGTAAACACTGAATTAGATCTGGAAGCAGCAGTCTAACATAAAATGTATCTACACAGTTTTAGTATAGTAAATAACTACTCAGAAACAAGTGATGATGCAAGTCACTAGGTTCTTTCACTAATTAACGCCTAACACAGCTTAGAACCTTTGAAACTCCATCCCAACTTGACTCTCTCATTTTACAGAGGTAGTAATAAAATACTCCTGTAGTTTAAGTCGCTTTCTATTCTGTTACTGATGCAGTTTGCTCCATAAGTTTTAAGATCAGGAGCAGCCTAACTTCTCTCTGTAGACAGAAGTGCTGTGGAAAAAAAGTATAAAGTCGTTAAACCTTAATGTTCTAGGAGATTGAAATAACAGTCTCGACTAGCAAAAAGTTGTTGCTCAAAAGAGAGAGCTCATGCCCTTATACGGTGCTGCAAGTAACTTCTTTTTCAAGAAGGTAAAGCTTTTCAAATTGCCAAGTGACGTACTCACTCTTGTGGCTAGGAGCTCTGTCTGGAAAAAAACAAAAATCCAGGCCCAGGGTAGTAATAGCATTGTTGTTTCCTGTTCCTGTAAATGTTAAGAAGGAACCAAAACATACTCATTCACAAAAAAAAAAAAAAGAACAGAAATATGCACCACATGGGAATTAACCATGTTGCAAGACAATTCCAAACCCTTAAAAGTTTCAGAAATTATGCAGCTGTCTGTATAAATGGAAGTTTTATTTAACATGTTCAGAATTAATCATTAAGAGCTGGAATAGATACACGGTTACCTACAATACACTAGTATGGATCATAATGAAAGGACTCAAGAGGGAACAGGATTACTGTAAACCCTTAATTTCTCCTGTCTTCACCCACTGTTCTCCAGGAGCTCTTAAAACCATACATACTAGTCAAATGTTTGCAGTTGCAATCTTTTATTATATAAATTAAATGTTCACATAGTACCATAAGCATACATACTATTTCACTAGCTATTTAGGACCAGATTCTGACTAAGATCCTGCACTGCAATAAAAGTGGACTAATATAGCTTGAAGTGTGTATAAATATGCCAATATTTATACAAATGTTTAAATGACTCCCAGTCCTCACGAGCTTACAGCCAATGTCACTGCACATTTACTGATTGCAAAGGAGTTACAGGGCTGATAGGTAGGTAGGGATAGGTATGTGACTTTATGCGCTCTCTTTGCTTACAAGCACTAAAGACTGGTACAGTGCAAATATTTAGGAGGATTAATCTACTTTTGACCTCTTCGTTACAATTCAGGAAACTAAGTTTATGAACCCAACTCCTTCCCACCTCACTTGAGAGAAATAGTAACCAACTGTCAAAATTCACCATGCAATTATCTCCCTACACTGCCACCACCAATTATATTCTAATAAAATTAGCTTATAGCTATGCCTATCAATACTGTCATACAAAGAATTTCTACCCACAGGTCACTAGCTCCAATCTGTACAAGTTTGAAAGAAAAAGCTGCTGTATGTAAAAGTGGTGGTCAGTGTTCTGTTTCAGGTGAGTGGTGGTTGCTATGACAATGCTGCCACGATATTTTGCATAACCTTAGAAAAGAGTCCAAGGATTGAACAAATACCGACGCCAAGTTCTCTACTTTCCCAAGTTAGTGGTCCCCAAAGGTCAGGGAGAAGTCTTACTTGTGGAACAGTCTCAAGAAAATGCAACTGCAGCTGTCTATTATATCTGCTCTGTGAATAACCAGAGGTTGAATTTCAACATCCAAGTCCGTCAGCAGTATTAAAAATTATACTGCAGTAAAACAAAAAGAATCCCTTTGTAAGCAGCTTCATGAAGAGCGCTAAAGACTAAACACATCTTAAAATGCCTTGATGTTTGTCGGGTTAGCTTAAGAAGGACATGCATTGATGCTCCAAGTTCCCATCCCCTTTGTGTAAATACATAGGAAACATGAGTTCTCTCCTGCTGTCATTTCGATGCCAGCTAGGGAACTAACAAAACAAAGCGAGGGGAAGGAGGAAAGGAAGGAAGGTTTGCAGTTAATTCTGTCCTTGTATACAAACACGTACTTCTCTTCCTGCTTAAATTTGGAAGGAAGTCCTTTTATACACAGCATGCTTCCTCACAGAATTCCCAAAGAAGAGACAAAGAGACATTCTTATTGGAAAAGGATCAGTTATGTTTTCCAGGTCCTATTATGCTTAAGGTGACACTGCAGCAGTAAGTACTCCTTGAAAGAAGCAAGGACTTCAACAACAGAAAGGACTGTTGCAATGTTGCAGTTGTGTTAGGTTTGGTGGTGCAGGCTGCAAAGTTCCTTCACTCACCTCTCAGTCGCGCGGGGACAGGCATGCTTTGTTTTACTGGAATACCAGGAGAGATTGCCAACACTCAGTTCACCGTAAATCACACTGACGTATAAATCTTTAACAGGAACTATCTAGCAAAGAACTACGTTCACCACATGTTCCCAATTTTATTGTTTCCTCTAGATGTCAATCCTGCACACACATCGACAATTACCCGCATGTAAGTGGCCCAGAGTAGGCTTAAGCACATAGTTGGAGTATATCATATAAAATCGTTTTATAAGGTTAGCTTGTAACACCCACTCAATGACTTACTATAAATAACCTAACAGAAAGGACTCAATAAGTTCTTGCTAACTCCTATTTGTAAAGGGAACTTGTGGCCCCAAAAGTGTAAGTCAGTCTTGAAAACTAACCACAGGCATCTTTTAGAATCTCCATATTTCCAGAGACTGATGAAATTCTTTAAAACATGAATTTACAACAGCTGCAATCTTTACTGGGGTACAGACCAACATATGTTGTTAAAGAAACCATAAGTTTTCCACAACTGTCAGAGATTTTAAGTTTTTCAGAGTCTGAAAACCACTACGCATATAATTTCTATATATTTTAAAATATGAGCTACGCTTACTTCCAGTGTATTGCTATTGTCACTTTCTGTCATTCAAGATCACAAGTCATTCACCTTCACTGAGTCTTAGATTTCCAAATGCAGTAAATTCAGAGCTTTTAAGCACCTGCCTGCTAAGTTGTATGTACCTGTACTGAAAATGATGATCCACCATGAAATATTTTCTAGCAGGCAGGAATTGGACCCAAATACTTGGTAGCCCAATTAATGGATAAAGCCATGCACAAGCTCATTTCAAATGCATATAAATAAATAACGCAAATCAAAATGCAAGCAGAACAACATGCTTGGGCATTGAAAGTATGCTTTGAACCCTTGGTAGAATAAAAACATGTTCCTATTCAGCTGCTACCATTTCCTGCTTCTGAAAAGAATTCCTCCATCTGTTAATGGACTATGTAATGTAAGCATCCCAGGACCTGGAGCCCATTTGAAAGCAGACTGGCCAGACAGCAGTCAAAAAAAGTTGTATCTGAGGTGCTTACTAAAAAAAGTGGCAAATTACTGGTAAGTGTCCCAAAAAAAAAGAAGAGAGAGAACGACCTATCAATCCCACTCCTGCTGATTGATGCAGACATATTCAATTTAACAGAGGGTATGAACTCAGGTGTAGAGACAGTCTGTTAATAACACCAACAGCAATAACATAGGAAATAAACTATTTAAAGGTATATAAGCTGTTAAACAAATATCTTTATGAATACCCAAGTAAAATGTATTCTTTAATACAACGTACTTCCTTTTAACTGAACCATATTCACTGTTTATGCTGCGCTAGCCACAATTATTCTTGCAGAGTGGTAATTCATCTGACAGAGAAAGTACTTTGGAAGAGTTTACAGATTAAAATTATTTGTCACTAGTGAACTTCATGTCAGCTGCCCACAGTATTTCCACCTGCACTTGGAGATTCAGTATGTCAGTCTTTAAATTAAATGCAACATAGTTGAAATGAGGAAAGAAAACCAACCCAAGATAAAAAGAATTAATGACTACTCCTTCTTCTCCCAAGCTTAGTTCTGTTTCACACTTTTCGTGCATGAAAAGTTCCTAGGAGAATTTTATGGTTTATGGCAAAAAAAACCCAAACCCAAACCACTTTCAACTACATGCAAGACTAGGTGCTTAAGAAAAGATTTTTTTGCAAACATTAGCAGCTTCTTGGTTGTGAAAGCCCACTTTCAGGACAGAAGACAACTGGAGGATAGCCAGCATAATCCAAAACGAATTCACAAAAAAATGCACACATGCACAAAAAAACCCAAGTAAAATTATGTCTCACATCCTAAAAGAGGTAAATACACATAAATGTGATAGAGACTTTAAACAAAATAAAGATCCAAATTCTGTCCCAAGATGGAAAGGCAACTAGTTATATGTAACAGAGACTACTGACCAATGCATTTTTCTTGCTGCAGGGCAAAGATAATACACTGAAAGCCTGTTACCATTAGCAAAAATGCTGATCTTTAGTTAGTAATCAGGTTAAAAAGCTGCTCCTTTGAAAGCTTTCATTTAATGTCATACAGATGTGACATGTCTATACATGTAGACATTATGTCGCACTACAGAAGCTAGTTTTGCTCAGGGATTCCTAATGGCTAACCCTTTGGGTCTTTTTACCTTAAGAACTAGGTAGCTTTGGCCTGTTTCTCTTGAGCCTCTTCAGTGTGGGCCATCGGTGAGTGGGCTGCATTTACTTACTTCAGAATTTCTTGCATGCTGATGGTGATGCCAAGCCAAGTAAGCAAAGAATCTAGCAGCTGCTCAGGGAGACAAGGCTTCGGAGGCAAGAAGTCCTGAATGAATACTGAATCCAGGCAGACAGTCTCTCAACCTAGAAGAACATCCAGAAGGATTGTTTGCCAAGCAATGCCAAACTTTTCAACTAACTTCTAAGACTTAAGTGTTTACAAAGAAAAACGTTTGCAGGTTTTATTAACAAATGCTTGTAGAGATACTCCAACCACTTACAAAGGGAAAGAGCAGTTCCATTTACTGAATTTGCAAATTTAAACAGGATGTTTTTGTGTGCAAAAAGTTAGATGTGCAACGAAACTGCCATACAGTGCGAAAGCACTGGTATGTGGGGTGAAGGGGAAATAATAACTCTGCTTATCAAATAATGAATAAGCTGTTTAAAATGAAAAATCTGCCATGGATATACTCTCTTAATCTGTATTTTGAACAACAGCCAAATTCAGACTTGATACTGAAACAGGATCAGAATTGTTTCAGATCTGCCAGGGCCAAGCTCTTCAACTGTCATTACTAGATTTTGGGTTAGATGATAAAATTAATGACTTTTTTTCTTAACCTTTCTGCTCTTTTAATCTGACTCAAAATCAGATCCGTAAGACATATCTCTTTTAGTTCTGGTTCAATCTTAAATTTAAATCTCTGTGTATAGTTTAGAATCCAAACCACGCTGAATTCTAAAGAACCAAAACTTGTACAGAATTCTTTGATTCTGTCCCACTAGTCTCATAAAGCAAAAGGCGCTTACCATTGTAAAACCCCTTACTTCTTATTCCAGCTTAAAGTAGGTTGTGCTTAATAAAAAGAAAGCAAAGACAACTTCTGCACAAAGTTTGTTAGTTATGGTACCTATGCCACATTTTATTATGAAGTATTTTTTACTGAAATTTTAAATCTCTAAGAAGTTTCAGCAGCTGTACTTTTGAACATTTAATCTGACTGCCATTGTTTACACAAAACCATCTTTGTCATATTTTCTTTTTGTGAGCAGGACTGGAATAAAAACCAGGGAAGGAAAATGATTAGTGGTAGATGTTCCTGCTACTGTTGCTTAGGGGCTGTCCCTGTCACATTTGACTAAGCCTTCTAAAACTTCATGATTGCTTTTTTGTAGCAAAGGAAGTGATCAAATTAACCACAGACCATTTGTTTCTCCTGTCATTAACTTACTTCATTTCCTACTGATGTCTAAATATACTGTAGGGTGGGCTTTGGTTTTTTGTTGTTTTTTTTCTTTTTTACTTGTTAAGAGATTGTCTGCATGTCCAAGTAGGTATTCTACCATTACAATTATAAATGCAAAGGCATAATTTCTTGTCCTAAATTATCTCTTATTTCAGATACCCAACTTAAAATGTCTCAGCAACACAGGTAGCTCCGGACTCTATCAGACATTTTGGGGGAACCAAGGCAGACAACCAAAAAGTGAAGCAGCAAAATAAACAGATTGTGTTTGAAAAAAACAAGCTGAAATAGTAGGTACTTGTAAGAGGATGTTAAAAATCAATAGTGAACTATTTTGGAAAGTAAAAGCGTAACGTTACAACAGAAGCTCAGTCAACAGCAAAACTGCCTGTGACACAAGAGGAAAGAAAACTAATTTAAATAAACCACACTGCTGTCCTTCAGAGAAGCAGCTTGTGCAAGAGTCTCCACTGCATTTAAGAAACATCGTGACCTTTGATCTTCTTCAGTCCAGTTCCTGTTGATGTAGCTTATGACTTGGTTACTTATCAGTTCAGAGAAAAAGAGAAGTCCCTTTATAATTCTTTACTGTCTACCCAAATTTTGTGCTCAAGCACAGAAGAACAGAACAGAGTACTTTTCTGGCTGTTTGCCCTGTTTTCAGAATAGATGGGTTGGAAGAGGACAGTAAGAGGCAGTTTAATTTCACTTCTGCTGCCTGTTCAAATTAAGTGAAACAATGCAGAGGTTGAGAACAGCAGTAAAGGTTACAGTTGAAATGAGAGGCAAATTACTACTACCAGGCAGCAGGAAGGAAACAAAGAGGAATTCTGACTCACAGGTGTGTCTGAGTCAGTGTTTCTTGTGACGACAGCTGGGAGAGGTGGTAAAATTACACATTTCCCTTTGCTTGGCCTATAACTTCAAAACAGCCAGTTGTGAACAGACATTACATGCATTACAATGTCTCTCCCCAAGCTGTAGCGGGGAAAACCTGGAAGCAACAGGACTGCATTCCAGATATGTGTAGGAGAAAAGAACAACCAACATCCTTCCTCCAAATGCTATATTTACTATTTAAAATTCAGTGGAAGGAAAACTTGATGTTAATATTACTTATTAACAACAACCCATGGCTATAGTTTCTGGCTGTATACAGACCCTATAACATTTTCACTGCCTTTGCATCTCAGATGACTTCCCAGTTATTGCCTCACAACCAAGGTTGTTCTTGATTTCTAACTTTCAATCACGAGAGCACGTGTACCTCTTTCAGAGATAACTACCACATGCATTGCAGTGTCAGCTCTCTCTAAAGGAACCACCTATAAATTTGGGAGGCTTGTTGAACTGAGTCATTTCCATTTCTGGTATGCACTACTTATAGTTCAGCCTTATTTTCTGGCTGTAACTGAAAGCAGAATTCTAAATATTACTGTGAGGGATTCTTGTAGTCTTTTGTAGATGACAGGATTGCAAAAACTACACCTTCCTCTCATAAGCTGGAGACAAAAAGGTTCTCCTAGAACAATAATAGCCAAGTGATTACAACCCTTACAACCCCACTTCCTACACACACAGAGTTGTTTGCATTACAATAGAGATGCTCTGCATTTTAATTTTTCAGAAGGATCTGACTATTAAGGAACACTTTCTTGTTACTAATAACCTCCACTTAGCTCAAATTTGATCTACAACTATTATACATATAAATATTCGAAAGCTTTTATGGCTTCTTCTAAAGCCTCACATTAGAGGGAAGACAAGTTTTGAACCATTCATTACAAAGGATTTCTGCCATCAAAGGGGCACGTCTTGAATATCAGATTCTGTCAGGTCATTTGGGATCCACCTTTGATTGACAATTAGGCAAGGAGGACACTCAATGTATAGTGACTGTCTTCGAGCTTCCCCTTTTCCTCCATAAGATAAAGTACCTGACAGTCTAAGTATTGTCATGCACTCTTCCACTTAGGGAACTGCCTCTTAAAAGTTATTTGAGCTGTTTCCTAAAGAGAAAGCCATTTTTTTCTGTTTGGCTTGGTTTTTTTAATTACGAATTGCTTACTGCACGCTTTTTTTTTTTTTTTTTTTTTTGAAGGACAGTCACATGAACACACAGGAAATACATCTGGAGCAAAGAGAAAAGATCTGCTCCTGGAACTGGGCCTGATGCCAAAACAAAGCATCAGAACTTGAACTCAGGACCTGAGAACAAAGCAGGAACAGAGATGTCCAGCAGCACTAGTATTACACCCTCACCCTATAAGGAACAGCATTTTATTCTTAGAAGTAATGCTACTTCCATACTAAGGAATGATAGTTAACCAGAATACTCAAAACCACTTTTGACCTGCTATATGTCATACAGTCTGACCGAAAAAAGATTTCAGAGCCACATGAACCATCTGACTACATACTGTAAGACATTAAATAAGGATACCATAAAAATCATACTGAAACTACGGCGGAAAAGAACTCTATGGACAAGAAAGCAGCGAATGCTGATGAACTGAGCTTTACCAGTTACTATTAGTGATTTATTACAAAACAGCTGCATTGGGACATACAAACACACATACACACTCCATTGCTAGCTGTCTGTTAGTAGTTGGAAAGAGACTTTCAGTTCTACTTGCCTGCTTGGCATTTAGCACCATTCTCCACCCACACAGCCTACTCAAAATGGCACCCACACTGGAAATTTTATGCTCTTCAACTTCTATTTTCCATCTGTATCGAATTCCACAACATTCCAGAAGTCAGCTAAGTTGTTGTCTTCATGCCTGCTCTGCTGTTCACACTCATTCTCCTTTCTCTTGCTCTCCTGTTAAGCATATCCCCATGTGGGTTAAAAGTTAAAACAGATTGCATCCAATATGGAATATTTGGGGGGAAGAAAAAAGAAAAAAGGAGAGCAAAAAAATGAAAAACTAAATGTTGACTAGCATTCAGATTTTACTGAAGTTAAGATTTCATAAAGGTAAGTGTCCCAAAGCATTTAAAATGTTTACAGCTCTGGAACAGGTACTGCAGAATTCCTCTAATTTGGCAATGTACTTTATCCTTATCTACAGGTGTCATAAAAAAAAGATAATTAAAATCAAAGGTAGCAGTTCAGTTTGGTATGCATATGGCTCTCTCAGGATCACCTTCTGCTCTATACCTGCATCAACTGGAGAGGACAAAGCTGCTGAACAACAAAACCGAGCACCTCGCTCATTCCCCACCGTGTGCCTACATTTGGTGCTGACTCCCACAGGGATAACGTCTCCCACAGAAGCCTTCCAGGGGCATGCAGTTGAAAACACACCCATGCAGTTACCAGTCCAGGGGCTGCTTCCCTCTGCACAGAAGTCAGCCACCCACACCTGTCTCTTACAGAGCAGCAGCGCTGGGGATACTTAGCCTCTTGGCAGCCCAGAGTGAAGGGAGAACAGGCTCTCTTGGAAGTGAGCTTGTCCCAGCTACGCAAACAGAAGGTGCTGGTGTTTTTCAAAAGCATAGGAACAGAAACACAGCAAACTAGCAATAGGACAGCATGTATCCAGGCTTCCTACATTTAGGTTATCACCTATGGTTTGTTCAAAGATCCATCCCCTGTAAAATAAACAGATGAATTCTGAAGTGAGCAGAGAAGCTTTGTTCCTGGAAACACTGAACTCATGCTTCATGCTGGTGAAAGACTGCAGACAGTTTTAGAGGAACAGTTCCATGGAACACTTCTCAATGGACAAGGCTGTGCCGGCCCTGGAGGAAGACCCAACGCAGAACTGCATACACAAACATGAGAGCCCTTTTTTGTCACTTTTTCAAAAAGTCATATGGTTATTACCAAACGGTCCAATGATGGCAGCAAGTAAGAATACACAAGACAAGCACTGTGGCTCAGGCAACCTATTTACAAGCTCTTTCAGTCATGCAGCCAGGAAATGGAGGAAGACCTGTTTGAAAGCAGCTTAGAAACAGCAAGGCTGTACTACCCATTTCTATTAATAACCATGTGTTAATATGGTTACACAATATGAATTTCAATAGGCCTTGCCTGCGACATGAAGGTGATTAGTTTCTAACTTCATTTTCTGGACTCCAACAGACAATTTGCTCTGACAGTTCACATTCATGTTTATGGCGTTTCTTTTCAATGCCTAAACACCTAGTAAACAGTCTCATAGCCCAGAAAGAAAGCAGTACATCCAGTCTCACACAATAGCAAGGAACCATCTCATCACAGTCCACTGTGACCATGCTCTATTATCCATTCCAGGAGCCTTCTGTGATTCCAGATACTTCTGTATGATGCAACACCTCAGCTTTGAGCATTCAATCGTATGAAAGTATCTTCCACAAAGGTGAAATAGGCCTTTCAGTGCCTCTGAAGCTGAAATATTTGCATTGGCGTTAGGAAGTAATGAATAGAAGTATATGCCCACTGAAGAGGGCCATGTATTTTGAAAACTCTGACTATGCAAAAAAGGAAAGCAGTAAGCATCGGGCATTGAGAAGGTTCCCAGGACAGTACAGTAAAAGTCTTTTGCAGATCAATTTCCATCTGAGTTGCCCTGAACAGCTGGTTGTCCAATACCAAACTGATCTGAAATAACTAGAGATGGCAAGTTTTTGCACAGTGAAGTTCTCACACCATGGCTGACCACCACTGCTTGCCAGTCCACTACCAGCATGCATTCCAGCAGCTACAAGCCCGCAGTAGTGCTATACCCAAAAAGATGGCCCAGATGAATGCTCTGTAGAAAAGTGAGCTCAGTTCTCCTGTTTATTCTTATTTTCCATTAGACATACTGTTATGGAATCCAAAGCTCTGTGAAGACAGAGCCAAGCCCACCCACAGAAACGCCCTTAGTCATAGTCAAGTCTTTTCCTTCCCAGTCAAGAATATCAGCGCAGTATCCCCTCCCTATTCAGCAGGTGTATCATTTCATGATCTAGTTCAGTGAACAGAGAGCTCAGCACTTCTGCCTGTGAATGACATGGGAGATAAGGGAGACTAGGCAGCAAGATGAGAGAAAGAGAGTAGAAGTAAAAATATTACCCAGAATATTTCTCCAGGGAACATCAGTAGGAACTCAGCAGGGCCCATTTCAACTCTCTCATCTGCTGTTGGGGGTGAAATTTCTTTTTGTCACCTTTGATCTTCTATTATTCCTTATTTTTCAATGTGGTACATAACTTACTTCATCATCTTTTTGTTTTTCCAAGCTTCCCAATTACCAATATGTAAGCTTAAGGGAAGAGAGATCAGGAATCTGTGTGGGCAGTAGGAGCTAAGATTACAACCGAACTACTGTATTTGTTTTTTTGGGATACACACAATGTCACTATCACACTGTAAGCAAAGGCCTCTGGGGAGCCAAGAAGAAAAGGGCATAGAAGAAAACAAGAACAGTGACAGGAACAAAGGGCAGACCTTCCTTCTATGCCTTTTCCAATACTTTAAAGTGGATTTAGAATTTTATTGAAGACCTCTTCTAAATCATTTAATTCTTTACGGTTGGGTCTAACAGATAAACAGTAAGAACATCCATTATTTTAAAAAAAACCTTCTCTTTGATAGGCAACTATTTTCCACTTGTCCCTTGGACAGTCATGTAAAACAGGTTTACTAAAACAATGAGCAAGACAAAATAAGAAAGCTGGTGAGAATTCAACCGAGACCTAAGATCTTTGTTAACCATGAAGTTTAAAAGCATATGGAAAAATTAAATGCCACTTTGACTGAACAATGTGTTTTCTGATCTGTGTAAAAATTAGGCATGATCCTGAAATCAGTCATTATGGAGATGACTGGGCAAATACAGGAATAAAGCACCCTCAGGATACAAGTAAATCTCCTCACCTTAAAAACAAAATATAAAACTCTGCTCAGTGATGATTTCCATTCTTACATGATTTGATTATTTGCAAAACAGGTTTACTCACCTCTTAGCACTTCAAAAAGTTTCAATGATTTGATGTTAATTCTGATAAGTAAGGCTTTTTTAAAATGTAATTCTAATGGTGAAATCATAGACTTGAGTTCTCCCGGTCATCATGCCAGTATAACATAGAGCAAGGACAGAATGTAGGGCACTGCCACTATGATTTTTTTATAAATACACAGCTTTCATGTCATGGTTCAAATAATTTTCTCTTTACTGTAACTTATCACACTACTAGTCATCATTGGCCTAGACTTTTTCCCAATTAATTTCTTTCATCCCCGCCCCCCCTTCACCCTTTCGCAATAACTGTGACTGTCATGGCTATTTAAAAAGACCATTTCTTTCCGTCACACCAGCTGTACATGGAGAAGATGAAACTGACTCATTTGGCTGTATTCGGTACATTTTAACTCGGAGAAAACACTCAAATAAATTGAGCCAGTTTTATTTTTAGGCAGCCGCCAGTGTTCACTTTAAAAAAAAAAAAAAATCCCTTTGAGAGTTACAATCAAGCAGTCAAGATTTCAAGTTGCATTTAAGCAAATTCATCTATGGAAAAACTCTGAAACCAAACATACCCACTTTCCTCAGGATAAAGTTCTGCCTGTATAACTAAGCTTTCAGAAGTTGCCTAAGTTTGTTTTTCTAGTCCTTACACACATATACACATACACACACATACATATAGACAGACAAAGAGACCACAAACAATGGAGGAATTCTCGTAGAAGTCATGCACATTTTCCAAACATAAATTTTTACATTTATGTTGCTAACCACTCCTGAAAAGCCACTGTCAAAATCCAGCCTCATTTTAGCAAAGCCTTTGGACACAGATGAAGCTTAAGCATATACAAGTACTTTAAAAATGAGAGAATGAATACAAGTACTAAAAGTGATTAAGCGCAACTGAAGACATAAATCCACAAAGCTGGTAAACTTTACAATTTAGAAGACAATCTGGAGAGCCATGTTTTACATTTTGGTTTAAACCAAGACAGTGCCACTGATGTCAGTTTACTCTAATTTTACATCTCTCCTGAAGAAGACTCAGTATATTTTAAAAATACCATACTAGTATTTCATTATAACACCACCATTTAAAAAAAAATAAAAATAAAGCTTTGAGAATATGTAAAACTGAGTACCTCAGACTACACAGTACTTAGATGCCTCATGCAATACAGTTAAACATTAGCCAAAGTAACTGCCAATGCTTTTCCTGATGATTCTACAAGCCTGTCATTCTGAAACTAACATCAGCTGAGTGAAAATATATCTAATGTTACTCGTACTCCTATGAGCCTGTAGTAATTTCAATGAATAGTCCTGCATTCTTCTGCTGTTTCTTTGGACTAATTTGACATTATTTCCAAGATAATAGTAAAATTCACTAAAATACAATAAAATTGCACAAGCCAGATCCAAACAAGGCTTCACATAACGGCTGCATTTGTAGTATGCTACCTCATAGACAAGCTGCAACTGCAGCAAATGCATTACATACTAAATTATTGCCACTGTTCTGATTAATTCTTATCCTACTCTTCCTTCACAAGCAGCTTATAAAGAGTATTTTAATATTTGAAATTCTGGCTGGAAGGCCCAATTAAAAAAATAATCTCATAGCATTTTTTTCTGTTCTACTTGGTCGATGAAGGAGTTACATTCAAATATTCACAAAGAATAGCAAACCTTCCAAGCTCAAAACTCACTTGCCAGGCATTGCCTCCAGTATTCAGTCAAGTTTCACTATTTCAGCAAACAAGCATTCTTTCAAAGTAAACTGTGACTCCTCTAATGCCAAAGAGATAAGCCAGTCAGACTGAAAATGCAGAAAGCTTGAGTGAGCTTCAGTGTACAGTATCTTGTAAAAGCAGCTGAACTATAAACTGACTGACAGATAAGCTATGCAATAATTGGGAACAGATCAAGTACTATTTGCAAAAATAGTGAAGAAGATCCCACATTTCTTTCTTATAAAAAGTAGTACTTTACTGAAGTAGCACATTAGTAAGTACAGTTTTAGCTGTGGTACCTATCAAGCCTTCTGGAAACTGGAAAACGTGGTAAACAAATGCATTTAATTTAACATATGGAGTCATCCACAACATTTTGCTTTCACACCATGGCTGCTATTGGCACAATGCTGAGCTGCAATAAACTGTTCACCTACACCATTACAAGGAACAGGTCCTTGGTATAAATACTACTCTGTCTTTTTGAAGACAGCTCTACTCATTTAGTCTGGCTGAGGAAGGGGCCCCTTAACTCCTCCAAAACGGTGAATACTTGGGAGTGCTTTGAATAAAATCCAAAAGGTGATGTTTGTATGATAATGTCAGTGAAACCAAACCATTTAAATAGTGCCACAAGCCTGTATTTTTAAGCAGATTTCAATCTCTGCTTACTGCTTAACAGCATCTTTGCTGTGACTGCTCTCTATGACTATTTTGCCACCTCTTTGATTTCTTTCTTCCTCCTTCAGAGGTCATTGGTACAATTGCATGTGAAGATACTACAGCCTTCTGCTAGTTCTGCCTTTACACAGTAGCACTAGAGGACCTGAAATTGAACACATTTTCCGTGCGGGTGTTTATGTAATCATTGGTTTCCTTGAAAAATTTTTAAAGGTTTTATTTGCTGCCCAGATTGTGTTAATTCAAGTACCCTCCCAGAATACCAGTTGTTTAGAATTCATGCATGATAAATTCTGCAAATTTTCCCTATCTATCCTAAGGAGATTTCTGAGCAGTTTATGTGCTCTATTTCTGCTTTTTGGCTCAACCAACTAGACTCTTCATAGGCCTCACTGCTCAGTAATCATGTCTGATAGATTCAAAATCCAACTGGCATAATTTAGTCAAGTGGAAGGAAAAAATATAGAAAGCCCATGAGTCAAGGGGAGTAAGTTCACAAGAGAATATTTTCAGCCTTGGTCAAAGGAAAAAAAGAAAAGAAAAAAGAAAAAAAAAAAGAAGAAAAAGAGGATGCATGTTATAATTTTTTTCCTTTACAAAGAGTTTCCCATTTTTTAAATATTTGAACTGGCAAGCACTCTGTCACACAAACCCTGGTATCTACCATGCCCTGCTTTTGAAAAGTACAAATCTGCCTGGTTTCCATAAAAGTCACAACAACCTATAATCCCAGTGCCAGTAAGTTAAAATTGCTATGATCTTTAAGGTCTCTTCCAACCCACACTATTCTACGATTCTGCATGAGCAGGAGATATGGCAGATGTACAGGAACAGACACTCAGCTGAACTAATCCAAGGTGGACTTTATGTCATGACACTGTACAAGGCTATGAAATTGGGTTGAAAAGCTTTGGGTGTAAGGTCTCACTGATTTTAAGAGTAGCAGAATGTGCTTTTATTCAGGGTGCACAAAGTGAATTACCCCTGCCATTGCACTGTTTCAGCCGACCACAGAGTTATGAAGGAAGGTAGTAAGAATTCCAATACACCTCCAGAAGTTGTGTTGAAATTGTACAATAAAGGGGCAAAATTACTATACTTAGCTTCCGTATGTCACCAAATGGAGAAAGCTCACCAAGAATATTATTTTTTCTATTCTAAAGTGTTCATCTCCTTCAGAAGCTGCTCTTAAAAATTCTCTTTTGGAAGACCTGAGCCAAGCTTCAATCAATCTTTCCAGCATATGGACTTCACCCTGGAAGCTATACAGTCTCTTCACCTGTATTAGACAGTGACACCAGACAGCTAAGAAACAAGTACATGGCACCCACCCAAACCGCATGGGGAGAGTCTTACTGAGGCTCTGTGCACACTGATCTGATCCCCCTAGCACTGTCTCACACATCAGCAGCACAACTGAGCCCTTCCTGACCATGTCACCATTTATCAGTTATAGCCTTGGATTAGACAGAACAATCCAAAAGTGTACTGACAGAAGTCCAAACCCAATGTATGTAGCACAAAAGAACTGAGGAGTTAATGAACCCATTCTATTCCCCTTTAATCTGACAAAATTTAAATATGCTGCACATGGAAAATAAATGGCCTGAGCCATGTATCTAACAGCAAAAGTGTTGTGTTTGTTCCAAAACAACTTCAGAAAACCAGGAACAAGCAGATGAAAGTATCCGAGGTTTTCAGAATTAGCAAGCTATTCTGCATCTCAATGCACCTTCAAAAAGGGAAGCCTTCACATTCAGTTCAGAAATCACCAAATATCCTTTTTATATATAGCTTTTATGAGATCAGCCTGCTTTTTCAAGGATCCACAAATAGCCATGTAAACATACCACTATTTGCTTTTCAAAATTCTGAATACATTGCCTATACGTAAAATAAAAACAGGGGGAAAAAATTCCAAGACATAGGACTTTCCTACTTCCTCCAGCCCCTCTTTGTAGGCTTGGACAAAGACACTGAACAGTAGAAACTCAGTTGCTGACACTCCTTTCTACCTGGCCAGAGTTAAGCACAACACACTCTCCAAGCTGCTAACACATAAGAATATTAACGATATTCTTATGAAAACCTGTAGCATTTAGACTATCCTTTCACAAAGAGAAAAAGCAAGTCAAACTTCAAGATTAGGGACAATCTAGGAAATACTATGAAGACTGTCTTTTATAAACATCTACATAGAAAAACTAAGAGAAAATTTCAGTTAATGTGACAGACTCTTTACTGAGTACCAACCATATATTATACCTAGTTCCAAAATTATACAGCTATTCAGAGATACAAGGCTTTAATCATGAATACTTTATTCCTTAAAAAGTGAGCACTGGGACACAGTCTGGCTAATTTGTGCAAGAGCAGGATAAAGCCTACGAGGAGCTGTCATTGACCACTGATGACTGCTGGCTAAGTAGAGAAATTGTCTCTAGATTATTTGTACCTCTTCACCCTGATGAAGGAAGAGTTTGAGAAGAACTGAACTACATAAGCTGACAATTTTGGCTACACCTATAGCGCTACACTATTTAAAGAAAAGTTGTAAAATACCAGATAATTAAAAAAACCCAAGAGTAACAGAAAGAGAGAGGAAAATACTGGCACAACAGATCTGTAAAGCCAGTATAGCCAGTTTGGAATTTACCAGCAAGGGACTGGTAACTGAACAGAATAAAAACACTGGGAAATAGACCTGCAGGAAAACAAAACAAGACAAAACCAAACCAAAATAAACAAAAAACCCCAAACACCAAAATCCCCCCCCCCCCCCCCCCCCCCCCCCCCCGATCACATTCTCACTAATTAAAGCCACCTTTGTACTGTTTGATACAAGGGTGACAATGCTCTGCTGGACACTTTCTGACTGCCTGGACAATGAGGGCATCCATGTAGAACCGTATACATTGAAAACTAGACAGGAATGTGACAGAAATCCAGCAAAAAAGGTTAATTCAAGCTTCACTTTATTAGTTCTACTTTGACCTCTTTATATTTCATTTGAAAAAACATACCTTAATGTGAAACTTAATGGAAACAAGTGTTATGCTCTCCCATACAACAGAATTAATAGAATAATTAAAACCCCCACTTTCTGATGTATATTCACTGTTGTTCAAAATATGACTGCTTAATGCATTAAAATGAACATTTGAGAAAGGCAAAAATCACTTATTCCTCTCCCCAGAAGTCTGATTCATTATTTTTCATTTCCTTTAAAAAAGAAGAAAAATAATCTTGTAACGAAGTAGAAAAATACAGTCACCAATTGCATTATGTAGAATGAGCAAGCAATGCAAAAATCTTGTAAACTCAGTCTGCAAATAACTGAATGCTCTGAAGCATTCAGCAAATAATTACAAGTAACAAATGCATTCAACCTGCATTTGCAAATGACCCACGCAAAAAGTCCAAAATCGCTCAGCTCTATTAAAATAGTGACTTCCTTTACAAAACATATGGTTTACTTTCAGTTTGGAAAAAAAAAAAACCCAAAACCAAACTTACTTTAAATGAAGGTAAGCAAGTGGGATGGGGGGAATCCTCCAATGTGTTTACTACACCCGTCAAAGACAAAAGGTTCCACTCTTTGCTCACAAACTACTGGTAGAACTTGAAGCATACAGGAAACACAAGATACACCACAAATTCATAGTCAAGGAGTCAACAAGCAGATTATAGCACAAAAAGTTGTCTTCTTTTAGAAGGATGGACAGAACACTAGAAGCTACAATGAGTGGCACAGAAGAAGAAATATAAGCAAATAAATCATAATGTTTAAGTTACAATTTCCAAGCACTGCATGATTTCCCTGTTTAACTATAAGACACTATCTTACTAAACTGAAAACATTGTGGCTTGCTGTGGAAAAATCTATTTTTTGTGCCTCATTCAAATATTTCAATTAAAGCTGCTGCTAGTATCATTCAGATCTCCGCTAATTGAGGTTATTTCAACTTGCCAAAGTACAAAGGAAGTCTTTCCTACGGTAAACCATGTTCAATAGACACAGGGTTGTTTCCTGTCGAAATACAACTACTACTGCAGAGAAAGCTGGCAATGGAAAGTCCCTAGGCATATTTTACAACCACTTACCACAACTTGAAAAATCTTAGAAATTCTGGTGAAAGCAGAGATATTTGAATGGAAAAGAAAGAAGGCTCCTAATTCTCAAGTCAAACAAGAAATCCCAGAAATATCCAGACAGGATATTAAATAGGATGTTGGAGTTAAATATTGCTGCTGTTGTTTTCTCTGATCCATATTAGAAAGAACTAAGATCATGGCACTCAGCAGGAACAGGAAAAAAAAAAGAGAGGAAAAAAAAAAAAGATATTGACATTGATTACTTCTTTGCTATCGCACAGATGGAGTAAATTCAAGAGGTAGTGCTAAAATGACAGGACTTAGTTAAAGCCTTTGCACCTGCTCTGGCAGATGGATGCAATTAATAACAGAAAAGAAACAGAAGAACTCAAGTAAAATTGCTCCCTGAGGGTTAGGTTATTTTAAAATTAAGCTGACACAGTTTTTAAAAACAATATATGAAGGTGGAGATATGTTTTGAAGTGGACTGTCTAGTTTACAGCAAATGAACTCATTAGCAAGGTGCATAGACAAACAGGCCTGGCCTCACAATTAGCTTTCATAGTCATTTTGCAAACAGATAATGTATTTTCTAATTGCTCATAGTCAAGCAAATTGTTCTACTAAATTTTGCATGGGAAACAATATCATACTTCAGCTGATTTGCTCCTAGTGCAAATGAAAGATTTGAAAATGTTAAGCCGAAGAGCCTTAAGTCAGTGAAATTCTTGCCAAAGTACTTCCAATGTGCCTTTAAGGAGTTCACTACTCAAGAAGCCAGTTGAAAGTAATTTAATTATTTGAGGTCCAACCAAAATTAACAAAGATGAAAGGCCCCATATTACAGTGTGTCTGTGCACACGTATGTGTACTTATATGCACATGCACACACCCCAGCTATATCTGTATATGGTTACTACAGTCGTGATGACCTAGGCACACGGCAATCTGTGGTGTTAAATTATTAGGATACTCCCTAGCAGCTTCAGCCTGTGCCAGCTGGTGTCTTCCCAAGCAAATTCCAGGGAGGTTCAGGGTTGGAACAGGTCAGGATCACTCCCTGGATGCAGGTATTTTGGGAGCGGGGGTGCGAGGGGGTGGTGGCGGCGGTGCAATTTTACTAAGAATGGTGGTGACCAGCCCTGTCATGCCATGCTGCCTGGCCTCAGGGACCGACAACAGTGCCTGGGCCGGTTTATTTACAGGCATAGACAGAGCCAAACTTAGCTTGTCTTTCTAAACCAAAGATAAAAAGAGGATTTAAATCCTCAGCAGAGAGAATTAATGCAGCAGCACTCTATTATCATCAGCTGTACTGCAACTGCCTGCTGGAGTAAGGAAGGATTTCTACAGTGCACAGAAACTTTGAAAAGTAGTCGTCCTTTTTATTTTTTGATTTTTTTTTTAAGTTGTTCAACAGCAAAGTGGGTTAAACTCTTACATTATTCCTATTTAATGTCTGAGAATAGTATTTTTTTCACTTCTAGAAGCCAGTAACAAAATAAAAAAAAAATAATTAGGCTTGAGTACTTGATGACCATGAAAAATGTAATCATAGAAATTTATCCTCATTTAGGCTGGAAATGACCTTTGAGATCATCAGGTTCAACCGTTCACCCAGGACTGTCAAGCCCACCACTAAACCACGTCCCTGAGCACCGTATCTAGGTGTTTTTTAAACATCTCCAGGGGTGGTGATGCCACCACAACCCTGGGCCAATGCTTGACCACCCTTTCAGGGAAGAAAATTTTCCTAATATCCAACCTAAACCTCCCCTGGTGCAACTTGAGGCTCCTTCCTTTTGACCTGTCACTTGTTATCTGGGAGAAGAGACCGACCCCCCCTCGCTACCACCCGCTGTCAGGCGCCTGTAGGGAGCGATCAGGTCCCCCCTGAGCCCCCTCCTCTCCATGCTGAGCACCCCCAGCCGTGTGCCCCAGCCCCTGTCCCAGCCCCCTGCCCGGCTCTGGACACGCTCCAGCCCCCCTACGTCCCTCTGGGCCTGAGGGGCCCGAAACTGAACCCAGGGCTCGAGGTGCGGCCCCACCAGCGCCGAGCACAGGGGCACGGGCACTGCCCTGGCCCTGCTGGCCACACCGTTCCGGATCCGAGCCAGGGTGCTGTTGGCCTCCTGGGCCACCTGGGCACATTGGGGGCTCATGTCCAGCCGGCTGCTGACCAGCACCCCCGGGCCCTTTCCGTGGGGCAGCTTTGAGCCGCTCTGCCCCCAGCCCGCAGCGCTGTGGGGCTGGTGTGACCCGTATGCAGAACCCAGAACTTCTTGTTGAACTTCACACAACTGGCTTTGGCCCATCATCCAGCCTTTCCAAATCCCTCTGCAGAGCCTCCTGTCCTCAAGCAGATCAACGGTCCCCTCCAGCTTGGTGTCATCTGTGACCTTACTGAGGGTGCGCTCAATCCCCACATCCAGATCATCAACAAAGATATTAAACACAGTGGCCGCAACACTGAGCCCTGGGGAACACCACTTGTGACCAGCCACCAGCTGTATTCAACTTGATTTACAACCACTCTTTGGGCTCTAAGTAAACAGAGAAACAATAGCTAGATTGTTTCCAGTAGCTGAATTAACTAGATAAAAATCCAACAACAAACAGCCACTGTTATCACCAATTTTTGATAAGTAATTATTCACTAAGGCAGGAAAAACTCCTATTAATATACCAACTTAAATTATCAGTAAGAGAATTCTGAGTGCCACAGGTGATAGGTTTTGCTTTCTGTCTCAGAGTCTGTGATAACAAAACAGGTAAATATGTGGCAATCTACTTTAAAAGTTACCCACAATGGTGGCTTGCAGCTTAACAACCCTGAAAATCATAAATAAATGGCTTAATTTTTTTTGTAGCTCTGAAGAGCCTAGGATCCTTGAGGGCACTGTGAAATCATAACATGAAAGGATTTTCCAGTTGCTCCACTTTAATATTCTTAAACAGCTATTACAGATGACTATATAATAACTGGATACTGGGGGGAGGGCGGTATGCACTGTGGACATAGCACAGTGTACATTTCTAGAATGGGCTAATGAAAATGTATTTAAGCAAACAGCCCTGGAACAGAAAGTTATTTGTTGTTACAACAGTTACTTTGTATCTTTTTTTGTTTGTTTGGGTTGTGGTGCATTTGTTTTTTTGGTTTCGGTTTGGTGTTTTTACAGAACAGATGGATCGAGGGCACTAGAAGAACAGCGGGTTCCAGTGGCCCTTACAGCCTCAGCTCCCATGCAAAGAGGGACCAGCTGCTTTCTGCTGGAGCACTGCACACCCTGAGAAGAGCCTGATCTTGTCACAGCTCAGCCATTAAACCACTGCCTGACAGTGCACTGCAGAATGCTACACCCCTGGGAACAGCTGCCATTTGATAAAGTTGTATATATTTAGTCAAAACAAAGAGATTACTTTGAAAGTTTAAGGACACTGGGATAGCCAGAGTATTGTCTTACAATTAGCAAGAATTCACTTCACTTTCAACTTTTGAAACAGCCAACTTAAGCTACAAGCATTGCTACCGTATCACTTAACTTGGCATATTGTATACTGTATTAACCTTTAAAAAAATTGATACCTTACATGAGGGCAATACCTTATCTTATTTATGTGGCTATAAATAAAACCTGCATCTGATGTCTTCATTCTTCTTATGTTTCAGTGTATTTGGGCAAAAAGTCACTTGAACCACAGCAAAAAACCCACACAAATGAAAACAGCTTCCAAGCCACATACATCGACTGACTGCAGAAAATCAATATTTTAATAGTTGGTGAACAAAGAAAACCAAAACAAAACATCTCTCTTGCTTCCAAGTACTGTCTATGGCTCTTTGATGGAATTCATTCAGAAGCAGCAACATAAAGTTTCATTCACAAGGCTGTCTAACAACTCCAGAGGAATGAAAGTCACCAGCAAAGTAAGAACACCCAACAAAACAAAAACTAGTTAACAGATAGGAAAATACTGCAATGGATAAATGTAACTGTTAGTTTAATTTTAATGTCTTGTACCTCTGTTATTTCCCTGTCTACCAAGCAGCTGGGCTTTTCAGGAAGTCACATCTGAAATCCTAACCTTACAAAGGGATTTAAGAGTCCAAAACAAGGCCTCTTTCACATTGTCTTGATCCCTTTATCATATCCTGACCCAGCCACCTTCACTCTGTAATCTTCATTACAGGATTTTACCAAATTCTTACAGTAGACATCCAGACACCACCACATGATTAGTTAGTATCTTAACTAGGTTGAGGATCACTTTCATGTAACAGGGAATTCTCAAAGTTTGCCACCTCACATTTACCTCATTTCCATTCTGTACTGATTTCATACAGTGATTAAAACACAAGCAGCAGATTCAACCTGTCATGTTCTTTAGTATAATAAGTTAAATATTTAGTCGGAGAGCTTACGAGTAAGAGAGATCGGTGGAGGCATTTTAATTGTCTGTAGATAACTTGGGGGCCTTAATTAGAAATCAAACTTACCTATGCACCTTAAATATAGCCCAAACAGAAAGACCCCCTTTCCCACAGAGAATCAGTTTTAGGTTTCTGCTTTGAATCACCTTGTATAGGTCCATTGAAAGATCACATAGCAGACTACCTTCTCAATTTAGGCTGTTAAGAGTGCCTGAAGTTGGGCAGTGGGAATGCCCTCTCACACGTCCCTCTGGATGGCTACACTAACACACAGCTCCTGCCCTGCATGAAAACAGGGTGGCCACTGCCTTCAGCCCACCCTTTCAAGGGCTTTTTATCTTTATGCACCCACCGAACCAGTGGGCAAGATCAGTTTTTGTGTCCTCCACTGCTAAGGAGCACATGCCTCTGACTTCAAACACACAGCAGCTGTTTGCTCCTCCTCCCTCAGCCTTACCTCCCAGCTGCCTGCTGTCAAACAGTCCTTTCACTCTGCATGCTTGAAACCACAAAAGCAACACTGCATCTTCTAGCCCTTTCTCAGCATGGCACACAAAACCTTGACCCATCTTTACCACCCTTGATACTGAAGCCAAGGGTATCTCTTTCACCTGCTCCTCCCAGCTGGCTTGCTTCTAACATACATCATATGACCCTCTGAGGACTGTAATTCCCAGAATATCCATACTTACTGTACAGCACAGGCAATGAGAAAAGGAAACCACCACTGGAAAACCACTCACTTTTCCCATAGAGCTGGCTATTCTCTTAATAACGCAACACACATACGCAGGGATGCGGGGAGCCAAGCTGCTCACTCCTGCTGGCTCTGCACTCAGATGAACTGCAAGACAACATGACTCAGCCCCAGACAGCTACCAAGCACAACTCACAGATCATAGCTCTTGGCAGCGTGCAGAATATGAAGAGAATGACATAACAATCGAGAAAAAGAACCAAATTTTTAACAAGTTCAGAAAAATACATCAGATCCTCTGCTTTATCCACAACCAAATGAGACAGCAAAAGAGTAAGCAGTCATTACCAGCCTAATCTCACACAAGGTGAGCGCCAAACAAAAACAAACAAACAAACAAAAAGATAGAGACAGCTGCCAGAGAAGAGTTTTAAACCAACATTTGAAACAACACAGGGAAGAAAATAATTTACGGAGCCTACAGTGAAATGAGAAGCTTCCAATCCACTTAAGGCAAGTACCAGCCACTTCATATTTTAAAGCTAGAGGCATGATGACCTTTGAGGAAGACACCACTGATATGACTTTATTGTTGTATGCTTGCCCAGAGGAGTAACTTGACACATTTTAAATCAATGGGAAGATACCTGCACTAAAAATACCCGTAAACAGTGACAGAAATAAAAGGGTCACTGAAACACTCTACGACTTCTTTCTATTGTTTTTCCTGACTCCTGTTTTATTAAAAGCCAACCCCCAGAAAAATTAGGAAAAAATTTAAGAAAAAGGGAAAACAAATTTAAAAAAAAAAATTCTTTAGACAGGGAACTCCTACTATGGAAAACAAAATGTATATATCACAAAACACAGAACTTAAAAACACTCCTCTAATACAACTGTCTTCAGAAAAGAGCCTCACCGTTTTTAAAGTGTTGTATTTTCCTTTCCTTGCATGGTAATTAATTAGAAGATTAACATTTGCAAAGCATAATTACTCCCTGGAACATCTTCAAAAGACTCTTGAAGTCAAATGTTTCATAGCCTATGCAGGCAAGCCTTGCTCTTTCCTCTCCGGCACTCATAGGCAATATACAAATCAGGGGAACGCCTGCCCTAAAATTAAAGCATAACAGACTAATCAGTTGGGTTTTATTTACCATATCCCCCCCTGCGGAAAAAGCTCATAGCAAAGTAAAAAATATACATACAGGGGCATTTCTTACTAGAAAGTGTTTAGGTATTCCCTCACCACCCTTCAAAGTGGCTGTGGAGCCTCAGCCCTCACACCCTGCACCCGCTTCCACGGCGGGGAGTGACAACGAACCTCAGCCCTCTCACAAAGCAAGGGAAGAAACCAGACCTACAAAAGGAAAAGAAGTTCCTGTTCTTTGTGGCCACAAAAAAAAAACCCAACCCAAAACAAAACAAAAAACCTCAACAAACTCCCCAAAAGGCACGAAGGAGAAGCGTAAAGGCAGAACCCTCGAAAAGGTGGCAATAACGACTATGGATTTGTAACACCCAGCGCTCCAGCAGGCTCCACCACAACTTCACCAGAGCGGGGAGCGAGGAAGGAGGGAGGAAGGAGGGAGGAAGGAGGGAGGAAGGAGGGAGGAAGGAGGGAGGGTCACCCCGCCGCAGCCCCAGGCCGCACCGCTAGCCACCGGAACCCTTCTGGCCAGGGGCAATCCCGAGGTCGCCGGCCCCTCTGTCCTCTCAGCCCCACCAAAAGGCCTCACGCCACCCCCTCAACCCCTAAGCAGACGGGCAAGTGTGAGGAGGCGGGACCGGAAGCTCCACCTCTCTCCCTCCTGGCTCAGCCACTGGTCAGTTCTCCGATCACTCCCAGCACAGCCAGGTCCCCTCCTTCCCGCCTCCTCCCCGTGCCAGAAGCCTTCTCCCCGCCCGCCACCCCGCCCACCTTCCTATCTCCACTCCCACTTGCTGGTGTACACATCAATCCAATCAAATTCCATCTTCTGATTGGCTATCTTCAGGTCGTGGTTCCCGCCTACGAGAAGGGGGCTTGCCGCCCGCCCTCCTGCCGGCGCGCATGCGCGGGGCCGAGCGCTGCCCTGGGGGTGGGCATGTACCGGGGAGCGGGGCCGCCGCCGCCGGGGAGCCAGCCTCACTTTCTAGGAGTGAGGGGAGACCACAGCCTGCCGGGGGCTGCGAGCGGGGCGGCGGACAGGCCCGTGCGTGTGCGTCTCTTCTCTCTCGCGCGTGTGTCTGTAGGACGCTCTCCCCACACACCCACCGGGCGGGCAGGGCGATGCGGGCGGCGGGGCAGCAGCTCCCCGTACTGCCCTACGGGGCAGCGGCCGCCCGGCAGCGGAGCGGCGGCGGCGCAGGGCACAGCCCCGCGGGGCCGTGGGTGCGTGCGGGGAGCCGGCGCGGCGGCCGGGACGGGGTGCGGGACGCGCTCCACCCGCCTGCCGGGGCAGCGGAGCCGCCGGAGGGCGGAGAGCCTCGTCCGATCAGGCGCTTCGCTTGCGCCGCGCTCCGCCGCCTCGGGCTGAGGAAGCGGCCCCGCGGGGGGCTGAGGAGCCTCCCCCCCGCCGGCCGCCTCAGCCCGTCCTCGGCGGCTCTCGGCCCGGGGCCGCGCCGTGCCAATCCGTACGTATGTGCGCGGCGGGAGCGCGGCCCCCGGCCCGCGGGCTCCTGCTGCGCCTCCTGCCCCCGACCCCTCATCCCTTTTGTTGTGCGGCGAGGGGCACGGCCCCGCTGCCCGCCGGTGCGGCCGCCCGGGCGGAGGGGTGGGCCGGGCCCTGGGGCGAGGGTGGGTTCCTCTGCGCCCCTCGGCGCTGCCGGCGAACGCGGGACGGGTCTGCCCGCGCCCGGCTCGGGCCAGGTGGGGCTGCGCTGGTGTGTCACGCAAAGTGGCAGCTAGAGGTGCCCGGGCCTGCGCTGCCCTGCCCGGGGGCGGCCGGGCGCGGTGTGAGCCTGTCTCTGTCCCTGTGGCCAGCTCGGCTCCCAGATGGCCAATTCCCTCAACGGCCGGACCCCGCGCAAGGGACGGATCCTGGGCTTCATCGATGCCATTCAGGATGCTGTGGGCCCCCCCAAGCAGGCAGCTGCCGACCGCAGGACTGTGGAGAAGACCTGGAAGCTTATGGACAAAGTGGTGAGTGTCTGTGCGCCTCCGTGTATCCGCACGGTGAATAATGGGGCCATTTAACCGCGTACCCATGGGGGAACAGCGTCTTCCTGCAGCTCCGGCTGCTCGGCTCCCCTGCCTGGGGAAGCAAGGGGACTCGCGGTTTAGGTTATTTAAGCACCATTTGTCGTCTTTCCCCCCACTCCCCCCCCCTTATTTTTTTTTTCCCCTACGGCCTCTGGCTATGTTTTTTTTAATCTCGGTTTGTGGAGGGAAAACAAATGTGTTTGCCTTAGGCTATTGTTATTTTCAGATCCTTTAAAATGACTCAAACTTGAAGAGCTGTCCTAACGAAAAAGCTGCTTAACTTAGACTTGTAATCACATATTCTGTGTGCTTCGTGTTGGATCACATCGTTAGTCTGCGAACAAGACCTCTGAAGTATGAAACTTCAGTTAAGCTAATTGTCCTGTGAGACACGCTTGTGATGGCAACGAGGATATGTTTGTGCTTTTAGGAATGTGCGTGGGGACTTGGGGATGTCACTCTCATCAGTTTAGTAAACAGATTAGCATGGTACGCCTAACTTTTAACTGTGTTCTGCATTTTAATGATTTTTTTTAAGTACTACTTTTCTATATTTTTGAACCTAGAAATACACTCTACTGAAACTAATTTTTCAGAAAGTAGGGGGATGGACCATAGTTTTTTATATCTTATAGGTCTCTGCACCATCCCAGTACATTTTGTTTAGTATTGTACAAAACGACAGCTTGTATGATGACAGATTGGCTAGGAGAGTTCCTTACCAATGGTAGGAACAGTTTGGTTATAACATGGGTGACTGTTCAGAAGGTGCAGGCAGTTTGCTTTGTGTATGAGGTGATCCTTTCAAGAACTTTCTTTTGAAGCGGGTGGGGAGTTGGGATTGCTACCTGTTAGCCTTGGGTCTGTCTGGGGAGGGAGTTAAGACTTTTTAACTCAGTGAGTTAGTGTAACTGTTGGCTTTCCCAGTGGCTCTTGTAACATGCAGATGTTTAACATTCCTTAAAGTTTCTAAGTAGTTATACTGCCATGGTAGAGATTATTTTATGTAATATACCTTGACAAGTGGTAATTTCAAAGTATTTGACTGAGTCCTCCTTGCATGCTGGCCTTTTTGATGCTCCAAGAATAACACCTGTATTTCCACCCCAATTTCTGATGATAAACTTAAAATCCAGCCTTGATAGAAATGGGTATTGTCACAGAGGCTTTGTGGACATTTCCTTGTTGGTGATTGGGATGCTGTAAACTGAGCATCTTGTAATAAGAACTGCAAATGCTACTTGGAAGCAGATCTTCAGTAGAAGGAAGTTTTCAGCTTGGAAACCAGGAATCTTGTTTGTTGTTATTAAAGCCACGTGGGGAATGTATGGCTTCATTCCCCCGTGTCAGGCCATTTACAGATCTGTGTGGTAAGGTTGTCCCCCTGATTGGTTAGTATATTGATGGTTACCAGAAAATCTTAACCGCACAGCTTGGACTTGTGGATTGCTTTTACTAGTATAGGATTACTGTGTTTATCACTATTACAACAGAGCATCAGAACAGCCAGTAAGGCCTGTTCTGTAGAAGTCACTGGAAAGGCTGGACATTGCACTGTGCTTGCTTTCTCATTTTACTGGATAAGTGTCCTCAATTTGGATCTTTAATGTATCCTCTTTAAGCTGCTCTCAGTTAATCAAATTTTATTTCCAAATTATATTAAAGTATACCAGACAGGGTGATGTCATAGTGTGAGAATGCTGTAGCTTGCTGCTTGAGTTTTTAGTATTTGGTACTTATAGTGAAAGGATGTGTTTGAGCAAATTTAATATGTTGGCAAACAAATTTAAGTCTCTTAGCCTCATGCGGCAGTAGGCAGGGGAAGGTCATTTTCTCCTCTGTCTAGATCAAAACCAGGGATTAAAATCGGAAATAGAAACCTGCTCAATCCACTGTAGTTTCAAATCCCTTTTCTGGAGTGATTTCTGTGGTGGGTCACTGGTCAACCTGGTGAAAGCAGCAGGCTCTGCATAGTCAGTGGGGTGCTGCCAATGGCAAGATTGTGGCTTGGAGGCCTATTTTGCTTCTTGTAATAACAACAGGCATTATCCTCATTTATTCTTTAACTAGAATAGCTGTGATACCTCACCAACTGCAAAAAAAGATGGTTAGCTGAAGTTTTCTGCCGTTCCAAAGATGTTAGGGAAAGGGAGAATAGAAACAAAAGCAGTTATGCTGACCAAAGGATGAAAAAAGAGAAGCCTTAAGAAACAGGGGCAGGGCTTAGTGATTTCTGGTTTACATTCCTGCCTTAAAACTGTCAGTCTTTACCTTTCCTTCATTTCTTTCTGTAATTACCTCCTTTGGTGGATGAGATTTTCTGTATGAGTTATTTGTTTTCAGCAACAAGGGGTTAACCGATATTACAAATATTCCTACTCTCGAAGAAGTATACAGTGAGAGTGGTTTTATGGTGTATGTAAAATTCTGGCTGCTTAGATACCATGCAGGCTTCCCTGTATAGAGTTGGCTGTATGTCATGCTTTGGAATTGTTCAGATTTCATGGCAATGCTTGTTTTCCATGGGCTGATGCTTCAGCTGTTAGAACAGGCAGAAGGTCGCAGTTCTGCTTAAGTGTCATCTCTTTAAACTTCTGTTAACTGTTTTGAAAGAGTTCTTCAGCAGGACAGGATGTTGGGTGCTCCTGGTTAGAGCCCTGTTTGTAAAAGTTAATGTAAACAACATACTTGCAGGGAATAACAATAATACAAATTATCTTGTTGTAAGTGATCAGTGAATGTGAATTGTTATCTGTATATCTTATACCTGCATCTTCCTTTTTATATTTCATCCACTGGGATCTGTAATTTTTGAAGTTTACTGGTGTGTCTTTTTTTAAATATAAATTTGCAATACTAATTTCGTTATTAGAGGGACATCAATTGTTAGCATCAATGTCCAGTTTCTCTGCTGCTTTTCTCATGGGTAAGCAGTAGCTGTACCACTAAGAACCAAAAATACTTTTATTCCTTTGCAATGCAAAGAATAATATCCCTTTTATAGTTTGGAAGGCTAGCCCAGCTTTCCAGTTCTAGCATTGTATAAGCAAATTGACTGTGTATCTCCAAACTGCTAGCAAGCAAATTACTGTTTTTAAAACACTGTATGTGTTTTGGAAAGTTCATATCCTTTAAATACATAAAAAATATTATTGTTAGCAAATAACTCTTAAGTTTTCCTTTGAAGTATGTATAAATTACATGGGATTTTTTTTTTTCATGGGGTTCTAAACCTAATGGTTTAAAAACCTAGAAACTAGCCTTGCATTATTATCAGAGGATAATGGTTATCTTGAGAACAACTTTGGGAGAGAATGCCTATTATGTAAACATGGGAGCAGTTAAGTTAATTTACTGCTCGGCCTATTTAGAGTTGGCAGTACCATTGTGCACAGTTCGCTATTGTGGGTCTCAAGCTGATAAAATTGTGACACATTCTGAACAGGATTTTTTAAAAACGGGAATATTTCAGCCACTTCCAATCACTTTTTCATACTCTTATGCATTGGGATTGAAAATAACTATAATTTCTACTGTGAAGATTAACAATATTGTCTAAACTGTTTGGGTGCTCTGTCATGGCTCACCCAGTTGTTTGACTGTATCAGATTAGAGTGTGTCTCCAAAGATCACGGTGTTGACTTTGTAAGTAGAAGCTGTATTACCCCTGTAACTTAGTAATGTGGTTTTCTTTAAATTGACATTTGTCTGTATCCACTTTTTCCACAGCATCTAAATGAGTATACAGAGCACAGTAGTTGAAAATATGTGTGCGCTGATATTCTTTGCAACACTTTTTGTAGTTGTTGCATTAATGTGCAACCTTCCAAGTCAATTAAATGTCATTGTTTCACAGAGGATGTGGAAAAGACAATCATCAATCATTACTGTGGTATTCTTCAGTGTGCTACCTGGTCAAAGTCTATAGGAAGTTTTATGCCCTGCGTACGCTGTTTGTGGAAAAAGAATAAAAATTTAAACAGAGAAATGGAAGCTTCTCTTTTTCTAATGAGAATAAAGTATAAATGACCCTCCAAAGTCAGCTGTCCTCGTGCATATGTGCCATCAGCGTTGTTATCAGGTTGTTCCTCCAGTATGGAAACACGGCTCAGTTGCAGTCTGGCAGCTGTTGAACAAGCACGCACTGTATTCTCAGCTCAAACTAAAAAGTTTGGTGATTGCTCCCCTCTACTTGTATTTTGATGAGAAGGCTTCTTTCAGGAAGGAAGATATGATGCATTGCAGTTAAGGTAACTTCGGGTGGGAAGAAATGTATGATGAGGAAGCGTAATGTTCAGATTCATCTATTTTCCCAATTAGCCTCTCCCTGGTTAACTTCTTCAGATGAATTGCTGGTAGCACTGTGTTGTGGCTTTCTGGAGAACTGGTACGGTATCCTACTGCAGAGCTAGCTACCTTTATGCTGTCTGTGAAAGTGCTTTAGTACTTTGCCATTTTTTGGGCTGCATGGCAGAAGATACTTGTTCAGTAGAGGGTTTTGAAGTTTAGTTTTGCAAGTGTGCAAGCGCTGCTGCTCTGATTGTTCTAGTCCATTCACTGCAGCTGAAAACTGTTTAGCGGATGTCCTACTCGTTAGATACTTACTCTGTTCTAGCTGTGTTACTTTCCTTGTATTGTCTTTCACTAACATTAGGTGTTTAAACAGATTGTGTTAGGGCTACCGTTATTACACTTGAACAAAAGTTCTTTTGTCAGACCAGTCCAGGGCTTTCAACTTTGTTTGCTTTAAAAAGTGAATAGAAGATAGTCTTCTGCAAGAAGTTTGTTGTCTGTGTGCAGTAGGCATCCATTACTCTCATCTCTGAAGATGCTGTGAAGTAATGCCTTATAACTGAAGTCAGATAATTTAAAAAAATATGTTATAACTAGTGGTATTTACTTTGTTTGGGGAGAGTTCAGAGGAGAGGAGGGAAGAGGGGTCTGGTTGGTTGTTTGGGTTTTTTTTCTCCATAGGCACTGGAGTAAAGTTGTCTGCAAGTTCCCGAGTTAATTTTTTCAAAATCTATTTCTGATAGATTAGGGTAATGCCTTAGTTCTTCGCAATTAGAGCTGTGCTCTATGGTTTCTGTGATTCTGGAGTAAATACCTGGATTTACCCTGAGTGAGGTACTGAAGGAGCTTAGCTTTGTCTCAGTTTACTTCAATGAGCGAGTGATTTCTTACGAAGTTGCTGACTGACTGCTTTTCATTTTTTAGACTGAATGCTTGCTAAATATATACTTGCTTACTTCCAGTCATAACAATACCCAAATCGCACAGTGATATGATTCATGTCCGCTCCTAAAGTGTTGGAGAGGGTTGCTTTGTAAAGTGCAATATGGAGGTCTTTATTTTGGGGGTTTTTGTTTTGTTGGTTTATTTTTCATGTTTTGTTGGTTGTTTTTTTTTGTTTTGAGTTCTGTTTTCTTTTGAAGAAAGGTATGTGCGCCACTGCTGGGGCATTGGTAAATCTTTTGCGTCAGCAGATGTCATTTCTTATTGCTTACTTTTAATTGTGAACTGCTGTGGTACGTGTCAGGACATCCTGACTCTGGAAACCATATGGTTTACCAGACATCTCTTTACAAAGTTAACTTCCTTTGGACTGAAACTTTGTGTACTCTATAAAGCGAAGAAAGCCTTGAACTACTTTGCTGAATCACTGACTTAAACTAAATGTTAGCATTTTTTCAATAAGAAGGCGTAAGACTACTTGAGTTGTACTGCAAAAGAGTTCTTGTATGACTTTTTTAAAGGCGGCTTCTGGAGTTGAAGGTTCTAGTTGTGTGCTCTATTTATCTCTGTAAATTCAGCAGAAGGTGAAGCTTTGTAAACCATGATGACCACAGGATCCTGTTTTGATGTGTGTATGACTGTATGTAGTGATGCTGGACTGAAGAGCACTTACTAGAACATCTCAAAGAGAAACTAAACCTTCTTTATAAATGGATGTTCTTTTTGTATAGTTGAATGGAATGACTTGAAAATACACCAACCAGCACAAGCAATTTGCTTTTTCCTGGTTTTGTATTTTTAGTGTTATTTCTAATATATATGAAACAGCTTACATTCTGCTTGTTGGAACATCCTATCAAATAGATAGACTTCAGAAAGAGAACTTCAGAAAGAGAATTAATTAATTGTTCATGATAATTAAGTTAGGATAAATAAACCATTCAAAATGATTGCAGCCTTCTCTGCTTGTGGTCTGTTCTCATTGCTGATTTTTTCCGTGAATGAATACTTTCCTCTTTTCAGCTGTTTGTTTCCCCCACCCCTAGGAGATTGTAACACCTAATCAGTGATACTGATTAATGTCATCTGTAGTTGGCTTTGGGAAGAATGTCAATCCTGTTTCAAGTTTTCACTAAACTAGAAATCAGAGAGAACAAAAGCTCAGATGAAAAATGTCTGTGTTTTCACTTCTGTCTTTGGGATTTGAGTTCTTCAAACTCTTCTACAAAAAGAAATTCACGTACGTCTCTGCAGGGATGATTTTCAGATCTGTCTACACATGTAAAATTCTTTGCTCATGTTTCTGGAATCTCCTTAAAGAATTCTGTCAGCTTAACTTGAGTGTAACTAAAAGAAAACGTTTAATCTCCTTCATAAGTCTCTCTTGTTAGTTCCTTTCTTGATCTTCTGGGGTGACACCATCATCCTGCCTTCACTCAGGCAACTACTTTACTTGAACTGCTCTTTTAAGTTGTGGCTGAATCTTTCAGATCAAGCCATTCACCTAAAGTGCTCTCAGTCAGACCTTGCTATTTTGTATATCAGGCATCTGCAAACCCACAACTTGGACCATGTTGTCCCTTATCCTGACAACCTTCTCTTTATCATATGAAATATAACTTATGTTCAGTTTCAAAGTCTTGCTGCCTGCTCTTTGCAGTTATGGTTTGCGGTTCCAGACTTCATCACCTGATGAGGTGTCCAAACATCTTTATACTTTTACCTTTCTGTTTGTTTGTTTCCAGCTTCTTTCTCAATTTAGAAGGAATTCCTTTACGAGCCACTGAATTATTTTAGAGCTTGCCTTGAAACTTTGCTGTTTATACCAGAAATCCTTAGCTGCTGGTGCCCTCAACCACTCTAACATGTTGAAGTGTTATGCTCATGTATTCATATTTGTTTGCCTGCATCCATCTGCTATCTTTTTGTTTCCTACTGAGATTGTAAATTTTCCTGTGGGAAGGACTGTCTGTTCTGCAACGCATCAGAAGGGTTCCTGATCCATTATGTGGTCTAGTAGGTGAAAGAATAAAAGAAATCAGTAAAGTAACAATGGATCAGTGAAATGAGGGGAGTGATTGCAAATGTCATGTTGTAAATACTGTTTTTTAACGGTGCTAACGTTTTTGTAATGCTTATGAGTTTGCACTGTTTTGTTGGTGCTAGACATTTTTTTTCAAGAACTTGTTAGTTCTTGACTTTTGTCCGCTTGTCTGTCTTTGCTTTTTGAACTATGAACCCAGTTACCTAAATCTAATTGCCTGGCATGTGTTTGTGTGTATGTTTTAGAGGGGGGAAAAAACCAATTATCTGTTTGCTTTGCTCTTTGTGGTGCATGAAGGTATTAGTGGCTACAGTCCTAAGGCAGTGGATTTCACAATGGTGTAGATCTAGAATTTGAGGGAGGGGTCAGCAACAGCAATACGGCTTTGAGTTCAGAGAGGTGCATGTTACAGGGTACAAGCTTGTTTCCCCCCTGCCCCCAAATGCTCAAGACTGCACCTTTCTGAAGTTGATACGTTAGTAGGAATAGTAATCTGCTTTCAGCAGTATTAAGATGTTTTTGCAGCCTCGTTAGTTCCCTCAAAAGACTGTCAAAGTCACTAATATATAATGTGGCAATCTCCACATGATACCTATAAAACTTTTTATACCACATGGCCTTGATTTTTTTCATAAGTATTTGCATATGTACAGCTGCACACACATGTGTAGAGTGCGTCCCTCTCAGTGTTCTAGCTGAGTGTGGATAGCTCGGTGCAGTAGCACTCCAAACCTACTCGTTAGTTTCGATCTCTTTTGCTTTCTAGATTAGAACATTACAGAACAACGAACTACCAGAGAATTTAGGTAGCCAGGAGATAGTTACTCTAACCTTGTATATGTACGGGAAACAAAAGCACTATCTTCTTCCAGAAACATTTTCAGTGCAGACTAGATTCAAATAAAGGTGTTCAATTCATCTGAAGCTTATTCTTTTAAGTAATACACATTATTCGATTATTTTTTTGTGTCACTTAGGAACATGATGGTTCCAAGTCCATTAAGATGGTATCTTCTATTACAACTGTGAGCTGTAAAACATTACGTTTATAATGTTTTGTTTCCTGGTTTACAATATCTGTTCGTGAGCGACTTAATTTGTCTGTTGTGGCTAATAGCTTTTGAACCACTGGATTTGTTCAGACCATTTTCATTTGTGTAGACCTCTGAAACTTCAAATTCCATAGGTTCTAAAGAGGTTGTGTTGCTGGATAGAGAAAAGAGAGAGCCAGCAGATGACAAGATGGTTTATAGTCAGTTCTGAGTAGCCATTTAGACATCCATAGGGGAGTTCACCTGAAACAGATCTGTATGAAACTACTGCTCTTGCCATTAGTTGTGTACGTGTTTTGATAATACACTCCTTAGCATGTAGTAGGCGGGCAAAGACATTCTGCCTTTAAACACAAACCCCCAAACTATGTAAGTTGTTTACTTTTTATAGATGTGGCAGGATTAAGTTAAATTTTACATCCTTTGACATTAGAAACTATGTTGGAATTTCATGGAGTATGAATGAAATAGAATTTAAATTTTTGTGCTTGGAGGTTAAAGTAGTATGCTTACCACCTATTGATTTTAAGATGTTCGATCAGTTTTTGCCCCAATTTATTTCTTGTCTTTTACATTCTCTTGTTTTCGCTTATAGGTAAGATTGTGCCAAAACCCAAAGCTTCAACTCAAAAACAGCCCACCTTACATACTTGACATTTTACCTGACACTTATCAACATTTGCGACTTATACTGAGTAAATATGATGACAACCAGAAACTTGCACAACTCAGTGAGAATGAATATTTTAAAATCTACATTGACAGTCTGATGAAGAAATCTAAACGGGCTATAAGACTCTTCAAAGAAGGAAAGGAAAGAATGTATGAAGAGCAGTCACAGGACAGGTAAGTGAAATATTTAAATATAAAGTAGATTGTCTGGCCTGTCTGCATTCTTAACACTGTTCGTCTGCACCCATTCTGTTTTGACATCTTTAATTATTTAAAGAGCAGAAAACTTAGTGTTTGGATTCATTGACCCTGCAGGTCAGTTCAGTAATTTGCTGGATTTGTTCCATTGTATGCTCTTATCTGTCACTTTGTGACCTTTAAAACCAAGTGCATTTCCTTCATAAAACATTCATTTCATTGTAATTACTTATTCACAGAGCCTTACAATATGTACTTTTTCCTCTGGTAGAGAATGACTGTTACTTGGATTGAGCTTGACCTCCAGTTCCTAAACCTGTGGGAGCCATGATGGATATTGACTTAGAGCTTTCACAAGTCATGAAATGGAACAAAACAATATTCACATTTTTGAGACACTGTGTGATGTTAGCATAAGGTGATGATAATGTTAGTTTGGTGCTGAGAAGCCTTTTCAGAAACCTAATGGATTCCTGATTTGCAGTTGTTCAGTTTGAATAACAGGGATTAATATCCCCTTTATGTGTGCTCTTGATGGTGAGTGAAGAGGTTTTTAATACTTCATTTCTCAGTATTTCAAAAATAATATTTTAAGAACTTCTGCAAAATCTGCTCTTTTGTTTAGGGAAAGGGGTACTGCAGTGTTGTGGCAACTACTCTGCTATGTGCTGTATCTTTACGTCTATTCAGCTAAGAGATACAATGCTGTTTCCAAAGTCTTTCCTTTTTGAAGGAGATGGGGGAATTGGGAGACAGAGAGGAAGGGGAGGTGGGTTGAAGCCCTGCCGTTGTGTCTGCACCTGAGCTCAGAGACAGGGTTTTCAGTATACTTTTGGAGCTGGTAGAAAGTATTGGTATCACAGAATGGTTTGGGTTGGAAGGATGTTAAAGATCACCCAGCCCCCTGCCAGGGGCAGGGACCCCTTCCCCCAGCCCCGGCTGCCCCCAGCCCCGTCCAGCCTGGGCTTGGGCACTGCCAGGGACGGGGCACCCACAGCTGCTCCGGGCAGCCTGGGCCGGCGCCTCGCCGCTCTTAGTAGGAACAGTGAAATGTCTACTTTCTTGTAAATGTTGCTGCTGTTACATTTGATGTATACATATGTTTCTTCCAGATCTTTATCTATGATTATAGCTGTTCCGCGTACTGTGGTAATCTCCTGTGCTTCATCGGGTGTCTGAAGCTTGCTTCAAGTCTAAGGAACTTTTTTTCAAGTATGTAAAGACTGTCCAGTTGTGAACATACTTGAAGCAATTTTCCTAAGAGGAACAAAATATGTTGTTATGACTGTTTTAGTGATGAGGAAAGATTGTGATGAATGTTTTCTTGTCTTATGAATTCTCTGAATTCATAAGTATGTAAGGGAGTGTTTTCACTGTAGATGCATGCTTGCCAGAACCCCTGTAAGAATTGTTCAGCACTGAGCCTGTGGATTCTTTTTTTTTTTTTTTTTTGGTATCCCATTTGTTTTATGAACAGAAGTTGTGTGGCAAATTAAGAAAGAACTTTTTTATGGTAAAGGGCAATTTGACATAAATAGTTGCATTTTGTAAACAGGTTTTATTTTGACTTCCCTATGTTGTATCAAACCCAGATTCACTTATGGTTTTGCTTAGTTTGCAATAAATTAAAGCCAGTTTCAGTGTCACATTTTCAAAAACACTCTGCTTATACTCTGTACAGTTGGTCATTCAAACAGCGCCTTAGCAACTGTGTCTAGTTGCTGGAGTTGCTTTCTTCTTTCCAGCTACCCGCTTAATTTCCTGCATAAGGATAATGGTGGTGCTACAAGGATGTCTTTTGTGAAGGAAACAGTTTTTGAAAAAGGTGCAGTTAGCATATATGCTGTCATTTGTTTGGGGCGTTCTTGTGAGATGATTGGAGAGGAGGGATTTTAAAACAAAACATAGTAATGAAGTCAAGTGTATCACAATAACCAATTCAGGCTCTCTGTATTTGTATTTCAAAAAGTGACAACTATAATAATTTGCTTGACTGATGGAGTTTGAAGTTTGAGGAAAGGAGTAAAATAGAAATATTTCTCCAGTGCTAAAATTCTTAGTTGTGTTTCCTGTACAAACTGCATACAAACAAACAAAAAAAAAGTGTCAGCATTTTTGTTTCAGCAGATCATGCCTCATGCCATTATCAGTTAAAGTGTACGTCTTTGACTTCAGTCTACCCTCTTTCATCTGCTGGTGATGTTTTCATCTGTATGTGTGTCCTAGTTTAAAGTTGAATGAAGGTATACTTGTTTGCTGAGCCTTATGACTAAGTACTTGTTTGCTCTGCAGTGCTTCAATATACTTAATCACGTGTAATTCTTGGTAAATTGGTAAAAGAAGCTGTAAATTTAATTTGGTTTTAGCTGCTTTTCTTCCAAATATCCCTGCATTAACCTAAGTATGTTATTTGTTAACATTATAATGCAAATGTAGGAGTGATCATTTAAACAAATCTTTATGAAGATGTTTCAAATATTACTGTCAAATTGAAGTGTAGTCAATTTAAAAAAAGGGCAAGCCAAAAGCCTCTCATGTTGACACCTGGCCAGTTTCTGTGGTTT
Source organism: Falco naumanni (assembly GCF_017639655.2). Taxonomy (NCBI): domain Eukaryota; kingdom Metazoa; phylum Chordata; class Aves; order Falconiformes; family Falconidae; genus Falco; species Falco naumanni. Next base: position 120,457,664 of record NC_054055.1, read on the forward strand.
TTAAATCTTACCTTTCTCTTTTGTTTTCTGTTAGTGTCTCTGGTTTCTGGATAAAAGGTCATCGTGAAAAAGAGAAACTGGCTGCGTTTGGAAGCATTCCTTATATATGTTTGGTATACTTTTAACCTATTAGGATTATTGAATAATCTTTTAACTTCTATAATGATGGTGCGTTTAGGAACCAATGACGGTACACGTGATTTGATTTGACTGTTGACACCAAAATTAGTCTGTTGTGAAGAATTTGTCATGAACTTTAGTTGTCAAAGATCCTGTGGGTGAAACAAGATAGTGTGCCAGTCAGGTGATGTACGAATGGCTGAAATGAAACACTGTGGCAGTGTTGCCCCCCTACCCTGTGTTCCATGTCAAGCACATATGATAGCCATTAAAGAGTAGTTGGTGCTGTTATTCTGTGCGCTGTAGGATGAATCTTGCTAAACGGAGAAAGTATGGTTTACAAGCTCGTTATATATGAATTGCATCTACCTTCTGGGTATGGTGTCTAGTATAAAATTATGTCCTCCCGTAGTCCTCTTGCTTAATGAGGTAGGAGATGATGTTCAATAAATACTGTAAACTGTACTAGATATAGGCTGTACAGAAGTTTTCCTATATATGAAATAATTTAAAGATACTTCTCGTCACAGATTTTACCGTTTAAAGCTTTTTAACACAGAATTATGAAAACTAGTGGTTCAGGTACATGTACGCTTAAAAAGCTTTCTATGTCTTTGAGGGTCTAAGTTTGTTTTTTTTTTCCCCTCACCTTTGTTGTTTATTGTGTAGACTGAAGCTGGAAGGCATAATTTCTGTGAAGTCCAAACTTCCTTTTGTCTTGCTGCATTCCAGAAATAGGCATCCAGAAAAAATAAAAACTTTGCAGGCTGGCAGTTTGTTTCAGACAAATATGTGAACCAGGTGTAGAAATCAATACCATAAGTTACAGTTACAAGACTAGAAAAGGAGTAAAGTGGCGGTGGAGGGATTACAATTGGATTCATTCAAGGTGCTGGACATGGTCTGCAGGGCTTACAGAACCTTTTCTTAGTAATGGAGATGTGTGAGCTTTCCTGTGCTTACCTGTAAATAGTGTCCTTGGAAGAATACGTGTTGAGATGAAACTTCTTCTAATATCGCATGCCTTCTGCTATATACTCTATATATGAGAAGAGGAAAGGTATAAACCCAGAGTGTATACTTATTTTTAATAATCTCTTAAACACTGCTTGGTTCAGCCAAAATTAGTTTGCCACTTGTTTTTAAGTGGCATTGCAGAAGTGGAAGAGGAAGATAAAATGAAAGATGGTTATCTCTTAAATAGCGGGCAGTGCAGATTAAGATGGCAAGAGGAGAGCTGAGGTGGCTTTGGGGTCGACGTACAAAGAGGTGTGCATGTTGAGAAATTCAGAGTCGAGGAGGTCCTTCAAGATGATTGCAGAACTACTCCTGTTCCTGTACAGAAAGTCTTGCTAAGTTCTCTTGTGTATCTGGCCATTTGATATCTTGATTCAATTCTCATATTTCTAGATTTTACAGCTTGATTAATTGTTTTGTTAGTGCAGAATTCCTATATTCTCTTAAGTCTTCTAGTGAGGTCTTATACCTACGGTTCAAGTGGTAGATCAGATTCTCCTTTGTTACTGTTCAAGTTGGTTAGTGGGTTTATGAAGTGTTAGGTTTCTCTTCCTTAAGTCTGTGTTGACAACCGAGGTCAGTTAAGGATCCTGAATCAAGTCCTTGAGCTGGCACGTTGAAGTACACAGCATTCTCAGTAGAGACCTTTTTACTGCTGAAATTTCTAGCCCACTCCCTCCTTATTCTGCAAGTACAGACTTGATAAGAAATTATAAGGGTAAGCATCGGGGTGGGCTTCAGTTACGTCAGCTGCAATGCGGAAACAGCATCTTGTGTGCTTCTGTCCTGTGGCGAGAGGTAGTTTACCCTACTTCTTTGAATTGCCTTATCTTGTACCGCAGCCTCGCTGGTTTATTCACAGGAAGTTAAGAAGTTTATGACTTAGCTAGCTTTGTAACTTGTTTGTGTCTCCGGACAGAGATTTTGTTGATTGAGAGAAGGCTCAGGAAGAGCAAATTTTTAATTCAGGATGATTTTATTTGAACAAGTTAAGATTGTTTTGGCTGACAGACAGAATGTACAGATGAAGAAAAGGATGTTAATGGCTGTTTTTGTAGAGCCAGTTCTGCCTATCGGTTAACATCACATAGGTAAACTCGGTAATTGTTGGATAGTAGGGATGGCAACCTTCACCAAAGTGGGTTAGATTTGTGAACTTGTGGGTGAAAGTTACTGGCTTCTAAGAGTCCTGTGATTTGTCTCATTTTCCAAGCATATCACGTGGTTTTTGGTCTTCAGTAAATTCTGAGCTGAGCAGTTACGCTATACATACCGTCGGTCTGTTGTCTGGCATGATCTGTAAACCCCTACATTTATGCTATGTCAGCATGTTTTGAAGATCAAATATATTGACTGATTTATTCTAATCTTGCTGAATTTGAGGCAAAGGAATCTCATATTTATCCTTTCCTCTCTTGTGTTTAATAACCATTTAGATGGTTCCTCCACTGGGTTTTTAGGAAAAAAAAAGCTGCCTTGCTCTGCTTAAAAGGCTTGTGGAGTGTTGACTTGTTGCTGTCCCTAGGAAAAAAGGACACTTTCCTCTTTTGGTGTGTAACCTGTGGCGTGGTAATTGGGAATAGAATGTGGCTACAATACATAGCCTCTAATACAGGGGCTTCTTCTGAGGAAAAGAGAGTGCATGATGGATTGGATGGGCTAGTATGGGAGAAGGAAATGCAATGAGACTTTTTTTAAGGTTTTAGGTTATAGGGAGAATTTCCACCCTCTTCTCCCCTCCCTGTTCCTTAGATGTGATGTAAAACCAGATGTGAACCAAAACAGCTTCACAAAACCCTTTGGTGTACCTGAACCACATGAGCAATTTACTTCAGTGCAGATTTGGTGAAGCACAAGCCATTTGCTATTTTTGGCTCTAGTCTAAATTAAACAAGGAATGTTATACAAACACACCTTTCAGACAAAGAGATTCTTGTTGAAGAGGGCAGGTGAGAACATGTGGAGGTTACAAATGGTAGGGCAGTGTTATGACAGCTTGTTCTCAACATAAATGCAAACAGACTGTGTGACTGCAGTTGTTTTAAGGCACTATTTAAATTATTACATGTTTTTGGTCATCCTCACTAGTTGGGGGAGGGTATTACCAAATGAGAACAAAGGAAGTATTAGTTCCAAAATAACTTAAAGGCAACTATTTAGTCAGATCATAGAGGAAGACAAGGATTTTAAAACCATAAAAGATCCTAAAGGAAAAAAATGGCTTGTAAATTCTTATAATTGATTAAATTCTTGATTTGTATCTAGTTGGTAGAAGAGGAGTAATATGTGCACTTTGTTTCTTTTACTTTTTGCTCTGTTATAAAATCAGACAGCATTTTCTATGTTAGTGCAAGTTCTTTCAGACGTTTTGTTACAAATAATGTGGTGACAGTCACATCTGAGCAGAGCTCAGCTGGTTGTGAGGGAAGATACACAGTCTGATCTCTTGTTTCACTTTGTATAATCATTTATACCTCTGCAAAGTGTATATGATAATGTTGCCAAATTAAGATGCTATAATATTTATACCCACTTTCCGCAAGTGTGAAAGCTCTCAAAAGTCACAAAGTTAGGGGAATGGGTCCTGCAGGCTTTCCTTGTGTTATATATTAATTTTCTTTGTGATAAACCTAATGACAGTTCTACACGAGGATTATACAGTAAGACTGATGCAATGTCTATACTGACATGGTTTTCTACATTGTTCCGTTTCAGCTTTAGAAGGCAACGCAGGATGACAAAATGAGCTGGGAAGAACAGGTGGTTTTCTGAAAATACAGTGCTCTTGGTCAGAGAGGTCTGGAAATACTTTGTCTGACTTGGCAGTGAGGATGCTAGTACCCGTTTCTGCTTTGTAACAGCTCAGTTTCTCACATCCCTTCACCATAGTTGTCTGCGTGGTCTCCACAGGGAACGGCAACCTTGGCCTGCCTCCACAAGCACAGCTAACTCTACCTAGAGCTATGTTCTTGGGTATGATAAACCCAGCTGATCATATCAAGATAGCAACTTTAGGATCTTCTTGAAGAACAGACAGCACTGACTCCTGTATTTACCGTGTAGAAAGGAAGGCTCTTGTTGCAGACCTGAAGGGATCTTTGATGAAAGATCCCTTTCATATGTGTTCACTTTCATATGTGCAGTTGTTTCTTAGCAAAGTTGGTCTTTACTTTTCTATGTCAGAAGTATTCTATATTCAGTGATTAGGTATTTGTTTTAGGAGTTCAACACAAGCCTTCATGATGGCAGCTACTTACCATGTGAGAAGAAACACAGAGAAAGCTCTTGGACGGTGTCCATTTTTATGAAATCTATATCTAAATATATAAGCAGATCTAACTTTAATTTCAGTTTATAAAAATAAATAGTTTCCTTTCCATGATGTTGTGTGGCATTGCTTTCTGTTAAAATTTAGAAACATGAAAACAAAAATCTGCCTTTATTCTGTAAAGAAATGAAAAGCAATTTAGGGATAATCACATTCAAGTGGTGCACTTGCTGTTTCATTATAAAAGCTCTTTTGCCTGTCTTTGAAAGTAAAGTCAAGTCAGTTTTAAAAACAGATATGCAGCAGTGATAATCCTTTTATCCAAAGAATGTTTGATCAAAAATCAGGCTAGAAGACATGCTTGCTATATATCTAAACCTACAGTAAAGACAGTTTCACTAACCTGTAGAGAGCAGGAAATAACCTTAATCTGAAGTGGGTGAAATTATATGTTTTGATTAACGCAGTTGAAGTTTGAGTTCAGAACAAGACAGAGAATGAGATATTGATGGAGATGATGATGGGTGGAACTATCCAGTTCCATTCATTAAAATGTAGAGTGCAAGAAAGAGATAATTTTATGAAATTTTTAAAGTGTTTTGTGATCATTTGACATAAAGAAGTTTCTCTTCCTGTGTTGTTCTTTGCTTCAATACTTAAAAAAAGTTAACTTAAGTCACCTTTAAAATGGCACAAAAGAGTATAATTATTTAGCAGTTTGCATACAGAGTACCTTCTGTGCTTGGGCTTTTTTTATCTGGCTGCATATTCTCAAGTTAACTTTTGTCTTCACAGATTAGATACTGATACTATTCATGCTCTAGGGTGAGGCACAGATTTAATATTGTTAATTGATATTGGAGGAACAAGGGTTTTTTGTTAAAAAAATAGGTTTGCTGTTGTCTGCACAAAACAGTTTTGCTACTGGTAAGATTAGTATGTTGGTGTGTTTCTTTTCTTTTATATTGTACAATTCCAAATAGTTTAACAGCATGTTCTCTGAGAGCTAACCTAGCAATATCGTTTGCTTGATTTGAAAGAAAATGTTGTATAAAAGACTGCACAATTAATGCAACTATTAAAAAAAAAAAAATCCAAACAGGAGAAATAGCACACAGAAAGGACTGACAGTAAATTGTGTGTGTAAAGAAGCACAGTTTTAACACATGTAATGGAAACATTAACATCTTAAATGGAAAAAGAAACCTGTAAGTGATCCTATATGAGGAATAAAGCTTCCTGAGCAAGCAACTGGGTGACTGTCATCAGTATCTTGTTTGTAAGTATATGTAAATTAATAATAAATTTTGAATTTTTCTGTTTTGATGCAACCAAGATAAAGCTAAAGGATTTATTACTGAAAGGATTTTGTATTTCTATCTAGCATATGATAAAACATTGCTCAGTTTCACCAGTTTGCTCAGATTTCGCATGTCAGAACTATAAAGCCTGTCCTGTTCTGTAATGGAAGATCTGTAATGGTTCATTACATTGTGTGATGTGAAATACATATTGAGGAATATATTAACTTTATATGTGCAAAGATCTCGACACTTAAGAAAACTGGTGAACAAATAATTAGTTATGTTTGTCCATTTCAGTAACACTTGATCATAATAATTATGACCTCACTGTTTTTCTGGTATGTCTGATACAAATGTAGGTTTAAATGTATTGCTTCCTAATGTGGTATAACACAGTGAACTGAAGGAGAAACATGAAAGTAGCAGATATGTAAGAAACATTTTTGGGGTATATGGTGAAAGATTATAACCAGTGGTTACACATTGATTGAGCTAAACCCAATTTCTGCGTGGGTAAGGTTGTTGTGGTCTCTCCATAAAAGGGATCTATTGTAAGGAGACTTTAGTATTTCATTTATTCTTGAATGGTCAGACAGCACAGATGTAATTTCAGTATAATATCTCATGCGTTGTATATATGGAGACTCCACCGGGAACTTGCACAGCCCACCTGATGAATTAGTCTTTTACTGTTATTAATCGATCTTTCACAAGCTCTGTGAATGTATAGTGGGAGAAAAACGTTGAGAAAAGTAATTAAATTACTTTTTTCCTCTATTTGATACCATTGTGGGAGAGTTCACAAAACATTGTCTCGCTTTCCCCCAAGATAAAATAGTGAAACTATATGGCTTTGATTTGAAGCAACATTGAACAGGAAGATTATTCCTATCTTATGTGGCAAAAATGTATATGAAGATTGACTTATTCCACAGTTCTTTAATGAAACTGTCACTAGTCACAGAGCCTTAATTTGTTCTGTCTGTGCAAAATTCACAACCATATCTGATTTTAAGTATTAGACCCAGCTTTGCATCTACCTTCCATAATGCAAATGTGTCCCCTGATAGGGAGGAATACTGAACAGTAAGCTATGGAAGTCTTAACAGTACCTGATTAATTACTATTTTTCCTCTTGAGCTCAAACCCAAAGTATTGCACAACATCTGCTTATATTGATATGACAGAGGGACAAGATCCATAGATTCTCTCAGAGTGCTTGGCATGTTGCAGGATTGGGTTGGACCCTGGGTACTAGTGGCAGAAAGAAAAGGATCCATGGACTTGTTTGTGAGTAAAATAAATGTCTTTTACAGAGGCTGATGAGTTAGATCTGGGGCCCAGTGCTGACTTTTATTTCCTAGTATCTGTTGACTAACTTGTTCAAAGAACTGAAATTTGCATAGTTGTTAGAAAATCTGTGGCCACTCACTGCCTTACATAGAGGATTATTCTGTAAGAAATTCTAGTTTTGCATACACTAAGAATAAAAACCCCCCACATTTTAATAAGCTTAATTTGTTTCTGGGCTTGTGTGCCGGGCCTTAGTGATATCCTAAAGGCTTTTGCTAACCTCTTTATTTGTCCTGAAACCCCCCCCCCCCCTCCAAACACCTTTGTTACTTTTGTATCAGAAATACTATTGCCTTTTTAAGAGTAGATAAGTTTATTTGTTAGTTATCAGTCTTAAAATAGGACATTTTGGGCAATACTGTGTGTTTTCAAAAATGACTGCATGAGAAGGATTTGCCTCTCATTACAAGTTAAAGGGCATTAATGCAAGACAGACAAACTTTTTAGCATCTGTTTTCAAATTGTTCCAATGGAAAATGGTCCTTAGCCAACAGAATATTCTGTGAACTCATATCAGAGTTGATTCTGAGTCGTGAATGTCTGTCATGGGGTGTGTGACATGCAGGGTCAGTAATAAAACGTCTTGTACCTATGAACATTTGTAAGAACAATGTTTAATTTATTTTAACAGGAGTCATTAATTGGTGAGACCTCAGAGGTGCATATCAAAGAGCAGACATTTAATTCTAACTACTCTCTAGTAGGAGAGTGTGTAAAGATGAAGAGAAACACCTGCAGATTTGATCAAGTCAATATTTTAAACAGTTTATAGGGCTACAGATGATTAGTCATACATAACTTTTAAAAATTAAGTTATTGTATTACTAGATTACTTAGGTTTTAATATCAAACTCCCTGCACATTGTTCTTATTTTTGGGGAATGCTTAGTTTTGACAGAAGAAAATTCAACAATTTTGTTTAAACTCGGAGTTGTAAGTTTCTGCCAATATGGTATGTAAGCCTTCTATCGGCACACTTAGCATAGAGTTGTCTGTATTTATTGCTCTCTAAATGTTGTGCATATTTAAAGAAGGTATAATGCAATGAGCAGAGCCTGAAAACATTTCTGTTTGTTGTTGTTCCAGTATACAGACTGCTGTGAAATTCTGAAGCAGATGTTGATGTCGCAGAACTTGAACTTGTGCTCTAACTATTGTCATTAAAAGTGATGACAATCTGTGTTAAGAATGTATGCTTGCCTGATACCAGCAATAAAGGAGATGTCTGTGTTATGACGTAACTCTTTTTTTTTTTTTCAAGTATTTGTTTTTAAAATATTAGAAAAAAACCCTGGTGTTTTTGTAATGAAATATTGTCCTAACTTTTAGCTTTGAAACACTAACATCTGAAAAGTGTCTTTTCAGTTGCTGGGTCATCTTGGTAATGCGAAATGGATCATAATTAATAGGCTGTATTGGGGTTTTGTTTTAGAACAGAGACTTTGGACACCTGTGCTTTAGTTAGGTTACTCTTTACTGGTTACCTTAGTCATCAAAGGTTACTTAGGTCCAAGTATTATGCCATTTAATACGCAGTACAGCGCTTTCAGGTTTTCCTAGAATAAAGAGTAGTATTTAGGGTTCTAGCCTTTTTGGCTTTAGTAGCAGAGTGATGGTGGATGACAGGAGGTGCTGGTAAAGGGTTGTGTCTGTTCTAACTTCATATTAATTTTTAATCCATTTCATAACTGCATCTTACCGACAGCTCATTCCCAGTGGCCAATACTTGGTGTTTTTACATCATACAATGATAGATGTTCTGTGCAGCAGTTGGAAGAATACAGAAGATGTGGCAGATATAGCCAATTGTTTTTTGTCTAGCTGAGAAAGTCATGTGTCAGCAGGCTGAAGTCCTCTCCCCTGTACTCTTGTTAAAATGGGCTTCTTTAGGATAGCGTACTGGAAGACCATATGGTATTGTCTTGTTCAGAACTCTGCATATGCTTTTTACTCCTTAATTCATAGCTCTAGCAAATACACAAAGATTCAAAGAAAAAAAAAAAGTATGTGACATCCTGTGCATGTGTTTCCTTTTACTGTTAATCCCCATAATGAATGCCCTATGAGGAATGGGGCTCTAATCACTTGCAGAGCACAGTAATGTAAAAAGACAGTGCTCATCTGGGAGGTGTTCAGGAGTATGGATCACTGGTGACCCAGTTGGTACGCAGCTGTCTTCCAGTCTATGCATGTGTGATTTCATTAACTACATGCATATCTGTCTGACAGGCTGGTAATGATTGTCTCGCAGGAACCTTGCCTTATGAAGTTATCTAAGTGCCACTGAGAAAGAGTTGTTTGTTTCCCCCCATTTTCCCACTTCCATTGAGGGGAGAATAAAAAAGGGCTGAGGAAGATGTTCTGTGAGGGTGAGGATCGTGGGTCCCAGGCAGTCACTTAGAAATAATCTTTAATGAAGCCCAATGCCAGGAAGAGACATGTTTGAACACCACACAGCAGATTTTTAGAGGCTTAAAGGAGGTGTCCATACAAAATGCTCTTCTGAAAGGGCTGAGGGTTTTGAACAGTCTTTGTTTGTTTGGGCTGTGTGAATTCAGTGCTACGATGCTCAACTGTAATGGGCAGCATAAAAGATAAATGTAGTTTGTTAGTATATTAAAATGTCTTTTGAAATGAACTTAGAGGACAGACTGTTGAGTATTTGTTTTAAAAACCAGCCCTGTATTAAATCTGTGGTTTCTGGGAATGCAGTTTGTTATTGGAGCGGTTGACTGAAAGGCATTTTGACATACTTTCTTGTAACCTGTAAGCTCAACGCACCCAGCTTCTGGAAAGGTGAGAGCTAGGGAAGAAATGAATAGCTCAAATGTTAGAGAAATAAATTAGCTTGTGTTTACATAACATAAACACAGCAACAAAAGGACAACACCCACCTCCCAGTATCTGTCCTAACATGGTGAAAGTTATCTGGTGGCTAAATCCTTCCAATGTAATGGAACAGAAGAATCATAGCAGTTGGAGGCTGAATTTATGAACAGCGGTCAGGGGTAAAAAAGGTGTAAATATACTATTCTTTTATTTACACTTCTTTTTCAGGTAATCCTCTACGCCACAGCAAGTCTTTCCAAGGCAGCCTTTCCTTGGGTGATTATTTGTTCCCACTTCTTTTCAGCCTGTTAAGGAGTTCTGACTGCCTTACGCTTGATACGCATAAATGAGCTGGGGAGGGACAATGACAAGCGAGCCTTACAGTGAAGTCAATGATTAGCTTTGAAGACGTTGTTTTAAGGTGTGTGTGTATTCATGGAGGTGGTATTTAAGATACCTGTCATATAAACAGGAGGCAGAATAGCCATCCCTGGGACCTTCTGTATGGGTTACAGTTGCCAAGAGAAGAAAATTTTTCAAAGGACATGTCATGTCGTACTTTACCCTGTACATTTATGCTTGGAAGCTCCTACAGCTTTCCTGTGTGGTGGCTGTTGGGTTTGTTTTTAAAAGCTTAGCTAATAACCTGGTGTGAAAGAAAACAGAAAGGTAATGCTAATTTTAGTACACTCCCATATACTCTGTTCCTGGTTTTTCAGTTTGCTTTATGTAGCAGCAGATGGTCCATCCATTGTTTCATTATTCTTCTGGGAGTCTGACCCTCTATAATGGGTGTGTGCATGCTTTAGCAAAAGCAGGACTACTAAAATAAGTTGTTTTGTAAGGGTTGCAACTCAATATATTAAACTGTTGATGACCTCAAAAGTTCTAGCTCTTCAAGATTTGTTTTCATTTAAATGCTTAATGTTGTGTTTAAGTTCTGTCAACAAGGTGGGGTTTTCTTTGTTTGAGTGTCAAGGGTAGTTTTGATTCAAAAGGATTGTTCACTGTCATAAGCACCGTTTTGTGAAACGGCATAATTTTACCATATGCCTTGGGTTTCGTTTGACATACTATGAATAAGCAGGATGAGTGCTTTCAAAGAGGCATTCCTGCTGTCCCACATCAACCATGTGGGCTTTCAGTTAAGCTTCCCAGGAAGACAGCAACATATGTGTACACAATGTGCGTATTATATTGGCGCCCACTCACAGTGTTAAAGATGTGTCAGCATTTCCAGAATAATTCTCTATTTTAAGAGCCTTGTTTTAGCCTGCGTATGAAAGTTGTCTCTGTGTTGGAACTTTACACACAGCCTCAGCCATTGTAGTTCTCAAGTGTCTGTTTTTACCAGGTGAACGTAAGATGAATTAAATTAACGTGTGCACATTGAAGATTTCTAGAGGCATGGTGTCACGATAGACACTTATTTTTTTTTAACTCTGAAGCAGTACCTTACTGCTAAGTGAACTGAAGCTATAGTGGGTGCCACTATGTTTGAAGAATTGTAAGATTTTTTAGTAAGATAAGGTGGCCTTGTGCTTAGTGTTGTGACTGTTGCCTGGTCTAAAAAGCGATGATGGTTTTCTAATGATTACATTTGAGTATGAGGAACTTCTAGTTTTGCTCAATTTCTTTTGGCTGATTGAGGTTCTTTCTGTCACTGTAATAGCCTGGAATTAATGGATGTCTCCCTTAAGTGTCAAATTTGTCTTTTTCTGTGTATTTTATGTCTGTGGCAGGTTTCCTTGTATTTAAACAGTGTTCTCTCAAACTGTAAAGCTTTTTTTGATAGAAGCCTTTCTCTAATCCAGAAGCCATCTAGTTTAATACAAGCAGCAGGGCAAACCCTGTGGCAGCACGTGCTGGTTCTGTGGTGTGTGGGTGGCTGTGGAGGAACAGAGTTCAGGCTGGATTTTGAAATCACTTCTAACATTTAGTTTACGTGCTTAAACAGTAACTTGTTACTGTAGTTCCAAAAACTGCACGCCGTGACCAAAATATTGTTGTCTTAAAAGCCTGGGATTTACTTATGTGTATTTATAATTGCTGGACAGCAGTTTTATTGTGGATGGATATGGTTTCAGCCCCGTTTGGTTGATCGCCATCTAAAAACCTCCATCTAAATGTCAGGTGGGTTTGTAGGTAGGCTTGTGCGTGAGCAACAGCAGGCCAGCCTGCAGTTTGGAGATAAGCAAATCAAGGTTCTTCCATATTTTGAAATCCAAGTTGAGAGCTGACGCCCCTGGAAAGAGATCCCCTGTGTATAGCTGACGGGAAAGGTGGGCGGGTGGGACATTCCTGTAAAAACAGGGCTGTCGTGCACTCTGCTGGCCCTGTTGGGACATCCACAGAGGTGGTCCCACGTTTCTGCCGTGGTGGATTTTCCTTCTAGTTACTGTTTTATGTGGAATGAATCCTACTCGTGGCTTGCTTGAACCTCTTGAGAGGAACAAAATGTGCAATATATCAGTTAATATGCGTAGCGACAGCAAATATGCAGATTACTGAGATTTTATTTAGTTTGTGTGCCTCCCTTGGGAAGCAGCAATAAATATCAATACCCATTGCAGAGGAATATCGGATCGACAGCAATGTGAGATTTCCTGATTCTGTTCTGAACCCCCTTAAAGACATGCTTAACCAACCAACCAAAAGAACTCCCCAAACTTCAGAGAATTTTCTCGAACCTGAAAATTTGACTACAAAGAACAGTGAGTCTAGATGTTGCAAGAGCTTAGCCTCCTCTGTGAGGTGGAGAGGCTAAATCCTGAAGCAAACAGTAGTGTAAGTTTTTGGCCCTTTTTGTTGTGGTTTTTTTTTTTTTTTTCTGAGGTTGCAGAAGGAAGAATGATCTACGCGATGGCCTGGACCTGGATGTAACGAGGTAGCCAGCAGAGCTCCCAGCGCATCACTGTGTGGGGTACACAGTCCGACTGCCCTTCCGATTAGATGAATCATTGTAGCCAGAGTTCCTTTCAGTGTTAGTCCAAGAAAACTGCATGGCTGTAGTGTACTCACTAAGGTGTCAAATCTTGTGTAAAGCTCTAATTTGGAGTGCAGTGCATATGCGTAGACGGTCAGAAGTCCTGTGTTCTGCAGTAAATACCTTTGCAGGATGGTGGTCATAAATGTCATTGGAAGACTCAGGTAGCCTCTGTCGTGATTTTCTCTGTCTGCAAAATTAGATTGTTTACTTTATTTATTCATGTCTATAAGTGCTTCTAACTTTTTAACATTGGACCACACTGATGTTTGACTAAACTGTAATGTCTGATGCCTGCGCTCATTTGTAGATGTTTCCCCTGAATGCTCCACATTGAAGATGGAAGCAATTCTACACAAACCTCAGACAAAATCAAAATTCCTTCTAGGCCTTTATTCTTTAAGATACCATCTAACAATATTGGAACAGTGATGGATGCGTATGCCAGTCTGTGAGTGTTTGAAAAGATTCTGGGAGTCTGACAGTTATTTAAATTCCATATAGATTTGATTCTACTTAACAAATGGTACTTGATAACATACTGGGTTTGTGTATCCTCCTGGCTTTTTTCATGAAGACCATACATTTTCTGGATTTAATATTGCAAAAATACTTTTTATCTACAACAGCATACTCCATTTGGGTGTAACTACCTGGATGGTAAAATACATACCCAACGTGATAACAAAGAAAAAAAGGTGTTCAAGTAGCCTTGGATTAGTCATATTTCTTATTTTACTATTACTTTCATTTCTGTAGAAGTCCTGTGTGCCCTGGAGCTCCCATTGGAACGGTTCTGCCTCATTTCCATGATTAGCCTTCCCTCCCCACCGCAGTGTGGCTAAAATGTCCCCAGGGTTTCTTCTTCCACAAGGCTTGATTCCCCTGTGGATTTAGGATGAATGTATGGCCTCCTGGGAAGGAAGAATAATATAGTCAGCAAATACAGCTGTCCGTGACTGCAGTGCGATAACAGTTTTACACTGGCAGTTGAGTTTTTACATACTCTTTAGCTTATCCTGGAGAGAAATAGGTAGTACTAATGCTGTCTCATCAAGGACTATTCAAATGCATTTAAGTCGATAACTCTTTCATCTTTGAATAATTAAAATACATTTCTATTTTGCTAGTCGGGCAAGTGTTCACCAGACCTTCACGGAAAGCTTACTTTATTCTTTTTGATGTCACTTATATTTGAGTGACAGTTTTATTTGTATAGTACTTTACCTTTGCAAAGTGGTGTTACAAAGGGTAGTTGGATTTTTACGTTGTGAAAGATATTTTTTTTTAAACAACCACACTCCAGCTTTTTAACTTAGATACTTGATTGCTCTGGGAGTTTTGCTGTGCTTGGGTCAATATGTGCCCTGTCTAGTATAATTTGTTTGGAGAAATCTGCAAATGAGCCACTAGAGAATAGCTACCTGATGCAGCCTAAATTTATGTTTTCAGAATTAAATAGCAGAAACCTTTTCTCACTGCTCTGGTCATAAGAAAATATTAATAAGATACTAAAGCTTCAAATTGATGTGGGATTTTATTTGTAAAGTGTGGGACAAAGCAATATCAAGGAGATCAGTGCTAAAACCACCAGTTTACTTCTACCCCTCTATAAGTAAGTAGACTGAATTTGGTGCAGTCAGAGTCGGGTTATATTACATTTGGCTTTGTGCTGCTCTTGTGAATCACAGTGTTAAAGTGTGTTGGGTACGGCCAGAGAGGGGAACGTAAAAGCTTGCAGGGGCAGAGTGAAAGAGGGGAAGAATACGTGAATTCCTGGCTGACCCACACCTGAATCTGATGACTTTGTGGCCCGTGACTTTTTGGCAAAAACAGTAGATGTGAACAGCATTATTCTGTTTTCTGTAATAAGGTTATACATATAGTAGGCAATTATCAGTTTTTTTAGTTTGTATAAAAGCAAGTCACTCCTCAGATTTCCTTCTCTCTGAACCTCTTTTTATGGATAGAGGCTCAGTCGTTTAGAATAGTTTATCAAATTTATTAACATAGTTCACAAGGAGAACACGTGAAATGCTGTCTTTGTGACTGGATGTGTCTTAATTCCCCCGTGCTGTATGTGACCTTAGCATTTTGTTACTGAAAAATCAGCATTCACAGTCAATAGCTCTCCAAGGAGGGTGTCGGTGTGTGTAATTTAATTTGGTTCCGTTTGGCTTATGGTATCTATTTAATCTGGAATTTGTGGGTAGATTTGAGGATGAACAAAGTTTATCCACCTCTGTTAAGTCAAAGGCAGTTGAAGGATTTAATGTTCTTGGCAGTGAAGAACTAAATAAGATCTATTAGGCAGCTGAATATCTATGCAAATCTAACTTACCCACCAGAAAAGTTCTAATTTGTCATGTGTTCTGTTTTAACTTAAGTGCTGTGGTTTCATTTTCTCTGTCCCACACTACAAGTTTTAAGGGGAATGCTGGGCAATGGTTGTCCAGAAATCTTGTGAGGAGTGAGATCCTGCTCTTCCAGACTGCTGACTCCGGTGCTGCTGCTGCTTTTCGGTCCAAAGGCTGTTTGTTACTAGCGCATGCTTCTGGAAGTCGCTGCATCTTCTGGTTTGCAGGATGAAATACACGTGTTTTCAGAGTAAAGACCTCAGTAACATACCTGAGGAACATACGTGTCACAATCTGGCAACACACGCTTTTGCTCCTTTGAAAGGTGCCGTTATGTCAGTGCGTTTGAATTAGCGAAGTTCTGCTCTGTCTGTAATACTGGCTGGGAGGTTATATTAAGGATGTAAGAAGCTGAGCTTTTGCTTCACCACCCACCACCCCCCCACTGAACTGTTTTGTGTTGGAGGGTGTGGGGAAATCAGCCCAGCTAACACAAATATTCATAATAGAGAGCTGTGTTCTACAGTTCTTGGTTGATATTACTTACCTCACTGATGGAGACGCAGTTGCTCTAAATTTTAAAATTTGACTTAGCAAAATAATTTTCTAGGCTAAAGAAACCCCAAACCGCTCCTGTTTAAACCTTGCATAATTATTTTAATAATAAGTTTATATGAGGATTTTTAATGCATATCAGTTACGTACATTTTGTGTTCCCATCTAAAACTTGACCAAAGATAAATGCATGTGCAGATTAAGTTTTTTAAAGAGTATCTTTTGCATCGTATGTCTGAAAGTTGATACATGATCTTATCTAGTTGTGTTCAACACGTAGACGAGGATTCCGAAGCATTTGATTCCCACCCTCAACCCCAGTGGTTGATATATATGGCACAAGGGGCCACCTGTTAGTGTTATGGGTCAAATAAGTAGAAGTGGGATTTTAGGCATATTCCTAGCTTCTGTACAGTGTTTAATTCTTAATCTAAAAGCATTTTTGTTTGTGGGGTTTTTTTTCCTAAGTAGAAGTTTTGGAAACTGAGATTCAAAAAGGTGTGAAAGTACTTCTGCTAGGATCATGTGGCTTGTTCTTTGCAGTGCCAGCAACAGGGTCTCCTGGTCTTCAGACTCCTGCTTCGATTTCTTTATTACTGTATCATGCCAAATATTTTGCTGCTTCCATGTTTTGATTAGAACGAGAGGATACATAAGGAGATAACTGACTTTACTGAACTCTTTTAAGATCTAAGGATTTGCTGTAAGACAAGGACGATCTTTCCTGGAGTAATAGCACATTAGATGTAGAATTACTTGGCCAGTTTTCTTTTCTTGTTCATGGTCGCCAAGCTGGATTAATAACTCTTTAGACATTGCGTGGCATCATATGTACACATAGTAGGTATAATGAGTAATAGTGAAACCACAGTGTATAACTAAACTTCCACAAAAAGTTAGATTTTTCTGGTTTTGTTTCTTGAACAGAGAAAGGCTAAGTGGACTTAATCGGTCCTGAGCATTTAACTGCTTGAAAACAGAAGAATAAACTTAGTATCTGCTATGGTAACTAGAAATAGACCATTTTGGAGTTAATTATATGTACTAGAGGTAAGTAATGTAATGATGTTTTGTGATAGCATGTGAAAAAGGTGCCAAGTTGAGCAATAGGGGTTAATGGCTCATTCATGACAACCTATATTCATGTTACTGCTCTTACATCTGAATATTCAAATGTCTATGAAGGAGTGAAGGTTTTAAAACTAAATTGAATAGGCTTTGATTATTTTTTTTTTTAATGGTGTAATTTTCATTTCCAAAGGTCAGGCTGAATTTTGTCTTCAGCAGTACTGAATGAAGAAATGTTGTTCTCAAGAATTATCTTGCCTTGAGTACAGAAATGGTACTCCCTGCACCAGCGTCTGTCGCTGCGCCTGCCTGAGCATCTCTGTTTTCAGGGGAAAAACAGAAACAGCTGGACCACGGTTCCTGAACAGACAGTACTACAGACAGAGCTGGGGATGCGCAGAAATTAGTTTCAAACCTTGATTCACACAGCTTCTGAGTTGGATCTCATGGGAATCTTACTCCTTTTTGAGTCAATATCCATCTAGTTACTTTTCTATAATGGGAATTCAGTCTCTTTCTGAAAAAGTGGTTGTTAGTAGTGTCAGGGAGTCAGCTCTTCGATGTCACATCTTGTCATGCTTTAATTTCCAGTGGATGTGCTGATCTTGGGACCTGCTTAACTGAGATTCAGAATGGGTGAGGTTGGATGGGACTTCTGAAGATCATTATGTTCAACCCCTCTGCTCAGGCAGGGCCACCTGCAGCCAGTTGCCCAGGCACTAGTGTGGGGCAGGGGGAGGAAAGGGAAAAAGGGGGGACTGGGGGGGTGGGTTAAAAAAAAAAAAGAGAGAAAACAATTTGTTTTCTTCAAAAGTTTTGGGGAAGGTCCATCTTTTGTCTTTTATTTTGGTTCTTACAGGGAGCAGTCATAGCTATTTATAAATAACTGTCCTCAAATTTTATCTATTTTAATGTTGTAGCGGCTGGCATCAAATAAAAAAAAAATAATAGGCTCTGGTTTCAGTTTAACACTTACAGAGTATGTATCACATAGATTCATGTGAGTGAAGTTAGCAGGATGTCGTCTATTGATAACAGATTTTTGCTCCCTTTCCCCAGCCTTCCACCCCCCCCACCCCCCACTCCCTTTTTTTTTTTTTCCCTGTAGGGGATTTTGAGGGTGGGAGAAGGTCGGGTGCTTTCACTGAGTGGTGATCCACTGTGTGTGTTTAACAGACACCAGCTGGGTGACGGTAGCGCTGCAAGCACAGGTTTGGGTTAAAGCTCACCGACCCGCACAGAGAATTGTAGATCTCACGTGCACATGAAGGGAGAGGAAGCCTCGCAGCAACCTTTAGTGGGGGTGATGTGGCTTAGGAGTGATGCTGGAGCAGAGGAAACTTGGTGTGGGAGAAGGTGCACTGAAAAAATGTTCCCTGGAAGTGGCTCAGGCAGCGTGGCTTCTCTTCAGTCTTTAAGCTGTAAAAGTTGCTGAGCTAATGTAATTGCATTTTGGAGGGAAGGGGGCAGCTGGCATGGTGCAAGGGTGCTTGAGTTTGGCTGCTGATTTGTGTATGTTTTATACAGAAGGGTGTGTGCAGAAAGAGCTGCAAGGAAACATTGCAGATGGAAGACCAAAGCCTTACCAAAATGGTATAAATAGGTAAAAATCAGTAACAGAGTTTTCTCTCTTTTTTTTTTTTTTTTTTTTTTTTTTTTTTTTTTTTTTTTTCAGCCGTGCAGTGGGCACAGGCTGTTGGGCCCGTTTAGTCTAAAACCAGCCTGTGGATTTCCAAATATAGAACAAGATCTTTGAGACATAGCAGCATGGTTTTCTCACCCCTAGTTTGAATAGGGAATGATCACGGAAGCAACGTGTGGACTAGATTTGCTCAAGACAGAACATTGTTAATGAACTTTAGATGTATGTAAGAAAAGGTATACAGAGAGTTTGAAGAAATGCTATGGCCCTTGGTGGAAGGGCATGTCTGGAGATGGCAGAGCTCTGGCTACAATGATATTGCCCTGAAAAGCCCTTTGTTGTCAGTGGCCTGTGCATGTTGAAGGTGAGCGTGGCCCGTGCAAGGCTGCACTTCATAACTCATCAGCTGTGCAGAGTTTTAAGCTGCAGGATTTAGTTATGCTTGGAAGAGCAGAATATAAATTTGCTTGACTATAAATATAATACAGTGAGAGGCTGACATTTTAAAACTTAGAATGTATTGTAACGTGTAAGACATGGTTATTTTCTTGAACTCAAACAAGTCTCAGGTTCACATTTTTGTGTCAAGATCATGTGTGTTTTTACTGATTCGAAGTAACTCAGAAGCTATTCTTGACCAGTCCTGTGTTGCCATCTTTGCTCCCGGGAGTCTGCTTTCTCACATGTTCCGAAGGCAAGTCGAAAAACCATCAGCAAGGAAAGGTGATTAGAGAGGACCGATTACCTGAACTGCTCTGTTTCTGCTGCCATGAGAAGTGGTTGCAGTCCACTAGGTTACAATAGTCAGATTGTAGCCTCAGTGATGCAATTTAATTTGCAAAATTTGTTAGAGATGTGCATTTGCCAGTAAAACACGGAAAAGCTGGCTTTAAATTTAGGCAAGCACATCTGGATGTAAATTTCTGAGATGCTTCTCTTCCACTATGTGTCTTACTTTGTGGTCCTTTTCAGTACGGCAAGTATTCCAAGTCCTTGGGGTGTTAGTCCCCTCCCAACTTTGTCTCTTTGTGTTTGCTGCATGTAGAGATACTGCAATGATACAAGTGTGCACTTTTGCTATGTGGGCTTGGGCAGTTGCCACATGTAGAGACCTCAATTAGACACACATGCGTACACTTTGCTTGTGGTGGGGGTTGCGTGTGCATGCGTGTATAGCTGTCTGTCAAATTTATTTTACTGCATTTAGAATTTTAAAGCAAATGGATAAACTTCTCTCTGGACAAGTTATATGTGTGTGGAGAGAATGTTTTCCAAAGGAGAACGTATAATTTTAAATCAGGTTCCTCTTTAGGTATTTGGGTTTGGGTGTTGGAAGAATGAGTGTAATGCTTCCAGACTGCCTTAAAGGTTTCTTGGAACATGTGTGAAGTACTTCTAAGTCTATGTAGAAGTAAAGCATCTTAGTTAAAGTTTTCTGTTAAAAAAGAGAAAAAAACCCCAAAGCAACAGAACATTAGCGTTTGGAGATAAACAGTTAAAATTTCAAACATAGATATTCTGTTTGTTTCACTTCCATAAAACAAAGTTTTGAATCACAATGTGTAACTTCTGCAAATGAAAAGCTCTGTTGTTTTGAGCAATCATGACTCCCAATCTGTAGCTGCTATTGAATTAATTTTTATACTCGTAATATTTAAAAGTATAGATGTCTGTGTTCCTTCTTGTCATAGTACTGTATTTTCTGTTTTTTTACTGTAAATGTTATATCTGTGGTATTCCAAGTAACATGTTCTTTAGGGTGAAAAAATGTTTAGGGCCTGGTGACGAACCATTAACTCCCCTGGCAATAGCATGCAGTATTAGTTCCACGCTTTTAAACTCGGAGGCTTCAGTATCTGAATGACTTGGAAACTTCCAGTGGTTCCTTTGATACAGCTATCCCTTTCTTGAGAATTTCTTGTGGTTCAATGAGTAGAGGATTTTATTGCCGAGGCACCTCCCGGAACACTTTGCTTTTGTCCATCAGCAGCTCCTTCACTGAATTTGCTTGCTGTCCGAGCGGTATACGTGAGTAATTGTCATGGTTGTCTGTAGAGCAGCCTCTGAAAGGGCTTCCCACCCAGGCTGCAGTGAGCAGACCAGCCTCGTAAGCAGAGTGTGAGGGAATTCATGCCTGAAAACATATGGTAAGTTAAAACAGCGAGGAGTGATGCGCGTCTGTCAGCGCCATCCCCGCTCCTGCTGGAGCAGGATGCTGTGGGAGCGGGATTGCTGCTGCTGCAGGGCTGGCGCCGGGCCACCGCCGCCGGAGGACCTCCCCAGCCTCCACGCATCTTCTGCGTAAGGTTTAACTCGAGTGCCTCCCCAAGGTGGGCTGGCGTGCCATCCTCACCTCCACGCATCTTCTCTGTAAGTGTGTTAACTCAGGGTCACCTTTACGGCACTGTTGCTGTTTGTGGCGCCTTGATGTCCGTGGTTGGCCGCTGCTGCTCCGCTCTGTGGAAGGTTATATATAGTCAGTTCGTAGAATCCGTAACAGTCACTCCCTTCAGCCTGGGAGAAGGCTGGCTTTCCTGGAACTGGGAAGCCTGCTTTGTAGACTCCAAAGTTAGGCCAAACGGCAGCGCAGAGCAAGTCAGTTCAACAACCTCTGCCGTCAGAGGGGTCGTGCAGCTCAAAGAATGACTGTCCTGCTTCCGCTGAGGATCGCGGGCAGGTTTGTGCTTCCCTCTGAACAGCTGCTCAGCGCCACGTATGGTGCCAGCGAGAAGAAATACTGGTCAGGGTCTGCTTCCTCCCAGTGAGGTGTTTGGATGAATTCTGCTGGCACAGCAGTGTGAGCTACATTTCAAATCCTGCTGATTAAATCTTGCCTTGACAGGGGCAGCCCCGTATTGAGCCATTCCTGAGCACGGGCGGAGCAGGAGCCCCCCCAGTTCCGATCGCCCTCTCCCCCCACAGACCTGCCAGCAAGTCAATGGGCTGCAGTGTATGGCAAGGCAGTCCGGGTGCCAGCGCGTTACAGAAGCCTTGTACAGGGAGGAATTTTGTAGGTTTCTAACTGGTTTTGAAGAGATGTTTAAGCTTAAATTCGTAACACCTCTGTAATACTTGTAAGCCAATTTTTACCCTCGCCAGCTGTGGTATAAAACTGTTATAAACTGTCAAAGTTTCACCTTTTGCTCCTCCTTTCGCTTCTGGAGCAGCTATCTGTCTTGGTGAAGCTGATTAGCTTTTGTCTGCGTCTATAAGGAAATGTTAGCGGAACTCTGCCTGTGTCCTGAGCGTGATCCGTCGGGATCTGTGTGTCCTTGCCTGGCTGGAGTATTGTTCTAGGCATCAGACAGACAAATAACCGGTTGAGTCTTTATATATACAGCCAGTCACTTCCAAAAGGGCTGCTTCTGTTTTGGTTTTAAAATTAAGCATGTGCTTTGCTAAATCTAGTGTTTGAAACAAGTAAGAATTGCTGGAAATTGAGATGCCTATCGTACGACATGCACTGATAGAGACTGAGCTGTTAACTGAGAGTACTCAGGTGTGGGGCAAAGTGTGTAACAGTAAATGGCAATCAAAGTGAACTGAAGGTTTTTCCTATAATTAAGTTTCCATGTGTAAACATTGGTCAGAAGTTGCTACATGCTCTTACTTTAAGCCCAGGTAATCTTCTATACACTCGCCCCGCTCTCAGATTTTTAGTATAAATGAATATGCGTATTTTGAGATTTCCACAAATTGTGGCTCACAGTAGCCTGGGATCTTTGTGATCACCTAGAATACCAACAGATATTTGTACCTTGCAAAAGTAAGGATAAACTTCCTGGTACTGCATCAGTTTTGTTCTTAGGTTGCTGTCAGTGTGCGATACTACTAATCATGCATTTCTTCCTGGAATTAGTAAGTCATGTAATTTCATATATAATTACAGAACCGATTCAATGTAAACATTAAAGTGAAAAGGGATCACGGAATTGTAGAATTACAGAAGGGTTGTGGTTGGCAGGGACATCTTGAGGTCATCTGGTCTCCCCACCCTGCTCCAGCAGGGCCACCTGCAGCTGGTGGCCCAGGTCCATGGCCAGATGGCTTTTCAGTACCTCCAGGGAAGGAGACTCCACCACCTCTCTGGGCAACCTGTGCCAGGGCTCAGTCACCCTCACAGGAAAAAGTGTTTCCTGATGTTCGGAGGGAACCTCCTGTGCTTTGCTTTGTGCCCATCCCCTCTGGTGCTGTCACTGGGCACCACTGAGAAGAGCCTGGCTCTGTCCTCTTTGCACCCTTCCTTTGGGTATTTTTTACACAAAGATCCCCCTGAGCCTTTTCTTCTCCAGGCTAAGTAATCCTAGACGGCTCACACGTGAAATGTTCAGATCTCGTAATCATCCCTGTGGCCCTTTGCTGGAATTTCTCCAGTGGCTCTGTCCCTGTCTTGTACGGGGGAGCCCAGGACGGGACCAGGTGTGGCCTCGCAGATGCTAAGTCGAGGGGAAGAACCACTTCCCTTGACCTGATGGTAACACTCCTCCTGATGCAGCACAGCATACCCTTAGCCCTCTTCACTGCAAGGGCACGTTCCTGGCTTGTGTTCAACTGGGCGCCCACCCGGACCCCCAGGTCGTTTCCTGCAGAGCTGCCTTCCAGCGGGGGCCCCCAGCACGTGCCGCAGCGTGCGGGGAGTCCTGCCCCGCTGCAGGACCTGGCGCTGCTTTCAGGGCCTTGTTGATCTCGAGTACTGTTGTAGCCTAAAAAGGATCAGGCAGATGCTTCTGGGAGCATATTTAATGCTCATCTTGCAGTTGCGGTAGTGGAATTGGCTCTAGTACTCAGGTATGGGCCAAAGAATAGCTTTGTCTTGTGGGTTGCTTAGCCAAGTGGTAGAAAACCCAAATACCAGCATCTGTCTGTTGGGTTTTGTTTTGGTTTTTGGATTTTCTTGAGATCCTTCAGCAGTACCGGATAAAGAAGTACAAGAAACAGAAGGTGCTCCAGCTGCCATACGATGCGCTTCTTTACCACAGGCACCTGAAGCATAAGGAATTGTACAGCATGTTCTGAAACTCAGTTGTCGTGTTGCCTGAGCACGGGACTGGGTCTCTGCCTGTGCTGATGGGTGCAGGAGGATCTGATGTTTATTTTATTGTAGTTGCCTGTGCTGTATACGGCCTGTATGCGAACAGCGGCGTCTGCACAGGTGCTGCGGGCATCCTTGCTGCTGCCGGTGCTGCTGACTGCCGAGGCGTGTCCTCCTGCGTCTCCCTCCCGTATGTGCGCGTCTCCCTCCCGTGTGTGCGCGTCTCCCTCCCGTATGTGCGCGTCTCCCTCCCGTATGTGCGCGTCTCCCTCCCGTATGTGCGCGTCTCCCTCCCGTATGTGCGCGTCTCCCTCCCGTGTGTGCGCGTCTCCCTCCCGTGTGTGCGCGTCTCCCTCCCGTGTGTGCGCGTCTCCCTCCCGTGTGTGCGCGTCTCCCTCCCGTGATTGCGCGTCTCCCTCCCGTATGTGCGCGTCTCCCTCCCGTATGTGCGCGTCTCCGTCCCGTGTGTGCGCGTCTCCCTCCCGTGTGTGCGCGTCTCCCTCCTGCTTCAGGCAGCGCTTTGACATTTTCTTTTCCAACCGACTTTTCTCCACTGCTGAGTGTTGCTTCTGGAAAGGAAACTTCAAGATGCCTAAACAGTTAAAATTTTTATGGTTGTTTGATACTATTCTCCATGTCTATACGGTCATGGACAACTGTTGCAGATTATTTTTACTAGTATTACTAGGAGGTTTATCATGAAGTATTCCATCATTGTAACATCAAAGGGGAGGATCAGTCTGGGAAATTAATATAGAATATGGAGCCTAAATGTGAAGAAGGAAAAGTTTTCTGATATTGCTGACAAATGTGGTACGTGCAGAGAAAGAATGCTTGCACTGTTTTCAGAGAAGTAAAGCTTCTCACATGTGTCATGACTGTTCTTTAATGGTTTACTGGCTATCTTCTAAGAAATGTATTTAAAGTATGTTTGTGTAGGAGGTTCTATTTTTGTCTGATCTGGCTTTTAGTTTGCTAGGCAAAGAAGTCTTAGTGTTGCACTTCTGTGTCTGCTTACTGGCCACAAAAGGAATGAGTTTATGCTTTGAGGAGACAGTAAAAAAAATAATAATTCTTGAAAATAGTTATAAAGGCAAAGAAAAGATTTCTCATTTGGATTAACAGAAAAAACTAATCTGGTTAACTGCTATAAATTGAAGTGAACTGCTATAAAAAACCCCAAAGAATATAGTGTCTTGAATGAAAAACGGAATGACCTGCCTTTAACTTTACTACCAGATTAATTCTGAAACAGGCTATGTTGTAGTAAACATCGCCATCATAAACAAAAAGGTTAGGCCTGTTTGTTAGACAGCATTTGCTTTCTTCATTCCCTGTCTTGCAAAAATTCTGAACTGGTTGTATTATAAGGATGAAGTTTTTAATTACTGACAGGTGGGGTTTTTTAAAATCACAATTAAAGTACGTTGAAATTTTATCACTTCCCGAAGAATGAATTGTAGCAGAAAGTGAGATGAACCTGACATCTTTCTATGTCTAAAGATGTAATCTGGAGTGAAACCTAAACCCCAGTCCGAAGTGTGAAATGTTCAATACGGTACTGGAAGTAGGCAAAAAAGAAGCCCAGACCTTGGATTTGTTCCTGGGAGAAAATGATTACTACTGCTGCTGTAAATAATGGACTTGGTAATTTTAGGGGAAGTAACTGGAAAAAAAACATTGGGATTTCTTTGCATGCAGCGAGTAAATTAATGAATGAGCAAACTGCTGGGTGACGTTTCTAAGGGGCTCCCAGGACCAGACGGGATGACTAGAGCTGTGAGCTTTGAAATGTGTAATCAGGAAAGGGGGGGGGGGGGGGGGGCAAGTTATTGTGGGAAAGAAAATTATATCTGTTAATGTAACTGTGTGAGGCACCCAAGAGATGTCACAATCATCTTAAAACATTGTGAAATAACCTAACTGTTACAAAAATAGTTGGGGATTCATCAGACATGCCACGTCATGGCAAAACCTGCTGTGACACAGAAAAACATTTCTGTGACCAGCCTGCAGTGCTGGTGACCCTGGCAGGGGTTCAGTTCACATCCCACCAACATACATGTCACGTTCCGTGGAGTGGAAAATTCCTTTGCTCTCATAAGTATCTTCAGGCTAAGTACAGGGTATGATTTTACAGCAAACATGGAAGATTTTGGGTGACATTCCTTACACTGTAAAACTACGTAAATAATACTAAAATATTTTTCAGAAAGGTGTTTAATGAATGATAATATTATACACTCTGTAATATATTTCCTGCGTGTTGAGGGAAGGCCATTAGCAAAGGTATTTGTGATTCTAATTCCTGCTCGGTTTAGTGCTAAATTGAACATACAGCCCAGTGTTCATGAAGTTGGAGGTGTACAGCTGCAAGGGAAATAAAGTTATTGCTAATAGAAACCACTGTCAGGAAAGGGTGGACTAGCTGCAGATCTTTGCTTTAATTGATGTTTCCTTGTTTTGTATTTTTTTGTATTTATAAAAAAATAAATGTCAGGGTTTTCTGGAATGTTTATGTATCAATTAAATGTAATTGACCTGCAGTAATTTTCAATGCAAACAAATGCATCATTATTTTATACTTTGGATGCGGGTGGTTTTCACAGTTATTGCCAAGTGTTGCAGTAGCAAGGTTTCCTTGGATTTTTTTCTGTTGATAGATTATTATTCCTAGGAACTGTCACCAGTAGTCTGATGTTTTTACTGCCTTGACTTATTTTAAAAAGGAGTAGAAACACTCAGCACTATGATGTGAAAAAACTTACTGAAACAGAGTATTACAGTTAATGCACAATAAAGTATTTTAAGAGTGATGATAGTATTGTGACTATTTTTTTCTCAATCTTTTATGCCTCAAAACTGGCAAATACATAGTGTCAGACAATGGATGGTGGATTTTCTGGCACTCAGTATATTCCTTCAGGAAGCCACATACATAGTTGTAAAGTTGAAAATCCAATTTTATATTCAGTCTGTCTTCCTTCAGTCTCATGGTTGTATTTATTATTTGGAAGGAAAAAACCTGATTATTTCAAGCTCAAACTTTAAAAATGTATTCTTAGGAGTCCCCTTGTCCTGAAAAGCTTCCTTCTTAATTGAAGTCAGGCATTCCTTTTCTCAGTCAAGTTATGGCTAAATAGTTAGAAACATCTCAAACTTACACATACAGGAAGCTTTCTAATGCTAGTAAAAAGTTTAGTGCTCTAGGTAGAAATTAATTCCTAGCTTATGGTATATTTTAAGATGTTTGGGAAGTGGTTGGTTTATGAAACAGTTTATTTGCAAAAACCAAAATATACCAGAACCGATGCAGGCAAGGAACAAGTCCAGCCATGTGGAGATCCCGTTGTTGTAAAGCGGTGATACTAGGGAGGAAGCAAGCGTTGTCAGTAGTGAGTATGAACTGCCCGTGACCGTGACTCCTTACAGCCTGCTCTTCTGCCTCCGCTCTGCCCGCGGCTCCAGCCTCCTGCCCTGGCAGGAACGAAGGTGAACCACGAGCCGATGGTCCCTTACATCGCGGCAGAACCAGTGACGTTCCAGTTCTTGCTGCTGCTTGGCAGGGTATTGCTACAGCGGCGTTAATCTGTGTTTAAGCAGCAGCAGTAGTCCTTGGGTAGCTTTACTTGAGTCACAAAAGTGAGTTTAATTAACATAACTTGAATTAATTATTTCACAGACTTAATGAGATGAGTAGACTATTGACTTATATACTCTGTACAGTCTTTCATGTTTGATTTCTTATCTAATTTGATTAAAATGGGAGCAAAGATCTTCAACTTGAAGTATTTTGCATAGGAAAAAAAAAGTAGACATTTTAAAGTAGTTTTAACCACTTAATCTTTCCTTGGAAGAACAACTGTTATTTGTAGAGACGCTACATCACTAGGAATTTCAAAGGCCTTAATATTTCTAAACATCCATTAGGACAAGCAATGCCAGTATTTGGAAATGTTTATTTATACTGAATGAATAGTAAACAAAGAAAAAACATGTTTGGCAATTATTCAGGCAGAAATCCCTAAAGCTCTGATGTCCTGGGTGCAAACTGTGAGCTCTGGATGTGCAGCCACAGCTGATTCCGAAGGTCCCTTTGGATCCTGTGTTTGCTATTTAGGCACACACAGGCGGCAGTGTGTGTATTAACGTCAAGTTTTAATTGTATCTAAAATAGTGCAACTTTTGTGGGTGTTCATGTCTATAAAACTTTTCATAGGCACTCTGAAACTGAGGGTACAGCTAAATGTTCCCGTTGTTTGTTCAAGTAAACGATCATCCTCAGGGCCTTGAAGGGTTATTTTTAAAAATTGGTATGCTTTGGGTACGATGATAGTTGCCTGCGGAATGTATAGTGCCGTTTCTGATTACATGCTGTCTCCTGTTTCACAATTTAACTAACTAACCAGTATTTTGAAAGCAAAACTAAGTGATGGTCATTCATGTGTTGAGAGAGGGTTTTGGGGTTTTTTTTTGTGATTGAAGTTGTGGACATCTCTGGCAGTGTAGTCAGTCTTCTTGGTCATTGCACTGGAACGAAGAAGTAAACTTAGGGCAACAGTTTGACTGCTAGAAAAGATAACAGGCAGTTATCACGACAGAGGCACAGAGACAAAGAAAAGATTCAGGCAAGTTTTTCTCTCCAGATGGTACGGTGTCTGGAAAGTAATAACTAGTAACAAAATAGATGAAAACATTATTTAAAAAAATATTTCAAAATATTGGCACAGGGATAGGGAATGTCTTCTTACAAAGTGTTCAGACAAGAAGGATGTAATTAAACTCATCAGATGTTTTATCTCGCGTGTGTAACTTTTGCTCGGTGCCCTTCCTGCTGTGTATTATCTGCTGTGTATTATCTGCTCATCTGTTTGCTCGGCCCATTCTGGCAGGCCGTGTAATCCTTCCTTGGGCGTGTGAGCAAGCCTTCCTCCCCCAGGGCTCCCTGAACTAATGCCATCGCTAGCTGCTGCTTGGTTGCAAAATACAGTCCTTAATTTGTCACTTATAAATACTTTCCCTGCTTTTCTTTCCTCTTACTTGATGACTGTCAAGCTGCACGGCAGAGCAGCAAAAAATAACCATGAATTTACGTGGCTTTTTAATTAACTAGCTCCGATTCTGCTACTTTGCGCTTCAGCAAAGTGGAAGGATAATTATCCCTTTGAAGGGGAGCTCTATGATACTTTGAACTTTTGGTGGTGTGTGTGTGTTTGTTTTTTTAATATAAGGTCTGTGGTCATTACCATTGAATGAGAAATAACCTGGCAGCGCATTTGCCAGTGCAGCCAGTGCCTCTGTTGCACTGCGGCAGCAGCACCCTTAGTGCTCATCTCTACTGATGCTGCTGTAGAAGACAGAAGGGAGCACCTTGGGTGTCCTGCGGTCTGTCGTCCCCAGCGTTCAGTTTCAGGGTGGTGTGTGTACGGTGGGGTGGGCAGAACAGGGTCTGCGCTTGTTTTTGCAGCACCTGTGGAGGAGGTGGGTACGTGGAGCAGAAGAGCTTCCGAGACGTTTCGGTCGTGGTCCTGCCTGGGGTTGGTGGGTTTCCTTGCCTTCAGATTTCATCGCTGCTTTGTGTTTGCACCCAAGCCAAGCCACAAAACCGTATCTGGGCGCTCTGCCCATTTCAGACTTTACCTTAATAATGTTAAATTTAAAGAAAATTTTGTAGATGCCAAACAGATTGTGCTTTGTAAGTAGGATGGGAACATGAAAATATACAAAATGTGTTTTAAATACATGAAATCAGAAGTTAAAATTTTATCTAAAATGACAGGTAAAGTTATCAAGAACAGGCTCGGCTGTTACTGAGGAACCTGAAGCTGTTTAAGCAAGTCGTCGGGGAAGGACCTAAGTTATGTGAACGATACGCTGTGTTGGTGTCCGACCAAGAGTAGTTCCATGTACTGAAGGGTCCCTGGCAAATGTGTGAGCACTTCTGCCACAGCAGAAACTGTTTGTATCAGGCTAACAACTGGGACACGGGGGAGAAGCTGATACAGAAAGTATCAGAACCTCACCTTCTCTTAAACTGCCGTGCGAGTACCAGTGGTGTGGCCTGGTGCACACAGCAGGGCAGGTGTCTTTTCCTTTCCTAGCTGATGCTTTCTGACGGGTAGCAAAAGGACACGGACCCCAGGATTTCAGCCTCCATCTAGTTTCGTATCAGCCTTTCAGACTGCTTTGGGTAAACTGGCTTTGACATCCCGTGGCTGTTTCCCGTTTGGCAGATAAGGATCCTGGCAGGGCCACGTCTGTGAATTCCACAGAGGATTCTGGCAGAAAGCACTAGCTCTTCACAGCATGACTTTTCATTTGTTGAGGATGAGTATGGCATAGATAGCCACGGAACACAGAGCACACATCATGCTAATGGGTTTTTATCTGGAGAATGTGACTTCCAGTTGGTTTGCTTGCACTGCGTAATTTACAAATGGTGATAAGTTTCTTTGTTAAAGCAGCTAAATGAGATGCATCTTTTTAGGGTTGGATGGAGCTTAAAAGGCCTTCATGGGCTTGCTTGTACAGATCACAAACAGCAATGCTTTAAAAATTCGCTTTTTGTATAGGAATGAGGACCTACAAAATATATATTTCTCTAAGTACTCCATCTCCTATTGCAAACTGAAAATGCATTGGGAATTGTGAGCTCCAGAGGTGAAACATCTGTTTACTAAAGCAAACCTAAGCAAAACTGCCTTCTGTATCATGTGGTGTAGCATAACCTCCTACCGCTTTGGCAGGATGATTCTGCCCCTGATGATTTCGTTCCTGTTAAGGGATGTAGAAATCATAAGGAGACTCATAAACTTTTCCCCATGGTAAGCAAAGGGAGTAGAGTGAGACGGAGTGTTGAACCTTTCCGTTTTGCTGGTTTGGTGTAGTTTCCAGACGGGAAGGGAAGACAGTGGGAAATGATACTTGGGTGGGGACTGTGCATTTTCAGTACCTCTGTTTCAGTGGTGAGATAAAACTTCCAAGCAGTTTTCCATTTGTTATGTGGGTGGTTTGTTGGGTTTTTTTAATTGTTAAACTTCAAACCCAGTTGAAAAATTGCATCCCATCCAAAATTTTGTAACCATTAGTTCCATTAGTGTTCTTAATTGCTTTGTCTCCACTCTCAGCCCTTTATGAAAAGTAAAAACAATAATTAAAAACTCCAACATAGTCACTACTTGGTGAAGATGAGCTCTAGAATTTTCCTGTTTGCTGGAGTCTCTTGTGTAAGACAAGTGCTAACACCTTCCTTACTCGGAGAGCAAATGATCTACTTCAAGACGCACTGAATGTATGTACCTAGTGTTAGTGGAACTCCAGTCTTGATTTATGGAAGTTGAAAAGACAGCTAGGTATTCTTTGCTTCAGTTGTAATGATCCGGGGTGGTGGGTGGTGGTACAGTTTTCCAATACTTGATCATTACAAAAGTGAATTATAGTAAATACAGTGTTAGTGCAAGAGCCAGTGGGAAAACAGGAAAATAACCAAGATTTTTTTTTTTTTTTTCATCAGAATATAAGCAGAAAGAGATTTGCTTTCTGTGACTTGCTAACTCTTCAAAACCATTTCAAGCACAATACTGCTTTTGGCACCAAAGAAGCTTCTATACAGATCTGTGCATCACATGGCTTTAGACTGGCCAGTTAGCCCTTGTAAACCTTTCTTCTCCATTACTTCAGGTCGCTGTTTACGTACGTCCAAAGTGGTTTCTGCTTGCTGTTTTCGTTTGCCACTTTGCCTTGGCAGTGTTTCACATGCACTGGATGCAAAGCAGTTAAGTGCTAGATAACTGACTTTTCTTAGCTGTAAGAAAATGCATTCAATTTTTTCCCCAGAAAAGACCAAAAAAAAAGAAAAGAAAAAAAAAAGAAAAAAGCCCCAACTGTGCATTTCAACAACCTCTGTAAGGCAAAAGCACATCAGTGATTTTAAATAGAGAGGAAAAAGCCATGCCAAATATAGAATTTTATAGGAAAATCTCTTGTGCATGAAAAAGTAAGAGGCTTTTAAATGGAAAAAACCAGCACTGACTGGAGTGGCTCTAACTAAGCATGTGTCAAAATTTCCGTTAGATACCTCTGTTTTGAGAGGTTTTGCAACTTGGTAGTTCAATTGCAGGGGAAAAGAGTTTGCTCATATTTTAGCTGAAAAAAAAGCTTAAAAGGAAAAACTTAATTTGGTGTTCCAATTCTTATATTGGGGGAAAAACCCCAAGCCCCAACACCAAAACCCCAAACCACCACCCTCACCCCCACCCCACCCCAAACCCAATACACAAAAACCAGCCACCCTCCCCCCAGACCTTTATTGCTGGTAAGAGCTGTGGTTGGGCTGATTCCCTGACCTCTCCTGAAATTCTTCTGGTGGAAGTTCAGGGCAGGAGGAGGAGAAGTGACAATCTGGCTGGAGAAAGGAGCCCTCGCTCTGCCCCGCTGGCTGCGGGGGGGGGATGCGGTGGGTGTGGGGGGTCTTGCACGGGCCGGGCTGGGTGGTGGGGCTCCTGGGGACCACCACGAGGAACCCACCCATCAGCATCAGCGCAGAGCTGGGTTACGAAACTGCATCTCAAAGTGTAATTATTCCATGAAATGATTTCCAGCGTGGCTTACGCAGAAAGCAAGCTGCGGGTAGACTGTCACATTCTGTTTTGAAACTTCAGTAGTACCACCTGATAAATCATGGCTGGAGGAGTCATTATGAGGGGGTTGGGACGTTGTTCTGGTGGATTGGTGGAGTTTCTCCATGCAGAAACCTGGCCGTTCGTACGCTTGCTTTTCACGAAGGGTCTGTTGTTTCCTACCAGCTGGAATTCTGACCCTGTTGAACTGGACAGCAATAGCTATGCGTTCACGGGGGTGACTGGTTTTCAGTGTAGAAATGGCTGTTGATTTTAAAATAGGAAAATTTGGAGCAGGAAGTTCACAAGTAAGGCAAATCAACAGAGCTCTCACTTTTGGGACGTTCTTTGGTTT
The DNA here is from genome assembly GCF_017639655.2 of Falco naumanni. Classification (NCBI taxonomy): domain Eukaryota; kingdom Metazoa; phylum Chordata; class Aves; order Falconiformes; family Falconidae; genus Falco; species Falco naumanni. The sequence continues at coordinate 120,490,168 of NC_054055.1, forward strand.
TGTCGCTTTCAGAGGACAGATTTTCCCTGGGAGTTTCATTTGAGCAAAAATCTGATGTTAGCGATGTGAGAAGGTTCAGTTTAAGTAAAAAAAATAATAAAATCTGCAATTTAAAATAGGAAGATGATCTTCTGGGGCTTTCTACCAAGTGATCTAAACAGATGTTCAATAGCAGAAGAATCAACAGCTAATAATTCTTCATAAGGTTGTCTTTATCCTACAGGTAATCTTAGAGTATGTAGCATTGTCCCTTAATATTTGGGTTATCAGTTTGTTGTTTTTTAATATTAGGATCAACTGTAAACAAAATCTACAACTTCGTAAGTATAGACAAAGGAGAAATTATTTCCTGCAAACTTAAAGTTTTATATTTGACTGCATATTACCACCTTCCCTGTAAAAACAGTGGGAGTGCTCGAAATTCAAGTGGACTTCATGAAGTTTGTCATTTCTCCCTTTTTAGGCTAGGAACTGTTCTGTCTTGATTTAAAGCAAAAATTGAATGCCATATAAATCCTAGAATATCTCAACCTTTATCAAAACCTGATGTTTTCCTTCTGGTTCTGATATTCTCATGCATAACATTTGATTACTTTAGATAAAAACCACAGATGTAATTTTATTTATAGTTCTGTATATTTGTGTCATAGTTACATTCTGAGATAATGCAGTGTTTTCAACAGATGCTGAAACGGCTTTGTGGTTTTGAGAGTGAATATTCAGGTTCTTACACTGTAAAATTTCTGGTACATTTTTTATTATAAAAGGTGTGTGCCAAATCGTTTCGTGCCCTTTCTTTAAAAACACAAGCTGCCCTTCCCTTACTCTTTCTTTCTTGCTTTCAGTTGCTGGAATTTGCAACTGAAATATTTTCTTCAACAAAAATGATGGGTTGAATCACCAATAACTTTTTTTTATAGGTTACCTCAGACATCTTTAGGCATCCTTTTTGTTTAATGGGGTGCTTAGACCTGTTTGCTGAGGTTCACCGTTGCTGGTGAGCCTTCATTGTGTTCCTCAGTTAGATCCCTGGTGACCCGTTCTCCCTGGATGTCACATCCTTTCTACAACCCATGGCCATTTTTGTGCTTGTGAATAAACACTCTTTGTTAATTATTATTAATCATATAATTAATCATTCTGTGGTCCTTGGAAGTAACGGTGTGGTATGATGTGTGTGTCTAGAAGAACACGCCTTTCTCTCAGGATGGGAAGACCTGATGCATACGGGCTATGGGCACAGCCCTGCACTGGAGCCATCACCCCATCCCCTGTGCGGTGCCTAGGTGCTGGGTGGCCGAGCGTGGCGTGGCTTGGGCCAGAGGTGTGCCAAGGCACCCACGGGCAGGGTCTGCAGGCAGGAGCACCCGTCCCCTGGCCATGCTTTGTCTCCTAGTGCTGCAGCCAGTGTGGTCAGCCCTGTTGAACACTTGTGGAAATGTGTCTTCGTCGCTCTTTCCTAAAGTCCAGGGAGCAAATATTAGCCGTGTATCCACTACAGGGCATAGCAAAACCTGTTCAAACTCTGCATTTTAACACCCTATTTAAAACAAATTCAGTCACTCTGTTGTGGCAAGTTGCAGCACAGAGGCTTATTAAGCCCTTAGTTAAGTTATTTAAATAATAAAAGTTTTGTGGAAGATGGAGCAAAGGCTGTCTGTGCTTTGGGGCTTGGCTGGAGCTGGCCCTGCTCCCCAGGCTGTGACCCTGCTTGTAGGCGGTGGAGGTGATGGAGCTGCAGCCCGATCCTGCCTTTCCTTTGAGGTGCTTCAGCAGCACAGAGCACGGGAATGACTTCTGCTTAGTGCTAGGGACGACTTTTCATTCCCCAGGGGGCAGAATGTGTGACCTGACACAAGGTGCGTGAGGATATTGCTGATGTCTGATTGCAACTCGTCCTGCACCTAAGGAGTCTTAACTGCAGTGGAGAGCATGACAGGGACGCGTGGCGCTGGGGCAGCACTCAAAGGAAATGTTTGAGCCCTGCAGTCTAAACGCACACATATGTCCAGTTCAGTTTTTTCAACAGTGTTGCAGAGGAAATGACCCACTGTCATCTTCTTCAGCCTCTTCAGGTTGCGTATATATATGTAGAGGGTACATACATGCACACACCCGTAACACAACTCCGCTGGGATATATATGTGTGTGTGTTTATGTATCTCAGTATCCTCCGATACCAAAAGGCATGCAGGAAAACTAGTTTATCGGTTATATAGATAGCTGGTACTTACCTCACTCCTACTCGTAGCTGAGAAATATGTTTCAAGTCAGCTGAATAAATGTTAAAATGAATGCAAGTAATCTACAGAAAATACCGAGGGGCAGAGGTGAGTGTAGTAGGCTGGGAAGATCATATAAAGTTAGAAAGAGAAGAAAATGTTATTTTTAATATAACGTGCTAATGTGACATTTACCACCCAATTTACCACATAGAATCAGCATGCTGATTTTACGACATGGCTTGCGGGTAAATCCTGCCGTATATCACGTATATTCTTGGTATTACAGTTTGTATGAATTTGGTAATAAAGGCTTGCCTCCCCCGGGTACCGAAGGGTAACCAGCATCACAGTCGGCTGTTGTCGGCTGAGGAGGTTTATCTTGTTTCTGCACGGCCCCCGGAGGGTGAGCGATGACACGGGGGGGCATGGTGCCCCCAGGGGTGTCCCGGAGCACCCATGCTGCTTGTGGTGGACTTCCAGGGAGTCGTGGCTCCCCCTGCGCCACCGGCCGGGACTTTGTCAGGCGTGGAGAGAACTAATCCCAGGAAACCCGTGTGACCGTTGAAGGATTGGATGAGGACTTCTTAAATTGAGGAAATGAAATATTTTGTGGGCAGAAGGGTTGGTACAGAGACCAGCTAGATCCACGGGCCATTCTCTGGCTGCCCTTCCTGGAGGGCCGTGCAGGGATCCACTGGATCTCTGCCGCTGACTCCCGCCGTCTGCTCAGCGGTCGTACACCCGAGCGAGGGTCTGCAGGGAGCCACCCACCTGGCATCAGAGTCATCTCGCACCTTGTTGTCTTTCCTGTCACCGTCTTCAGAGGGACCTTGTTACTCCGTCACTTGGTTATCATAGAAGCTAATAATTATAAAAGATCAGGCTTAGTAATTAGGATAAGGATTTATTACTTGCTGTCAGAAGACAGATATTAAAATGTGGAGAGAGACTTCTTGTCACTTTTTTTCTCTGTTTTCAGTCCTGGCTGTGTAAGAGAGACATTGGGGCAGGATTTCTGTAGGTCCTGCTGGCTGCCGCAGGATGTAGCTGTTCATGGAAAGAGAATTTCTGGGATTTGTTTCGGGGGTGGGGGTGGGGGTAGCAGATGGAACTGGTGGAATGTCGGTGTGAGATAGTTGGCTCAGGTGCTTTATATGTGAGGTGTAAGCTCAGGTGGAGGCAGGGCACCTGCAAAGAAGTCCCTTGTTAGACAAAATCAGCGTTATAAACCTTGCCTGAGGTGGATGCATAATTAATCTCAGTAAGATTAGACACCACTGGATTAGGAATTGCTAACGGAATAACTAAAGTGACTTAACTCATGGCTACCGGGCACGCTCTTTTAGCACTGAAGATGCTGAAAGTCTCTGTCCCTTGATGCTTGACCCGTCAGGCTCACAGCTCTTGTGGGTCCCGTTAAAATAGTAAGTGTCCCTTTGAGTTCTGGCTCTGGGAAGAAGCCTGGCTGTCTGATAAATGTGGACCAATTGCAATTTGACTAACGATTCAGTGACGCTTATTGATGTTTGTAAGCTGTTAATGCAGCAAGTTGTGCAGTGGTTTATCTCGGGTGCCTTTCATTATTTCAGGGGTTTCCTGGATTTGTAGGTTGAAAGGGGTTTTTTAGTTGATGTGGAGAGAATAAATGGTGTCAACTATAAGTCGCCTTCCGTAATTTTTATAAAGGTCCCTTTGCAGTGATTTCCTTACAGATATTTGACCTAAAATTTTTTCAAATGGTCGTTTTTTTGAGCAACAATCGTTACACTAGTTTTGTTTTAGCAGAGAAAGTTGGAGAGGAAGCAGAGTATTTTTTTTACCAAGTGGAAATATTTGCAGTTCTGTAGGTTTGTGAGATAGTATTCATCAGAAGTGTCTTAACAAGGCTGATATAAATAGAAGTTCTCTGATAATAATTCTTGAAATAAACTATAAATGTCTGTGATTTTTGTAATTTTTTTAATAGAGAGGCTTTTTTCAGTGACATTCCTAATGCCTGGGGAAAAGAATAATTTTAGCTGAAAGGAATTTAGAGTGGATTATGAGCTGCTTTTTCTTTTTCCTTTTTTTTTTTTTTTTTTTTGGGTGGTGTTTGTCGTGGTTTTTTTTTGTTGTTGTTGCAGGTTCTCAATGGGCGTTGCTCTATGAATTTTCATAAAGGAGCACATAGCTAGGTGGAATTTGGGCCATCTGAATATAGCAGCAGATTTACAGTGGGACGAACTTTGTTTTCAGCCAAGAGTTGTTTACAGCAGCATCCATTGAGCGCTATGAATTGACTGTGAAATGACTCCAGTACAGCTTGCAGGTGGGCTTAAGTTTCCCCTGTGCACCAACGGGATGGATGTTTTTATTGAATGCTTCCAGGATCTCCCCCTCTAGCTCCCCACACACAGCCCTGGTGGTAAAAATAACTATCGTCAGTATTTAAACACGCGCTGGGGAGGGCTGTGTGCGGAAGCAGCGGTGTCTGCGGCCATGGCGTTGCATGCGCTGGCGCTGAGCCGCGGGGAGCTGCACCGGTGCGCTGCTTGCAGTGGTACCAGCCGGGGTGGGCGATGCTCTGCACGTGGGGCGCTTAATTTGCGCAGGGGCCAGCGTGGAAGGCTGGGACCTTGCGTGGGGTGCTGGAGTGCCCAGCCTGCTGCAAGCCAGCTGTGACCTCCCCACACCTGTGCCGGAGGGATCCTCTGCAGCCTTCACGTTCTCCGCTCTGACAGACGGAGCTTCGTAGCTGGGGACTTGACTTTCTCCTGCAGGAAGAGCAGTCCCCCTCCTGACCCCGTTCCGATCGCCTCATCTCCACCCCAGAGCACCGTTAAGCGAGCTGAGAGTGTAGATTCGCTGTGGTTTATTTAGCTTTGCTCTTTCTTCCAAAGGGAGCTATGTTGTCCCAGTGGCGTTTTCCTTAAACATGCTATTAAAATCATGAAAAGTGAAGCTGGGGTAGTCTGTTCGGAATTAAAGACTTCAAAAACACTTATTTCCACAGTTGTGATTCTTTCAATAAATATTGCAACTTGAGACTGCTGCTTCACACCGGCTCAATTCAAAATTATTTACATTGTTCCTAACATATACTAAGGGCTTGATTTTTGAAATAAATAGTTTTCATGTTCTTCGGGAGCATTCTGTACAGCTAGCGTGAGGTCTTGATGAACTGCTGGGTGCTAGTGCATCGCTGCAGTTCTTACTCGGTCCTTGCAGCCAGGCTTTGGAAAGACTGGGAAATGGAAAAATCAAACGGAGCGTTATTCTTTGCACACTTGTACATTTGGACTGAAATAAATTTTTCAAATCTACTGAGGTCTTACCTCGCTATTGAAATCAAAACTTGCTGTGTCTTGTTAGTCATGTATCTTCTGTTACTAGCAAGTGAGCCTGTTGTGAATCATATGCTCAGTTAAGGTGACTAAACTTGGAGGAAAATGTGAACGATAAAGTGCTGAAGGAAGAATCAGAAATGTATATTTTCCACTTTGCATTTCTACCGTTTTATCCTTTTCTCATTTTCCAGCTTTCATAGGATTTTACGGTATGCTCCTTCACTTGCCACCTTTTTAAAAAAGTATTTCTAGTGTCCTTCTCGATTCCTCCTCCTGCCCTCTTTCTCACCACACCTCCTCCAGATCTCTTTACCTTTTATCTAACATCACTGTTGCCAAAAGAAAAGTTTTTTTCTGGCTGGCTAATCTTTTAATATTCTGTACTTAAGCAGTGAGTCATGACATACTAGCCAGGCCTTTTAATCCTCAGGCTCTTTGGAGAAGTATTTGGGAATCTTATATGTTGGGGGCATACAATGAAGTACAGTTCTTTCCCTTCCCAAACATTTGCTGTGGTCTGGTGGGATTTAGTGGTATGAGAGCGCGAGTGCAGCGCGCTGGATGTTTCGTGTTTTGCTTCAGTCTTTTCCGTGGATGAGGGCTGTGTGAGAGCGCCGTATGTCAGGCTGGTTTATCTTCTGCACGAAAGAAGGGGCTCTCCCTTGTGGAGCTGTGGAATGTGGCTTGGTGGGTGGGAAGCAAGAAGCCCCAGGAAAGCTATTTGGCCTTTGCCTCCTCTGCTCCCCCTTTCCTGGCTGGCTGTCACCTTCTTTCCTCTCTCTTCCCTGGGAGCTAGAGGGAAAATTTACTTTCAGCCATCAGGGAATAGGAGGAGCGAAGGAGTACTGTGGGACTGCTGGTGCGCACTGGTGCACGCTGGGGCACAGGGCCTCGCGTTTTCCTGGGAATCTGGGCAGGGACGGGGCGGGCTGCGCGGGGACGTGGGGCACGAGTGCTCCCCACAACACGGCGGCCCTGCTGCCGCAGGCTGAGCTCGCGCTGAAGCTGCTCGCACGAGCTTTTTCAGTGTATAACTGTTGTGGGCAGCTGTAATAGTTCTTATTTTGGTAACGATTCTTTTCAGACAAGTCTCTTTAGCAGACAGAGGCTTTGTAATTTGTGGGGCTGTGCGATCAAGTGATAGCTGTCAATCAAAGCATCCGTTACGGTAACTCAGGTATGTCTTACAACGCCAATGTGGGATGAAGGCTGCTGGTATGGAAGCGGTTCCCAACACCAGGTACGCCACCCCAAGTCACCCTTCGTCACGGGCATTTCTAACTGGGCCAAACCCCAGCAGGCCATCTGCCATGGTAGCTGCTCCTCTGAGCTTCCCGGAGGTGGAAGGAATGCACTTCTATTTTTATTTTTATTTTTATTCCTGTTTCCCTTCACTTCAGATCTAAGCAGTCCTTCCTATTATTCAGAATATAAAAGGGCAATTAAATATGCGGTACGCTTCAGGAAATAATGCTCCTTTCCTATCCCAAAATTGCTATCTGGAAACCAGAAGTGGGAATATGTTTTTGACTGTGAATAACTTAGCCTGGTGTTTCTTTAGAATATATGCTTTTTTTAAATTTAGCTACAACATTCAAGTAATTGGAGAAATTGCCATGTTGGGTCCACAAACTAAACCAAACCAAAGATAATATATACAATTTCATATAACCTCAATGAAAGTATTTTCAGGTGCTGAGAATTTGCCAGAATATGTAGTGCAGTGATTTGAAGATGATTCATGAAAAAAAAGTGATTAAAACTTCCAGCTGGATTCCCTAGCATCCAGAGATTTTTTGGGTTTTTTGCTTTTTTGGTTTCGTTTCGTCTGAAGACGTGAATTCTGTGTCTGCTGTTTCCTCTGTTCTTACTTGCCTTGGTAGCAAGAGCTGGAATGTTTCAGTGTTTGATAGAAGAATATTATTGTCTTTAGTTCTATGTTCCTGTTTCAAAGTAATTTGTTTTCAGAGGCTGGTTGATCATTCCAGGAATCCATAATCACAGCAAGTGTTTACTTTTGCGAAGTGAGATGCATTGCTAGGCAAAACTGCACAAGTGTTTAGTCTCAGGGGAATAAAAATCGGGTGTGACTCTTAGAACCTTCATGCCTTAAAAAATATTTTTACTGGAAGGGATTTTAGTCTGTTTCCACTTGTGATTTTATTCATGTCTGTTGCTTAAATAGCTTGCATGTGATAAGATTTAGCAGTAAAACATACAGATTTTCACGTTGCCGCTCAGAATTTTGATGTTTCCACTCCAGCTGTGGTATAGTAACCTTTTCTCATCCTCTTTGAACTCTTGCCTTCTATGAGCCTCTTGATCTAATTTTAGGAACGCTGTCTTACTTGGCTCTCACTATAAAAGTTGATTACCTCGGAAGACATCTGTGATGTGAGTTCGCCATCACCTCTCTTAACACTACTCACTTCTCCGGTGTCGTCGAGTACCCTTCTAGGTTCTTGCTGCATCTGTCATTTTAAGGCACAGCAGAGCGCTCTGACCCTGGTGCTTCTCTGGATCTTTGCCTGATGCAGCGCTGCGCCATCACCTGCCCGTTCCTACTGCCAGGCTTTGCCGCACCAACCTCCTGGCGGAGCAACTTGGGCAACTTCAGCTTTCCAATCCCCATTATGGGGATGAAAAAGAATTATTGTCAAGTTGTAGGATGCTTCCATTCACCAAGGTATCCAAAATTAAGTTACAAGTTACAAGCTCTTAAGAGTTTTGTGTAATCAAATTGTATGAGGAGTGAAGTAAGCAAACTCAGGAACATAGGGTACCATGTTCTTAAGTACCGTCTCTTAAGTTCTTAAGACAAACCCCTAACCTGAATCAGTATGGTCGTTCTTGTTTTCTGTGATGAGCGTAAGCAGATACCTAAGGAGGAATAAGTGGTGCCAACACGCATACATAATATAGTGTGCCCCCCTGGAAATCTCCAAGCCTTGAGCGTTTGTAGCTCAGGGGTTTCCTGAGCCTGTTGTGCTTTGTTACTCTGGTAACCTTCAGTGAAGCCGCTCTTCCTGGTGTTTTTTCTAGTCTCCTCTCAAGCCTTTTTAAACTTCCTCCACAGTACCCTTAGGCAACAGCTTCTGTGGATCAGGGTTTTTTTGAACTTGATTCCCGTCAGCTTCGTTTACGGTTCTAGTTACTGTCAGTCCCCATCCATCCTCCTTACGCCACTCACAATTTGTGGACCTCTGTCAGATTTCCTCGGTGGTTACTCGTCCAAGGTGAGGAGTGCCAGCAACGCTCAGTTCCTCTCGGTTTGAAGCCATTGCTTAACTTTGATAATCCTTGTTGTGTTTTGATGTATCTCTTGTGTCTGGTTCTTACATATCTGTTCTTACATGTCTGGTTTGGTAAGAGGTGACTTTGATTCTGTATGGTGGCATAATTACGTTTTCTGCTTTGTTCACTGTTCCTTTGCTAATAATTCATAGTATTTGATTTGTGTTTTTATTGCAATGAGCACTGAGCCGATACTGCCGTGGAGTTACCTGCCATAATCCCAAGTCTTGCTTCTGGCTGGCGATGCTGCGCTCAGAGCCTGCCCTTTTGTACGTCAGGCCAAGGTTATATTTTCGGATACGTTCTTTTGCCTTCACATATATTGAAGTTCACCTGCCACTGATGCTGCTCAGTCACTCTGCAGCTATTTGCACTTATCTGACAGCCTTATAGCCTTTGAATAGCTTTATGTCACCAGAGGCTTTGTCACCTTGCTGCTCGCTGCTCCCCCGTGCGCATGCTGAGCAGAGCAGGTCCCTGCACGACTCGGCTGGCACTTCCCTGCATTTGGAGCAGAAATCCCTATTGCTACCCTCTGCTTCCAGTTTTTTTAACCCAGTTATTTATTCATGCCACACCATCCCTCTTACGCCATGGCTGTGTAGCTTTCTTTAAAACATTTGGTTGTCTCCCACGTTGAAGCGTCCACCCATGAAGAGATCAGCGGGGGGGGGGGGGGGGGGCGCGGCCGGCCCGTGTTCAGAAATGTGGTCACTGACATAGGATAAGCTTATTAACATTGGGGGGTGTGGGGGGGTGGAATATCTAGTAAGCAGGTCAGGGTATAAATTTCTTCCTTGGTTACTGTACTTTAGACCGAAAAAGAAAAATAGATTTTCACAAGGAACTTTTCAACTTGCTCATTTTGTTCTCCTCCCTTGCTTCTTATGGGAGATGAGGAGTGAAGAAGCAAAATGCTTTATTTTGATTTGTACAGGCAGCTTCTGTTCTGAAAGCTGACAGCAGTACTTCCTGAAGGTAAAGATTCTGCCTCCGTTTTCATGAAAGATACAGCTGTCTTGCCTAGCTATATCTCTGCATTTTTTTAGCACCTGCTTTTACTCAGTCCATATTACTGATGAAAATATTTCAGCCAGTTCTATTTTTTCTGGTTAGTCAGAAACCACACACCTTGCTATGAGGAGGAAATCTATCAGGCTTTCCCCAGCCTCTGTGCTGTATCCCTTCTTGGTGCCAGGTTCTGACCTGGTCCCCAGGGGCTGTAAGCAGGTGTAGCATCATGAAACTGTTTCAGGTAACAATTTTTGAACCAAGATCTGATCTTTCTTTCCTAGCTGTTGGGTGCAGAGGCAGTTGCTAACACAGCCTGGCAGCACTCTATCTGCTTCCGAGCAGCCCAGAGGCGCTGCCGACAGGCGAGAGGACAGAGGCTGGTGGCTTCGGGGTATGTGTGACAGTGAGCAGGGGGGTTTCGTGGTGTTTACTGCTTTTGGCTGGAGATGGTAACTTTCTCCATTGAATGAAAGTCACTTTACATCCTCTCAGTAAACAAACACAGTGATTATTCTAAGTCCCACATACAGTTTCAGTGCTTCGTGTAACTTATTTTATATGTTTCTGTGCCATGTGCATTGGTGCGAGGCTGCTTAGCTATCAACAGAGATTTTTGTTAACTGAATTTTGCAAACAAACTGCATCTCAGCACTAAGTAGTGTTTAAATCGTTTTCAGTGAATGATTTCAGGTGGATTTGATTAAAGCACATCTGAGGAAATGGGAATTTTTATTATATGTTTGATAGGAATTCAATAACTTTAGCTCTCAGAAGTACTTGAGATGTGGTTTGAAGGCTGATTATTTTATTTCAGTGGGTTATTTAGCTCTCACTTGGACTTCCATTTTGGTAAATATCATGTATTTTAGACCACATGAAAAGCAACCCTTAAAATGCTTTAATGACAACTATTAGAGTGCTTTAATGAGAATGGCTGCCTACACGGAATCTTACTTCAGGGCTTAGGGTAAAAATTCTTATTTTGACATACATGAAGGTCTGTGAAAAAATACACTTGTGCAGATGCAGAGTTGGAGAGTTCTTCTGCTCATTTAATGATGATACTTTTAACAAGAAGGTACGTGGGATGAAGAGGGTCAGTCTTTGTAAAAAAAATGAACTTGGCTTTTAATGAAAGGCTCCTACCACTGCTACAGAGCAAAATGCACAGAAATAATGATGTACAAGAGGCTCAAAAAGTAAAATCCAAGGACTTCAGAAAAAGTCAAGTTCTAGGGCAAAATGTGCAACTCAGCATTGTCTCTTAACCGAGTCTCCGAAGCAGCTCAGCCAGGAAAATTCCCTTTTGGCTAGTCTCTTAGGAATGTTGGAACAGCTTGTTGACTTGCAATCTTGTTGGCTTGCACTCAGTGGAAATCATGTGTGACACAGCAGGTGATAAGCACCTCTGCAGGTTGTGGCACATTTTAAAATAATCTTTAAAAAAAAATAAAATACAGCAGTTTTGATACTTCTCTACACTCCCAGTGCATGAAAGTGAATGCTAAAGCTTCTGTTCAGACCCCGATCTCTATCAGAAAGTCTGACCAGCAAAAATATTGTTGCATTTCTTGCAACTCAAAAAAAAAAAAGAAAAAAAAAATATTGAAAAGTTACGATCTCAAAAAAATTGCCAGAAATCATTTGTGTGTGTGTGACCATGGTTGGTCCACTTGGTATTTGTACATTGTGATAGGTTGTAAATACAGCATAAAATTGTCTTATTCCGTGGGACTGGTGCCTGGGTGGCCTGAGTGCAAGGGGTAGATGTTCACTTAGCCAGCAACCACATAACACGCACATTTGTTCCTGATGTTTAATGCATCTCTTTATAGTTTATTTTTTTTCATACTGTTCAAATTCTTCTCTAAAAGCGCTGGCACTTTCTCGTGGGCTTTCCTATGCTGCTGCGCATCATCAGACCTTTTAAATCGAGTTCTGCTGAGTTTGATGTTGCCACCCATTCCTGCCCGTCTGCCTTCTGTGCCCTCGCATCAGCTTGTTCTTCTTTTCCGAGGTCATCGTGGGCTTCACCAAGAGAAATGGAGAAGGGTTTTCTCACGCTCTCCCCTTTGGTGGGGAAGGCCCCGACTGAGGGCTGAGGAGCGGTGCCCTCCAGCTGTGAGCTGGCCCAGGCTGGGTCCTTTGTTGCCTGCGAGCGTTTCAGGTTGGGTTTGCTCAGCCATGGGAGCCGAGAGCTTCGAGGTTTGTTTGAGGCCCCTTGGAGAGGGTTTACTTCAGTTTCATAATTTGGCCAAACTCATATCAATTTTCATGAGAGTATTGGGAGGCACATGTGATCCAGAGACATTTCCTGTTAAGTACCTAAATCCAATTTTGATATTTGAGAATGATATATGTGAAAAAGAGATATATATGCATATTAGTTTGCCAAAGCTGCTTAACGTCAGCAAAAAGCATTGCCAGTCCTGCTCTCCAAAACGGTTAGATCGTGTTGCAGATCTTTTTCACAATCAGAGTGTGATGACAGCGTTAAGCCTGAAAAAAAAAATTAGATTAACTGTTTAACAATCAGAAAGATTTGTCTGCGCAAGAAGCTATAGTATGCAGAACTCAATAGATTTTTATTTTGAAACTTAGTACTTTAACATGGCCTGTCGCTGAGGATGCTGATTTCTACGGAGTCTCTTTTGAATTTATTCCGCTTAGAAAACAGAGTAACAGCATGTTTTAAGGTGACATAATGGAGCCTGAATTGAAAATTCTGAAAGAACAAGCCTGCAGTACGTGTTCTGGACTGTTCTGTGTAAGAAGAGGGCACACCGCGACCTGAAGAAGCGAAGCGCTATCAGTGACTGCGGCGCGGAGGACGGGCAGGCGCGGAGCCCGTGCGCGGGGTGCCGTACGGCATGCCTGCTTCTGTCGGTGTCGGCAGCTCGGGCACCGAGCATCACGGCGCAGCGTGGCAGTGGGCTGGATGGAGCGCAGCGCGGGGCGAAACCGCCTCCCCTCGCTCGTGCGAGGTTGCTGTTAACCCGATGAAGCATTTAGTCGCATCAGTACCTCCTGGGGGCCTCCTTGGCCTTTGGCTGTGGCAGGATCTGTGCCAGACACAGCCTTGTATCCCTTCCGGAGTGGCTCGAGTCGCTCCACGTGCGACCGTGTCCCTTTTCACATGCAGCTTTGGCCCGGCAGGGATGTGCTTTCTCCATGGCACGGCTGATCGCCAGGCCAAGTCATCCTTGCCAGAGCGGTGAGGGGAATGGTAACACTTGTTGATGCTGTCAGTTATACTTCTAGTACGCAGGTAGGATGGATTGTAGGAGTGACCTTTGTAATGAAATTCAAGATGTTTACTGTCCTAATCAGGTACTAAAGAATTACAGTGGCCACACCTCTGCCTTTAACCAACTGCTTATTTTGGCCAAGTCTTCTTTTGTATATCCCTTCTGCTTGAAGAAAGCTTTGGAAGATGGTGAAAAGATGCCGATTGCTTCTTCGTTGTTTCATATCAATACGCTCACATTTGTTAAAAAAGTTTTACATATTTAGGCATTCAGTGACTGAATTCAACATTGTAAAAACGGGTTTTACTCGTGTTCCTGGGGCTTTCTGTGACAACCTCAGTTTTACTGACAGATACTAATACTTGGCTTTACCTTTAAGTCAGTGTTAGTTCACGTTGGACCTTGGTAGACAAAGACATCTACAGGAGGAGTATGGAGGAAGCAGAAGAGTGCTTAAATAACGTGTTGATACTGATGAGTGGAACCACACTGCAAAAGCAACTGACTGTTAAAAAGTAGCAAATAAAACTAAAGCAGTGTCCAGCTCTTTTTTTTTTTTTTTTTTTTTTTTAAGAAACAAGTGTAATATCAGTTTAAGCATTGTAAATATGTTTTGCAAGGATGATATAGTAGTTCAATTAAAAGTTTCAGTAGTAAAATCAATAAACCTGTTAGCTCATACTTTATGTTACTACTTATGTCATAGGATTGACTATCCTCTACGAAGTATTTATATTTGTAAATACTCATGTTGGTTTTATTCTAGTTTCCTTCTGTGAGTAGCATCATCTAGAGGTTGTTTTTTTTATTGCCTCTGTCCTTTCACATAAGTAAATAGAGATAATAATTATTTCTGGGGCAAATTAGATCTTTAGCATGTCAGCACATCTGTTTTCAGTTTTGACGACTCGCATTCTGTTTTTTGCAGACTGTATTTCCTTGTTACTTTAATTTCTGTGAACACTCTTTGGGTTTTATTTTCATGGATATATTTATTACCTCGTATACCTAAGTACTAGTGAGAAAAGAGATTAAACTGCTTGAGAAGGACCTTGAGGCATTCATCCGTGCTGGGTAACTGTCCTTTGGACAAAACTGGAAGTAGTCAAATTTTCAAAATGTGGACTCTAAAGCCCAGCTGATGAGCTATTCATGGCTGCTGCTGTATAGAGTGTTTGTTTAGCAAAACCCAAATATAATCCTGGGACAGAACGTTGCTCAAGAGATGCCGGTAGGCACATTTTCATGCCAGTTCACAAAGGAGAGATCAGAGACAGCGAGTGGAGAGACTCATCGGTTTGTAGAGTCTGAGATGTGGAGAAACCCTGACCATCCTCCCTCCTCTGTATATTCCATTTTCTTGACTAAGCTATTATATATTATGTTCATTCTTTATTTTTGCATAATTGTGGCAGAAAATGCCTACTATAGAAACAATGATAGCTGACACACAGTTGTGAAAGGTGGAATGAAATTTTGAGTTCATCAGGCATTGCCTTCTTCTGTTGTGATACTCTTATGGTCTTTAAAACATGAGAACAAAAGGAACCAGACTGCTGGTGGAAGCTGGTGTGTCAATGTAAAATGATTTTTAAGCGAAGGAAAAGGTGGGGAAAATTCAAGGTCACATTGTGACCAGCTTGCTTTGTTTTCCCAAACATCCTTGCCCAAATCTTTCCCAAAGTGCCGGTTTTCCCCTTGCTATCCATCGTGAATAGAGAGCTGCGTCAGCCTTGCACGGTGCTCCTTGTATCTGTCGCGAAGAGGCCGATGGAGCGCCAGGCACGGAAGGTTCTGCTTTCCTCCTCAGGATAAGCTCAACTCCCCTGGGACTCAAGGAAAAGTAGTAGTTGCCTCCAGCAAGTTTCTTACAATTTTATTCTTGGTTTTCATGTTTAGCATATGATGAATTTAATTACTGGCTGAACCTCACCATGTTTAAGGCAGTCTCTTTTTTTTTTTTTTTTTTTTTCTCCTTTTATGTTTTTTTTTTTTTTCCTCATATTACAGATGAGGAATACTACAGCACAAAAAAATTAAGTTCTTTGCCTGCGTCCCTTCCATGACAACAGAACTAGGAAACAGAGCTCACACTTTAGTCCCAGGAATATTTCATCCCAAGAATAAGCCCATATACTTTGGTCCCTGAACGATACCCTGTCCTTATATAGCTTTTAAAAATATTAATTGCACAGATCCAGAGTTGAGCTGGTTGCCAAATATGATGGTAGAGAGTCGTGGGTTGTTGGTTTTTTCCCCTCTGCAGGTGTGTTGACGGGAACCTTTGGTTTCCTTCGCTTCCTCTCAAGTGTCGAAGATCTCTGTGGTTAAGACTGACTCTACTGTCCACCTGTGGGGGGTGGGTTTTGTTGTTGTTGTTGTTTTGTTGGGGTTTTTTTTGGGGGGGACAGACGGACAGATGACTCTTTTTGTTTTTTTCGCCCTATGTTTGCTGTCTGTGAAAGGGCAAGTTCTGGAAGAGGAAGGGGGATAAACACGTCGGGGTTATACCGGGTTAGCAAGAGTAAACTGCTAGCAGCATAGATCGTTTCTAGTTATGTCGCTGTGCCTTCTGGAGATACTCAGAAATACACATTTCTTCAGAATATTTTTTTTCTTTTTTTGTGTGATTTTTCCTGATCCTGGTGCATCCCTGTCTGTGCCACTTGCCCGTAGTTAACAGCAGAAGCATAACCTATCAAGGAGCTGTATGGGCAGCTGTGGCTTTCCTCATGGTGGCAAAATACAAATGGGAAATAATCTGGAAAGGACTTTTTTTCACAGAACGGAAGCCTAGGGCACAAAACGTAAATGCTGAACTCCTGCAGAGCAGGGTGGAAGAGCTCAGAAGGTGGGTCTCTGCTCCCCCGTTCTGTACCTGCGTCACAAGGCTCTGTTCTGTCCCTTCGAATTAGCAACACGTAGTGTGTAGGATCCCTGGGTTTTACTGCAGCTCCAGCATATGGGTCACAAATCTGGTCTGAATATAACTAATTAAGTGAAATGAGCTCAGTACATATGCTTTGGATTTTGAAGCTTTAATATTTGGCGGGGGGTGGGTGGGTGTGATTTTTAAAAGTTAGAGTAAACAATTCACCTTATGAAGGCGTTTCAAACTTTTTTATCTTGGTTCATAAGCAGTTGTGACTTGCAGTTTTGCCAGCTAACAGGACGGTCTTTGTACAATTACTCTAAATAAGAATTGTAGAGGAATTATGTGTTTTTTAGTAACAGTTGGGTATACTTTTGTGTCAGAAATATCTGGAAAATATTCTTAGCTGCCAAACAGATTTTATTCTAGCTCTAAAGACTGTTTTCCTTTGCCAGGGGACTGAGTTATATATTATGAGCTTGGAAAGCCGATGTATTGTTTATTACAGAAGGTTGTTGTTTAATAAAGTATATCTATGTGGATGCAGAAAGATTAAACACTTACTAGATGCAGTGAAGAAGGAGACCCAGCAACAACCTAATTTTGGAATGGCATAACTGCAAAGATATACAGTGACTTCTTTCTACACTGTGGTTTTTTCCTAGAAATATGTGTAGCTGTAAAATAAAAATAATTGTTGTTCGTGGGAGATGGTAATATACAAGCATGAAAGTAGAAATGATATACAGATACAGTGTACGAGTAGTTTTATACATTTTCGGGTTGTTGCATGAGACATAAGGACGTATTGCTAAGATGACTTTGTCTTGGTTATCGTCTGTGAAATCCGGTGATTATGAAGGGTCAGGGCACGGATGTATGCTTTGCATTGTGGATTTATGTATATGCCGGTTCCGCCCAGTGTATTTGGAGCTGTCTGAGTGTCTGACTCGGTTCATGCACGTCGGCAGGCAGTAGGTGCAGGACACAGGTGTTCCTCCCACCTCATCCATCAGGCCAGTGGCAGGAGGGAAGCAACGCCGCCCGATTCCCTGTCCACTTCTGTTTGCTAGACCATATCGCTTTCCGAAAAGCAAAATCAGCTTTCACAGAGTGATTACCAAGTTGACACAGCCAAAACTTATCTGTGTTGTTGCATGCTGGTCATGCTTCGCTTTCCTGTTTAATAGAACCAGGAGGGCAGGACAGCTGCCGCTGCTCTGGTTATGACTGGGATGTAATATTTCCATTAGTAAGCCCTCTTTTCAAATCACGTATGACTGGTGATGTATGAACTCTTTGCAGTATTCCCTAACCTGACACACACACACAGAGCTGAAGAGAAAACGCATTCAGAATATCTTCATTTATTTCAAAGTGAACAAACACAATTCTTATTTTCAGGCTTCACTGTCTGTATTTCAGAAAACTTGTTCATGAGGTATAACTCCAAAAGAGAGATTAATTTTGAAGTCAAGAAAATTCATCTTTCTGCTGATTAACCAAAAGGTGTTTATGGATTCAATAGACCTTTACAAGTTCATACTAAAAGAAAATTCAATTTTAAATTTTTCTATCTTAGGTGTTCTGGGGTTGGCTAAACCTTGTTGGTTCTTCAGTAGATCTGTCATGTACAAGCATGTCTGGCAACAGGTACTACTGAAAGCCTGGTACTTTCAAAATCTTGTAGATTTTGGTACTTGTAGAAATCAAGTTCTACAAGGGGTTTGACCTGCGTGGCATCAGTTTGAGTTGGTAAAAGGCGGTGGGGAAAAGCTAAGCATGAATCATAGGAAAAACATCAAGTAATAGGTGTTGAGTGTGTTGCAAGTAATATGGAAGAGACCGACACTGTGTATGCACTATATAAAATGCAGTTGATACGGCGTCATTTAGCGTTAAAACATTCTTAAATCTCACCGCAGTAGCTGTTGTGTTGTGGAGAGTGATCGTTGCAGTTCAGTTTGCTGTAGAGAGGCAGTTTTGTTCGATTTTGGTTTCTGAAGGAGATTTTCTCTCTCCAGAAACCAAGGAGGTGGTTGTGCTCTGACACAGCTGAGGAAAGACATCCCACCTCCAACCTGCTCCAGGCTGGCAGTGAAAGTGTGTTACTGCGTTAAACCCTGAAGGCTGGCTGCCGAGGCATTGAAACCGTTGTTTCTCAAGAATTCGGACAGCAGTTTTTGGAGGTGTAGCTCCAGTACAGTCCCTTAAGATACCTCTCGCCTGCTGGAACCTAGTGACTCCAAGAGTCCCTCCAGGGCATGCATCTGCATAATTCATGTGCCACCGGGCTGGGTTTTTTTGTTTTGTTTTTTTTTTTTTTTTTTCCCCCAAAAAAATAGGACTTGAATACCTTGTCTTATGCTTATGAATGGAAAACTTTTGACACTGCTCCATCTTTATATGGGGGGAGAAAAGGGTATCATTCTAACTTAGAAAGTGCAGCCACAGAGACCATCAAGTGGATGAGGTGATGCTGCGGGAAAGCCCTCCACAAGACAGCAAAAGTACGTGTGTGAAAATTCATAGACAGTCAGAAGAGTGAAATGCCCGGGTGGGGAGAATCGCTGGCCCACCCTGATGGCATCACCTCTGCACCTCGTGTAATTCTTGAAAACCATTTCTGAAATCATTGAGCTTTGTATCTGTCTCAGTAAGTTACTGAGATCTGGTGTCACGTGAGCATGTCTAAGCAAAAATGGTGCAGTATGTGCTTTACAGTTCTACAGCAAAAATGTTTAAGTGAAAAGACATGATTTATCATGATCATTTGATACCAAAGAAGGAACCAAAGAAGGACTGGAGGTAATCACCTGGTACAGCAAGAATCAAAATTAATTAGGAAACAGAGCTACTGTATGCGTGTATATATTTATATTTATACATATATATAAACATACATATATATAAATGATGAAGAATTTGGCATTTTCTGTTGTGCATACATGCTGTCATGTATGTTCAGGCACAGGTAAGGTTCTAGCTGATTTCCAGTAGCTTTGCAGTCAGATAAAAAGAAGGTCTCTTAGTTTGGTATTAAAACATTTTCTTGTTTATAGCCATACAATCCAAAAAATAATTTGACTTTTTTTCTGCATCCTAACCAACTTGTATAACAAAACAAAAGCGTATCGATGCACTTAGTGACTGGTACTGTCCAAAGAGGGAAGGAACAGGCTTTGCCATTCGGGTACGACCGTTTGGACGCATGTGTAGACTGGGAATTTACTGTCCAGTTCCTACCAGTTGTTGGTTCTGGTCACATACCGTGCAGCTCTACCTCACAGGCAGTGCACGTGCCTGGACGGGTGCGTACAGACACACGCGCTCCCCGCTGGCCAAGGAGGTGCCCCAGGTGGCCCCGGTACGTGCCTTCAGCCCATAGCCGTTCACTCCAAGGCGCAAGCCTGACGGACCCAGCCAGCTCCCTGGGTAAATGCGTACCTGCGAGGAGCCCTGCGGCACCGCACCTTGCTGACCTGGGCAGCTACGTGGTGTAGCGGGAAGGGAGCCCTGTTCAGGCTTGCACCACCGCGTGCTTCCGTCTCGGTACGGACAGCTGCTGGCTGATCCCGGGCCTGGGGTGGCTTGCTCTGCATCGGCTGCAGTTCGGAGGAGGAAAATAATAAGGAACACGTGTGTGTAATTATAGTACAAAGGAAATAGGAAGGGGGATAGCAAGCAACAAATCCAGAAAAGAAGGAACAGTTGGGCATCGTAATTATAGACATCTGATTATACTGGAGGAATTAAAGGGCTCTGAAAGAATTAGCCCTACAACCATTTGCAGTCTTGAGGGGAGGGAGGATGTATTCGTCAGGTGTTCGTTTTAAATTACTTACATTTTCTTTATTGTAGTTTTCTTGGTAGCAAAACCTGTAGTAAAATTTGCAGCACAACTCCCACAGGGTACTCTATAAGTTGTTTGCAAATTTAATTGAAACAATTACTGCTTCAGTACTAAGCTGAATGCATTTTTTAGGAAGACCCCAGGAAATCTGTTCAGCTGGGATTTGCACTGGATTTTTTTGGGCAGTTTTTTTTTGAGATTTTGAGCATTCTGAAAAGCTATTTGGTATGCATGTGTAAAAATCAGAGTCTTTTCATGTGGCTAGGGACTAATTCATAAGTTTTCATTTATTTAAAATACTGTCTATACACAGTTATAAATTACATGATTGATATTAGTTTATTATGTTTTTCACTAAATTTTTGGAGGCACTGTTAAGTAGTACCTGACATTGTGAAAGGTGAGTGGTTTTGACGCAGGATGCTTCCGACTCATGAAAGTACTTTGTTAAAATATGTAAGAATACAAATTCTTCACCAGAAACTGCTCAGCCTCCTGGGTGGTCTCTATGTCACGTATCAGGTGGGAAAATACACCTTTTTCAAAGATCGTCTAAGGAATCTCCAGAAGGAAGCTCTCATAGAAAGATTGCTTGACCCTTCTCTCTCTCCCCCCCACCATCTCCCGCAGATTTTTCCATACAAAGGAATTATTTGTGTTTAAGGATGCTGTGTTCTTTGTGTTACACTAAATGGGATTTCTGTGCCAAAACCCAAATAAATTTTGATTAATGAATTCAAGCCTGGAAAGCTCATGGAAGTGAGCTGATAGCAAAGCAGCTTGGTTTTTGTTTCTGACATGTCACTGAAAATGGAAAGCAAGTTGTAACTAGAGGGAAGGCATTTTAAATGAAAATAAGAAGTACCTGCAGTAAGGGAAAGCTGGAAAGTATAAAATTGTTGTAGGCAATGAGTAAACCTAGTTCTGTGCTGTGTTTACCTTTCTAGAAACCTGTGATTGAAATAGGTTTGATGTCACATCTGAAACTGTATTTTGAGGTTTATTGTGTGGCTTTTGGTTAATTTTTAATATAATTAAAATGTTGGGGTTTTTTTTTAATCTATTAACTGTCTAATTAGTATAAATTCCTGTTTCTGCAGTGGTTAAATGAAATAGAAATACACAAGCTTAATGTTTATGGAGATCAGACATGTATCTGGAATATCCAGTTGAGAACCCAGATCTGTTCCATTTCTGAACAAATGATCTTATATTCCCCGAGACTTATAATAAATAGATCCTCAGAAGTGCATGGAAACACAAACTACTGATTTGTATTTCTTTGATGTGTTTTCAGTTGAGAGCTCAGTGTTTTTCTTGTGTCACGCAGTGATGATTGCACAAATATGCAAGAGATACAAGATACTGAAAGATTGATTCAATTTATTCAATTTTGAGGATTTGATGTGATTATACTTTTCTTTCTATTATATCCACAGGAGAAACCTAACAAAGCTGTCCCTCATCTTCAGCCACATGCTAGCAGAAATCAAGGCTATTTTTCCAAATGGCCAATTCCAGGGTGATAACTTTCGTATCACCAAAGCCGATGCTGCAGATTTCTGGAGAAAATTCTTTGGAGATAAGTAAGTATTAACATTTTGTAAAAACCTTAATTCTTTCTAATCATAAGTATGAAGAAGAACGATATTTTCAAAGATCAGAATAATAGTTCTGAGTATGTGAATGGGCAATTTAAATGTAATTTCTTGTCCAAGTCTTTAGATTGGCTGAAATTGCTCAATTCATTATTAACAAACTTTGCAATGTTACAGTTTGCTCAAAGGATGAATAAAAATGACTGGGCAGTTCTATCAAGGGCACATAGACTCAATCATAAATGCAAGTTTATTGCATGAAGTTTATTGGTTCCATTCTGGGGTGAAGATGGTATGCTGTTTTCATAATGTACATGGCAAATCATCTCCTTTCATATTACATACATACTCTTAGGAACTTAATATTGCTCTCATGGACAGATTAAAGTTACCATCTTTAACTTTGTAACCACTACAATTTTTAGTGTTTTTTAAGTAATTAAAATAATGGGTTTATCCCTTATTACAGAAACTTCTTTTCTGTAGCTGTACTGCCTATAATGTAGTCACAGAGGACTAATGTTTCCTTCTGTTCAAGTTCTGTTATAGAAAGAGATGGAGTAACTGGAGATATGTCAGAAGGTTTAGTCAAAAGCAGGTGTTGGAGAAACATAGTGCGCGGGTCCTAAAATGAATGACAAGTGCAGACACGTGATGAAATCCTTATAGCAAATGCAATATTGAAAATGTAAAAGTAGGGGGGTGTGTGTGTGTGGTTTTTTTTTTCTAGGAAACAATATCATTTACAATATAGATATAGGCTAATAGAAGATGCGTAGGTGCTCACTTTCTCATATGGAACGTTTGTTAGTGTAACAGTGACATAAGAGGGAGGAGGCAAGACGTTTGTATATTTTACAGTATGATGAAGCAGTCATTATGGTCATCAAGGCTGGCATCGTCTTGTGCCATGTAGGCCATAGCAAGTCACAGATAATTCCTGCAACGATCAGTTACATTTTCTGTGCAAAAGCAGCTCTTTAAGTATTTCCTTCTTTATTTAGAATACCAGCATAGTAGGTTGGCACTTTTGCAAATTAGCTGTGTTCAGTGTGAGTTTACAACAGTTTCACTTCCTTTTTTTGGCTAGTCTAAACACACCTACTGCTAGCTTCCAGCTTTCTGCTTTTATTATAGCGTTAGCTGGTAATTTCACTATTCTAACAAATTTATTTCCCATGTAGATAATGTAGGAATTTGATCAATTTGCTGCACCACTTTTCTTTTTGTTAGAGGAAAGGTATCCGACCATGTTTTGAGTTGTCCATTTCAATGTGAAGATGATCTTTAAAATACCTACAGAAGTTCAAATAAAGTTATCTGAAGGGTTAATGTCCGTGACGTGTAGGGGTCTCTGTCAGATAAGGCTTTTAAAAAATGTCAAAAAAAGAAAAACAGAGGCTTTGAAAAAAAGACTAATGGTCTTATTTGGTGTTTCTATTTTCCCTTCCTCTCCTTCTCCCCTTTGCTTAGCAGCACTCAGAATTTAAATCTCCTCATGGTCCTGCTGTTGGGCTCTGTCCTTGAATGACCTTTACCAGCTGTCTTGATTGCAGATTGCATTTCTGTCATTGGGATTTACAGTTCTCATCTTCTGCTTTCTGTCGTTTCATCTTAACCAGTTTCATCAGCTTCCCCGTTCACGGCGATGTTCCTCTCCGTGCTGCTCTGCTAACTTGTCCTCTCTCTGTGACACTCAAGCGCTTCCCTTCAGCTTTCCTTCCAACAGCCCTGCCAGGTGGCTTTGGGAGACGGCACAGTACGTAGGTACTTGAGGTCTCGGCAGTAGGCTACTGTAACATATTGGTAGGATTTTATCAGAACAAGGTTGGTAAGAAGCATTTTTGACTGCGTCAGTCCCTCTGAACAACTTGGCTCTACCCTTGTCTTGTTCACACTTGACTTCTCTTTCCTGACTCATCCCCTGGAGCGCTGCTTTCAAACCCTTCCCAGGGCCCCAGAGCTCTTGCCATGCCTTTTTTTTTTTTTATGGTTTGTGTTTTTTTTTTCCCCGCTTATGTAAATTTCTTCATAAAATGCAACTTTAAATATGAACTCTCGGTACTAACCCTCTGACTTCCTACACTCCTCCTGGTGTGCACTTGCTTAGGGGTTGGGCTTTGTTTTCTTGGGGTTTTGGGGGCTTGGTTTTTGTTTTTGTTTTTTTGGTTAAAGCATCTGTGCACCAGAAATGCCTAGGAATCAAGGCGCTCTTGGGACGTCCAGTTCATTCCATATGTAACCTTGGTCATCTAGTATAGCCTGCAAGTTCTTAGAGTTCTGTCGTGTCCGGTGCTTTACTTTCAGCTGAGGTAAAGAATTGCTGTTATTAGTGTTCCCAGCTCTTTTCTAATAAGCTGAAACTGTTTTAGTTACTGGCCTTCTAAGCCGTGAACGGTTGATCTGCGCTTGGCAGCCTTGCCATTACCTTGGGTTTAGTTAATTGTGCTTAAGTAACTAAAACGTGTAACAGCATGTACGTCAAATAAATAGATGAGAAAAAGGCGTATTTGGCATGATGTTCAACCTCTTCGTTAAACAAAATGCCTGAAGCTTTTTAAACATTAATTATTTTCTAATCCATTTAGAAATACGCGGCAGGTATGCCTGCGAGCCACATCTTTTACAATGGGCCTGTTAGGACAAATTGGTTGGCAAATACGCTGGTATCGCTTCCCTGGAAGCAGAATCTACATAAAGATTTGGGGTGTTGCAGTCAGCTGATGGAATCTGTTTTGCACTTGGCTGCCTGGAGATAATCCCCCGGGGCTGTGCGGCGGCTCTGGCCTGGGTGGGTGTGTGGTGCGGAGCGGGGAGCGGCGGTGTGGTGTGCTACGGCGTGGTACGGCGTGCTCCGGGCTGCCTTGGCGTGCTCCAGGCTCCTCGGTGTTCCGCGGGCAAGCCTGTGCTCCTCGCTTGATGGTGCAAAGCAGCCCTCAGCCCTTGCTCTGAGGTCACTGGGTAACGCGGCTCCAAGCTAAAGCGTAAACAAAAAGTAAGTTGTGCAGGATCTTGGCTTCTGATGGGTAAAGTATAGCATGAGACATCACTCTGACACGTTGTTTGATCCGATTGGAAGGAGGGAATTGGAAGTATTAGGTCAATTTATAGGGTTTTTTTCAGCATAATAATATCATAAAAATAATCTTCCTGTCTCTAAGCATAATTAATTGGAAGCTTTTATATAATCCATTTTCTGCCTTGATTTCTTCTGGAAAGGTTGTCATTTTTTTTCTTTTTTAATTTGAAATATTCTAAATGGCAAGAAAGCAGGTCAATAGCCATTTATGTTTTGAAGTCAACTCCTCGGCTTTCAGTTTTTGAAAATGTGACCCACACTTCCGTTTACAAAAAGCAATATATTATAATTTACTGAGGAATAAAATCCAAGATACAATTTCCAAGAGTCCAGTTCATAGTTTAAAAAAAAAACGTTAAAAATTTATAACTGACTTTTTTCACTGCTCTTCCCCAACGAATGGGGAACTTCTAATTTTGTTCGTTATGTTTGTCTGTCATCACACTTGCAAAATTGTGCAGCTGTAACTAGGCTTGTTCAGCCTGTTACTAATAAGCATCATAGGATGCGTTCATTCTGCTTGCGTTTAAAGCTAGCCAGGTGTACGTTCACTTGACTTCATACTTCACATAAATTGCCAGGCTGTTCTAGGTCTGATGATGACACATCTAGCCGCCCTTTGAATTTCTATAGGGAACACAGCAGCAGAACTCAGCAAGCAATTTAAAGGGCTGCATCAGAGGAAGGTGCTGAAATAACTTTGCACCTTCTTGGCCCTCAAATACCTCCTCAACTTCTGCCTTTCTGGCACACCTCTATAAAAACTTCTGGATGTGTCAGTAGCGAGCGGGGCCTGGGTGGGGGAGAACGCTGTGGTGCTTGTGAGGACAGCAGGTACGTGGGTAAGGGGATCCACCAGCCCTCACGTAGGCAGGGGGTGCAGAAGCGGGGAGTAGTCAGAGCCTTTACGGTTGTGGGGTTTCCCAGGATCGCATGTTTCCAAGGAGGAGGGGGAAGCTTGGAAGGGATACGATGTTTGGAGAGAGACGCTAATGTGGGGGGTAGGAATGTATAGGGAAGGCTGATAAATTGAGTGGGAAATAATGAGATTTTGATTATCCGGGTGGAAGGAGAATGTGGGCGATAGCTGCGTGACGAAGGAAGAAATGGAAACAGTGATTTCTCTGCAAGGGGAAAGAAGAATATATATCCAGGTTAGGGGGTAGGTGAGGAGCTCGGCAGCGCCAAACAGAGGGCCCAGGATGGTTTCGATGTATTGACTTGGTCAAGGAAGCTGGCAGAGAAAAGCTGTCAGGGAGGTGAGGGAATAGGGAGAAGTTTGGGTTTGCTTTGTGAAAACAAGTCAGGACTGGGTGAGAGTTTTCTGAAGGCTGAACGAGTGGAGCAGGCTTAGAACGGAGCTCTTCGGCTTACCCACAGGCTGTGAGGAGGAGGAGAGCCTCCTAAGGAAAACAAAGGGGCTGGCTGAAAAATGAACAAAGGAGTAAATTGACACAAGCTTTATTTATACCATGGTCAAG
Organism: Falco naumanni; assembly: GCF_017639655.2. NCBI lineage: Eukaryota > Metazoa > Chordata > Aves > Falconiformes > Falconidae > Falco > Falco naumanni. Next base: position 120,516,158 of record NC_054055.1, read on the forward strand.
GTCAAGATTTTAGGTAAAGTTCGGTGTCAAGAAAGAGCTGGGTAGCGTCAGAAGCAGGAAAGCAGTGAAATTGAGAAGGTGTGATTTTTTTAATTTGTACTGATTGCTAGAATGCAATTACTGGAGCAAGTGGTTTTAGTGGATTGAACTCATGGTTTACCACTGTAGTTGTGCTGGAGCAAGTGATAGTTAAACGTACAACGAAACGGTAATGTTAAATGGAACTGTGAAATTGTAAGGCATGCAATCAGCAGTCACATTCGCTTACAGATACTTCAGTAACCCCCAGTGGCTTGTAAATATGCATGTAAAACATAATCTGATAGCTTCTTCATTATCCACATTTTATCACTGTATAGTGCTTGATGTTAATTTTCCCCCGGTTCCTCGCTCACTTTAATAGCACCTTGCATCTTTTACAGGGTTTCAGTTCTGAGCAAAAACGGGCAAAATACCCCTGGCAGTGATCCTGAACTGAGCAGGAGAGTGGGCGAGGTGACCTAACAGATCTTTCCAGCCTCTGAATCTGAAAGCTGCAGTGAAGTCATGCAGGGTTTTGCAACTATTGAAATTTGTGATTTGTGGCACTCTCTGTGTTGCAGAATGAATCAGCAGTGAAATGTCAATGTTCTTAGATTTTCAATTCTCCATAGTTCTGCCATTTATTTTAACTTTTAAGGTTTTATTCTTCATTGTGAAACCTTAAAAAATTGAAAGCATTTCTGTTAGTGTTGTCAGATAAATTGATTTCCCCCCACCTTTTAGTTTCTGAGGAATCAGAAATTCTCTGACTGCTAGGGTCAAGCACGTTATTATTGTAATCTCTGATACTTCTTTTTCTTTTCTAGCCGAGGCCTGAAATGTATTTATTTTTAACGGGAATTTAGGAAAAAATGTAGGTATTGATTTCTCAGTATCATAGAATCATAGAATGGTTTGGGTCGGAAGGGGCCTTAAAGGTCACCCAACCACCTGCCCTGGGCAGGGACCCCTTCCCCCAGCCCCGGCTGCCCCCAGCCCCATCCAGCCTGGCCTTGGGCACTGCCAGGGACGGGGCACCCACAGCTGCTCCGGGCAGCCTGTCCCATGCCTCACCACCCTCACAGTAAAGAATTTCTTCCCAATATCTAATGTAAATCTCCCCTCTGTCAGCTTAAAGCCATCACCCCTTGTCCTGTCACGACATGCCCTTGCAAAAAGCCCCTCCCCAGCTTTCCTGCCGGCCCCGCTGGGTGCTGGAAGCTGCTCTAAGGTCTCCCCGGAGCCTTCTCCAGGCTGAGCAACCCCAGATCTCCCAGCCTGTCCCCACAGCAGGGGGGCTACAGCCCCCTCAGCATCCTCGTGGCCTCCTCTGGACTCCCTCCAACAGGTCCGTGTCCTTTTGTGTAGCAGTTAAGCAGGATATTTCAGATATTCTGAATTCTGAGTAGATGTGGTTCTGCTGTGGTCAGTGCTTTTTGGTACAAGGTTGGACAGACGTAGACTCTGTGGCTCGGGTTCAGAGAAGCAGCAGTAAAACAAGCAGACCACAACGCAGGACTGGACAGCATTCAGCTGTCAGAGTGAGACCTCAGATAAGCTAGGTTTTAACACCTTGTTGATCCCCTGAATTTATTACGTGATTGCCTTTTCTTGCTACTGATAGTGATGGAGAGCCCTACTGTTGCCTGAACACTGAAAAGACATGTACTGGAGCGGTGGTGCTGGCCCAGGGTGCTTCGGGTCTCAGTGCCCACCGGGGGTAAAGGGAAGCCAAAGATGAAGGGAGATGAAAGAGGAAGAGGCAGTGATCTGAGTGCCGCAGCCTTCATCACCATCCAGACAGGTGTTTTGTCGACAGGAACTCGTAAAGAGAAGGAAGTAAACATGGGATGGGGCTTTTAGAGGCCAGTTCCTCCCTCAGCTCATCAGCGGGGAGACAGGCTTACTGGTACCCTTGCTTACACACTTGAGCTGGAGGCAGCAGGGACTGTTCCCTGGGTGCTAGCAGACACCTAACTCGGGCTTTTTCATGCAAACGCAAGATAAACAACCTTGAACAAGAAGATAGATGATACTGTAGAGAAGAGCTAGTAAATGGAAAGTTGCAAGATAAGATTAGAGACCAAAAAAGGACAAATGTCTTCACAGCTAGTCGGGTGGCTAAGAATAAGGTGATAATTGCATGTACAAAGGATGGAGAAAACTAAGTTTAGTTGGGACACGAGGCTGTGAGATAGGCGAAGAGAATCTCGGTGGACAGGCAGGAAGAGGCAGTGTTTGAAGTATAAAAGGACATGCAAAAGCATGGATGTGTTTTGGATTTGTGGTTAGAGATCAGAGCTGGAAATACATAGATAGACGGCGCATCTCTTCGGGGACACTTCAGGAAATGCAGGCTTCCCGCGTCCCTTAAGGGAGTGCTGACTTGCTGTCTCCAGCCATGCCCAGATACGCGGGTTTGGAAGCAGATGTTTTTGCTGGTATACTTACCCTGTTTCATGAGACTCCTTTTTTTTCTCTCTGTTACCTTCTCTTTTCTCATGTTAGATTAATCTATATTTGTTCTGCATGATGTCACTATTTAATGATTGTACTGGCATGATACGGCAGGATTCCTGTTCTCCCTTAGGACTGAGCTTCTCAAGCTTTCTGTGTGTCAGTTGTTTGCTCTGCAGTTTAGAAGCAGTGAAAACATGTGGCCTCTCGCTTAAAACCGAAGCAGCAGCCTTAAGAAAATGTTCTGCGTTCAGCGATGATAAACCAAAATCCACATTGCTCACTGCAGGCTTGCAAAGAATGTTGTTTCTGATCTGGGTCAGTATTTGCTTGAATATTTTTGTGTTTCCTCTGGGTACAGTAATTCCCTTGTTATGTTTTCTGGTAGCATTTGAGAGAGTCTCTTGCAGACAAAACTGTTCACTGTAAGTTACACAGGTATGTGTTTACCTTCCTACACATACTTGTGGTCTGCTGTGGCTCAAATGGGAGCAGTGTCACTTGACTCCAGAACAGCTGAGTCTTTCTAGTTCTCCTGAAGCGCTGTACTCTGCACACTCAGAAAATATTTGCTTCCTCCAGGTTTCTTTTAATGTCTTTTGCTTTTTAATAATGCAGCAACGTTCAGGGGGTTTAAGAAAATCCTATGTACACATGATCAGGGCAGGAGGGAAGGGAGGACCTAAATTCCTCTGCTAAATTGCTTGAAAATCACATGCTGGTCACTAATCCTTCTCCTTTAGGCATATGGAGGTGGTGGGGGTGGTGTTTAAAACACTGTATTTGAGAGTATGGAGTGGCACGTCCTTTAAACCTGTGTCAATAATGCTAAAGAGATATCATCCTACGTAAAATATTTTTTTTAAAGCTTATACTTCAATCAGAATACTTTTGAATGCATCATTCTCTAAATACGCTTATTAGTTTTAGTCTTGCAGAAGAAATGTGGAGAAGTAATGTCGTTTTGAGAGCCTTGGCAGAGAAATGGTTTGCTTTAGGGTTTTTGACAGGGCTCTTAAATAAGAAGGCAACCCCAAGGTAAGTGGCAAGCTACAGGTAGTTTTGATTTGAGCGAGAGAGAGAGAGAGATGTGTGCAGAAACCCTCCTCAGGGAAAGTTATTCATTCGTTTGTTTCACTTTGTGCTTTCTTTGCTTTAATTAGTATGGACTTTTACTCTAATGATGAGGAAAGGCAGTGCAGACACGTATGGATTAATAGTTTCCTAAAGGTTTGGCGAATAGAGATTAGGTTTTCCTTGGAAAAGATCCTCCATAACCTTTTTCCACTGTACGAGGTGTGCGTCTCAGCTTCCTTCATATTTTTGTTTCCATCTAGAATTATCTCTCCTGAAGATTTTGAGCTAATTGAGGGTCGTAATAAAGTAACATGTAGCACAGTAACAGTATGCACATGTGACATAGTCAGGTATGTTTGTATGACTTCCATGTCCTGTGTTTCCCCCAAAATTATATTGTAAAAGGAGCAACTGGTACCAAAGCCCTGGGTGTATCTGTGTATGATGCGTGTGTGGTGGAGCTCCTAACGCTGGGCATCAAACCCTTGAGGGTGGCAGAGCCACCCTGCAGTGCTGTCCTCTCATGGGAGGCGCTCCCCGGGACATTGTCCCTGCTGGAATCATGTGTGCTCCCCTACTGCAAGAGGTAGCTTACGGAGCTGCAATTAAACCCCTGAAATACGGAGGCACTGCGCTTCCCCAGCCTAATTTTATAGAGAACTAATGTTACCAGGATGTCATGTTGTCTTTCTGGTGAGCTGTAGCAGAGGTGACTAACTCATCTCCTCCTAGACAAGTGTCCACAGGTCAGCCTAGTAGCACGAGGCACGTGCAGCCTCCCTCCAGCGCAGGGTATCATTACGGCGTGATGCAACAAATATTACAAGGACAAAGATCTCTGAAAATATTTATAGGAGATACCTTCTGTGGTTCAGGAGCAGAACACTGCAGGCAGGATTTCATTACATGCAGGGTCCTATTTTTTCTTTCTATAAAGGCAATCTTTTTTTCGTGTTCAAATAGATATAGATGTATCTATATATCTATTTAAACAACAGTCTAAGCATGCTATTAACTAGGACAGTCCCAGTCTCTACTGGGGTTTGACTGGTCCTGTTCCCTTCCCAGTGCCCCTCCCCAAGCAACTAAAATCACTATTTAGATTTGAATAATGAAAAGGTGGCCTCAAAGGCTGTATGTCCCCTAAACCAGAAGAAAACAACAGCGGTGAAATGTTAACTCAAACAGAAAGTTAACTCGCCAGCCGACTCTGAAAGGCTTTTTCACCCGTTTGTGGCCGTGGGAAGCCACCTGCCTGGTCCCGCCGGGATCTCTGCCGGAGGAGGATGCTTCCCGGTGTGCCTGAGAGGTCCCAGATCTCGGTGCTGGAGGAGCAGGAGGAGGGATGCTGCAGAATCCTTCACCCTCTGAAGACTCTGCATCACCCTCATTTTGAGTGAGTGCCTGCTGCCTGCAAGGACTCGGAAGAGTGCAGCGTGCAGCGACGAGAGAGAGGTTGGAGGAGAAACGATCCCTGCCTGGTGCTGTTTCTGAGTGTTCGGGAATGATAGCTGTGTAAAAGCAGCTGCTGAGAAATAGGAGTGAGTGTGTTTCAACAACCAGTTCTCACCTTACGAAAATGGAAGGTAGAAGAACTATTCCACAGAGCTGCAGAAAACCAAATATCTACTCAATTTAGTGAATTTTAAATTAGGACCACCACTTTTTTGGACACTTCTTCTCAGAGAAGTCCCACAAAATAACTGTAATGTTGTTCCATTATCTATGCACTCATTTCCCATCACTTTGTTTCTGTCTTAGCCAAAGTACTAGCCAACAGATCTCTAAAACCACGTTCTCCTGAAGACTTTTTGTTTGGTTGGTGGGGTTTTGGGGGTGCAGGGCGTTAGTCAAGAGAGAGCGAGAGATCCTACTTACCAGTCACATCTAATGAGTAAGTTTTCATGAGACTGTCTCAGGTGAGGCTTGAAAAAGCAGTTCTTAAGGTGTAGTGTGGCTTTAATAATTCATGGTAGAGTGTTGGTTTTTATTTAAGGGTTATTGTCTTAACCCTTCAAAAAAAATACAGAACAACAAAACAAACAAAACCCTCAAACAACCCCTACCACCCCCCAAAAAACCCAAAACAAACAAAACAAACAAAACCCCCCAAACTTTTCTAAACCTGTCTCAGTGTGATTGGGGTGTTATAGCCATTTAGGGTGGTTTACAAAGAGAATCAGAAAACATTTCAGAGCCACAGTTACAGGAACTAAATAAGCAGTAGGCACTTGAACTAAGACAACTTTAAGACCACAAAAGCGCTGATGTTTTCCAGCTTTGTTCTCTGAACTTAGTGCAATGTTTCATTCTCTCTCTACCATAATCAAATTTTGATGTGCATTCTTTCTTAAAAGGCATCTGATGTGGTATCTCTCTTCAGCTCTTTGTGGTTTCCTGTTTTTCATACGCAGATGAAAGTATCTGCTGAGATCTATTGAACTTCACATTTTATCATTTATGACTTTCTCAATATAAGCCTCCAAGTAACAAGTAGATTTCTTTGCACTTACAAATCTAGCCAATGCCTGATACAGTAGAATTACAGGAGCGTGTCTTTAGTGTTGTACTTCAAATTCCTACTTGTTTCTATTTAGGTTAACTGCATAATATTTGTTTTGCAGGACCAACTTCATACAGCTGGTCTCCACCCCCCCTGCCCCCCCAGTACTGTACTAGCAAGTAGTAAACATTTCTGCATAAGAAAATAATTAGAAAACCTGGAATAAAATATTTTGACTCATAAAAAAATAAGGCAATATGATCTAGTAAAAGTTGCAAGAAATATTGGTGATTTTGAGACACGTGTTTTATAATTTTAACAGTTATTATCAAAATATTACTATGAATGTGTGAGAACTTGTGAAGTCCTGAAAATAGTTACATATTAGTTATATTTTGGTTAATTAAAACATTTTTAAAATAGCATATAATCTGCTGTCAGTGTCAGGAGAGATTTTAAGAGAAGGTGTTAACGGTTTTGCAAAACTTGGGTGAGACCTTAATGGCATGACAAGAAGAACTGCTATTAATGAACAATTTATCATGGTTTTAAGAGCGATAAAATAGAGTACTTCCAAGGGATCAGCCTTGGGTTGATTCCGAATACAAGCACTTGGTTGGCAAAATAACTAACCTGCGTTTTCTCTGACTGTGCAAATAGAAACTGAATTTGGCAGAACACGGCTTTGTATTGGAGAGGGTAACTTTAATTTCCTTCTATTCTGATTTCCCACCTTTCCCCACATTCACTACTGTCTGCAAAGACTCCCTGTCCTGCAAGAATGTGTGAAGGTGAAGATCTGAGAAGATGTGTCTTCTCATACTCGTCTAACTGCCATGGGCTGTGTTGGACCAGTGTCAGCGGGATCTGGTCGATTGCTATCATATTACTTGACCGGCGTTTATGAGCTTTAGCTATAAAAAATGTCATCACAGCAGATATACTACATTAATGCTTATCATTCTGAGAAGGGAGGCTGTGAAGAAAGGGGTTCCTCGCCCAGCCCAGAGGCGGTCCTTTACGCTCCCCTTGGGAGGGTGTGAGGTCGCTTGCTACGCCTGCTTGGTAGGGTATTTCGGTTTCTGCAGTGTTCTTTTTGTTGTCCTCCTAAGGAAGCCTGAATATTTATAATTTTAAAATAAATGACACTTTGATTAACCATATTTAAAGGAAGGCAAACCATTCTTTCATTTTCTTAAGCTGCTTTAAGAAAACTTGACTGTTGAGGGTTTTTTTGGTTGTTTGGTTTTTTGGTTGGTTTGGGATTTTTTTGTCTGTAGAGAAACCAAATTAAGATTCCACTTCTTTCAAAGTCCAGTTCTGGTGTCTAAATAAGGTATCAAATCTTAGGTATGTGGTTTTATTAAATTTATTACTTCTAACCCTCTCACAGAACTATAGTGCCATGGAAAGTGTTCAGGCAGTGCCTTCATGAAGTTCATCAGATAAGCTCTGGTTTGGAAGCCATGGCTCTTAAATCTACTATTGACCTGACCTGCAACGACTACATTTCAATTTTTGAGTTTGATATCTTCACTAGATTATTTCAGGTAAGAAAACTGTAGATGCTTGTGTGAATAAGTGAACCTTAGTGCCCTGAGGCAAGTACCTGTGGCTCAAGGAACCAGATTATGTGGAAAAACTGAAACAACTGAAACACTGCAATTCAGAAATGAATTGTGCATGGTTTTTTTAGTCCCTCAGAGATGTTTGGGCATCAGTACTGTCTGAAAAACCGGAAACATCCAGCAACGCCTGCTACATTTCAGCACATAATTAGCGCAATCACAATATCTTTGTGTTTGCTGCTTTATTTACTTTTCACTATTCTTAAATGCATTCCTAGAACTGCAGGCCTTCAGGTACTTGCCTAGGTTTTACTTGTGTTTTTATTGTGCTTTTGTATTTGTATATACTTACTTGAAGTGTTTCTACAAACACATAAAGGAAGTTTCATATGACTGAGGTTTTTAGGCTAAATGTAGGCCAGACTTTTCTTGATGAATGTATTTTTGCCATTAATGCTCTGTTCTTTATTTACAATAAGGGGCTGTCTTTGGGAATAGAGTTAATTATATTACTGTAAATAAGTAGTATTTATCTGGAATAAGCTTGTACATATGTTACATGCCTATGTTGACATTGTGTTCCTTCTACAGAATACTCTTGAATATTTTAGTCAATACAGAAGGCTGTGCTGGTTTGCATCCGTATTAGATGTATTGACTCTGAATTTGTTACTTTGGGTATTTCTTTTGTATATAGGCACATTTAAGGTGTACAGACATTTATTTGATCACTTACTTTCTTTACCCTGTACAGTGACAAACTGGTGCCACAGCCTTGAGCTGCACTGGGGGGGGTGGGGGTGGGGTTAGATTGGATATGAGGAAAAAATTCTTCACTGGAGAAGGCTATCGAGCACTTAGGGGCATGGTTTCAAGGGAGACTTGGCAACGATAAGCTAACGGTTAGACTCGACCGTCTTAAAGGTCTTTTCCAACCTAACTGATTCTATGATTGTGCTTTTTCCCGTTGGAGGTACGTTCAAAATACCAATTTTCTGTCAAAGCCTGGGCCGTGTGTTTGGTCTCTTTTCCATGATAATCTCTGTTTAGCTTTCTTGGGTTTGCTGCTATGGGAAAGTGTGCCGTTACAAAATTGATACTAAGATTTGGCATGAGATGATTAAAGTTTTTAGTTTACGGAGTTTTGATTTTGATCATCTCCATTCTGAGTCAAAACTGTATCACAGTTGAAAATGTTACAGTGTAAGTGATCTGTGTAACTTAACCACAGACACTGGTCACTTACTAAAATGTGCACAGGTCGTGGGGGTTTGAACAGAACTTTGGGGGTTCTCTTTGCTGAAGTGATAAACTAGAGAATATGGATCACTGCATTATGCTACTTTAGCAAAATCCCCCTGCCCTTTGCCCTTTGTGTGGAGCTCGATGGGATCAGGCATTCCTGTCCGAACGTTGCTGCCTTGGGACCAGTTTCTACTCTGCCAAAAGTTTCTCCCTTTTGCTCAGTGTTTGGCTAACGAATACGGCGTTCAGGTTAGTAACCGGGCACAATCTTGATCTCAGACTGGACTGTAAAATATCCGAGGCCTGTCGGCTGCAGCGTACATGCCTATGAAATGCATTTATTTAAAGTTCCTTTCTGTAGGATTTTTCCCCCTAAGCATTTTGCTTACCAGTAACAGCAGGGTTCGGGTTTGTGGTTTTGTTGTTGTTTTGTTTGTTTGTTTGTTTTAATCTGTACATCAAGTGTAAGATTAAATGAGAAGTCACTGATCTGAGAAGTAAGTTTGTTCCAACCCTACGTGGGCTCCTATAGATTGCATTAATACCAGGACAGAAGCCTCAAATGAGATTTATTTTCCTTTTTCTGTGAGCTGATGAGTATCTATTTGCATTAGTTTCTTTGTGAGGCTGTTGCCGGTTTGATACATTACAGAGCCTGGTGCTGGAGAAGGGGGATCAGCAGTACCGGTACGGGTAAGGAGAGCAGGCTGGTTAGGATTAACTTTTAATTTAACTGAGAACGAGAAGGAGAATTTTTGCCGAACAGATTACCAGCGGGTGCGATAGCCGCATAACTGTTGGAGTGAACTCGCCCTGAACTCGCCCTGAGAACCTCTCCCAGAGGTTACATTTTACTTCTCTAGTTTTTAAATGGCTTCTGTAATGATGCGTGTGTACGCCCACGGAGAGAAAATCCCAATTGCTTAAGTAATCAAAGTGCTGTTTTGCCAACTGCGGGTTGTGTTACAGATAAGCTACCTTTAAAGCGATGCAGAAAGCAAGACTAGTTTTTACGGAGATCCTGTGAAAGGGGGGCTGCTCCCCCTGCCTCCCCACGGCAGGCAGGCACAGCTGTGGGCGCTGTGTTCCCTGGCCAGGGATGAAGTGAGCAGGGCAGAAGGTGTAGATGCTTGGAAGGAAAGGGACTCCATTCTGTCACTGGTTAACATCTTCAGTTATACTCTTATGCACAAATATTTCCATAGAAGAGAAAGTGTACAGATATTTTCCCATTTGACATTTCTGCTTTTGTAATTTATATAAATTTATATATATACAAATGTGTGTGTGTATATATATATACATTGAAAACTCCGCGTTTGTGTGCACAAGGCAAGCTATGAGTCCTTGCACTTTTGATTTTTTCGGTCATGCAGTCCCATCATTTTCTAGATTCAGCAGTAGTGTGACACTCTGTAGAGAGTCCAGGCGTGTGGGGAAGACGCTGCCCACTGTCAGCCTAGGAGCCTGACGGTTGTGATGAACCAAGGAGTTTGCATGCTACTTGAATTTATTTTGTAACGTACTGTAGCGAGCCTTTATATCCCGCAGTTCAACAAAACATCAAAGCACTGAGCGTTGGATCACCCTTTGATTTACGTGCATGCGCTGGAGTGACACGGCAGGAGAAGGAACGTTGTGTTTTTGGGAGGGAAGTGTCAGTGTTGCTGTGGTGAAAGGGGAAGAGTCAACTCCCTCAAACTCCCTTTTTTTCTCTGGAGCAACCACAGTGTTTCGTGTGGTGAAGCCTTCTGGCATCCACCGCTGGTGAGGGCGCAGAGGAGCTGGCAGGGTGCAGTGATGCGTTTAGGATTCTGATTTCTTTTTCCCCTTTTCTACAAATTTGAACACGTGAAGTTTCTTGTGGACTCTGTGCTGAAGCCTTACTATTGTATTTCATGTGTCTGATTTGAAGAGGTAATAATTTTAAAACGGGTGTTCACCCATGTTTAAGCAGTGGTTAGGGTTTGCCTGGGAAATGAATCGTAACCTCAAGCAGCAGCGTTGGGACGCGCTGCCCAAGTATGTCACGCGGGCATTTGCCCCGTGCCTTGCCAGCCCTTGGAAGCCCTTGTCAAGGGGATTTGCAGGGCACACAAGAACACCAGCCTCTTCACTCCTGTTGCTTCACTTCACCTCCCTTGATCTTTTGACAAATACACAAAAAAAATAATCTCCAAACCATTCAGAGGCAGGTTTTTGTGTCTCCGAATGCTGGCAATGAACACTTAATATATTGGTATGAATCCACTACTTCAAACCCATCCTTCACGTACAGCAAGGGCTGTCCTGCATCCTTCGCAGAGGTGGTGTATTGGGCGTGTGTCGCCGACTTTTCGGGAACATTTGCTATTCAGGTCAGCAAGGACTGTGGTGAAGTACAGTCAATATTTGTATTGTTTGCTGGTTGTAATACCATTACGCTAACTGAAGAAATCAAGAAGTAGAGAATAAGAAAAGAAATGACAGCTGAAATTAGTGGCTTTGTTAGGCTTCATTTGTTAATGTTACTTATCAGTGCTATGGAAGTGCCCCAGGACCTCTCAGGAATAGGCTTAACTGTGTGTTGATTAAGCCATCATGGAGCCGTGCTCTCCAGGTTCTAACTAAACACGAAGTTTAATACATTAGCTACAAATAGGCAATTCTGTAAATTCAAGTTCTTCAGAATCTTTATCTAAAAATTTATACTTGATGTTCTTGGAGTAATCCCTTTGAAGGAAACCTGGGAGCAAATCAGGGTGTGTAGGATGGTCTTTTGTACTGTTTAGACCGTAACCACAAGTGCTTGTTTTTCAGCTGAAGCTAAACCACGGTAGGTCTCCCTGACAAATTGGCTTGAGTTTCATTAGAAACATGTAACTACCTGGCTGCATCTGTTTAATTGTTTGTCTTTGGTTTTTAGCCGTGGGGTTCAATCTTAAGGAATTGGAACTTCTTAGCTGTGACGCACCCTGGCTATATGGCATTCCTGACGTACGATGAAGTGAAGGCGAGGTTGCAGAAATACAGCACTAAGCCTGGGAGGTGAGAAGCTGTGCTGATTATTGCTTCCCAAATAAACTTGCTCTCTCAGAAGCTACATAATTTACTCTAGGTTCATACTTCTGTACTGTGTGATACTTAATGCTCACCGCAAAATGGAAGGAGTGAATCTTTGGCTTTTTCTTTTTGGTAACAGTGAATCAGAGCCATAGTACATTTGGGGGTTTTATACTTGTGATTTTATTGGTATCAAAAGGTAGTTTTAAAAACAGCTTTTACTACTAAATCTCTGAACTCCACAGTCAAAAAACACTGACCTTTTACATTTTAAGACATAGGAATTTTGTAAACACGATCTGGTTTTTATGCCATAATTCTCCTACAGTGCTATGTAGCAAAAAAATACTGTATTAGCACAAGAAGGTCTAAGTGTGTACAAATAAACAGGAAAAAAATTGAAATTACATTGCTTTTCCTTTCTTCTTCTGAATTAGGTACAATAAGCAATGTGTTCTGGAAAAGCATACTTGAAAATATAAATTGCTTTTCAAAATTTGCATTAAATTGCTGCTCAACAGTAAAGTAAAAATAATCTTAACATTTTCCATGGTAGCACACCTAATTATGAATTTAGTCAGTGCTTATGTGTTCCTTTTATGTTCATACTTTTTTTTCCTTTGCCAGTAATGATTGTGTATCCCATAATCTGCACCTGGAAAAGGAATCTGTCGATTAAATATCATGGCATGTAGAGTTTTTAAATAATTTCTGTGTGGTGCTATGCATACTGAATTATTCAAAAGGAACTTTTACTATTTGTGCCACTTCTGCTGTCCTGGAAGAACATCCCTGCCAGTTAGGAAGCTCTTTCCCCCTGATGTCTCCTTGTCTAACTTTGCTCTGGGGTCACATGTGTACGTAGGTAAAAGTATGGCATTTTGAAACTTGTTAGAGAAGTCTAGCAACAGTTATACCCGTATTCTGTACTTAGTTTTTTTTGATTTTTAGCAAACAATATGTTGTTAAGTTGCCTGCCTGGTCCAGTCCATATATACAAGAATCTGTTTTTTTCAGCAGAGTAACATTGAACTGCAGCAGTCGGATAACAAGGTTGATTTTGAGAGTGGTTGCTATACTTGCTTTTTTCTCTATTATTAATTCTGATTCTGTGATTCTAAAAAAGAAGTGATAGAGGAATTATCCAAAGCTGCCTCTATGTTCCGTGTAAATAGAGAGTTAGTTTTAAGATAACTTTCTATTGCACACCAGAAAATTACTTTCTGAGTCACTTAGGTGAAATGCTGAGTGTGAAAGAGGAGATACGAAGTGAAATTGGTTCTTTAATCTAAAACATCCTGGAAATCACCAGATTTTGTTGAAATGAGTAGTTACTACTTCAGTGTAAGGTTGGCCCCACTGAAGTTTTAAGAGCCATGCCAAACTTCAGGGAGGCTAATATTTCTCATTCTAAACAGTTCGGAATGAAATAAACTATAGATGTGTGATTAAGAAAAGCTGCTCTATAATACAAAATCGAGTTTGTGGTATTTCACTGTGGGATGCTTCTCTGAGTGAGGTTTTTGCATATGAGATGGTGTCTGACATGAAAAGGACCAGAGTTTGTAGAAAAACTAAACATGCCTGATACCGTTGCCTATAATCTTCCTTTTCCTCCTGCTGTGCTCCCTGCCTACCTCCTGTATGCTCCCAGCTATCACCTGCAGCACACAGAAGTATTTAAGTTTAAGTCCAGTTGGCTTGGTATTATCTGGTATTTTCTGAAGAAGTGATATTTCTTCTGTCCTGTGCACCACCTCGGGTACCCACAGATTGGCGTTGCTAGTAAAGTGGGGTTTATTATTTGTCGTTCGCATTTCTGTTGCATCTAAAGGTGTTTTATGTTTCCCCTTCCATTCATTCAGGTTATTAGCCTTTATATGCACCCAAAATGTATGTTGTAGCTATGGACACTTGACAATACAATACGCTGTTCTTGAGCAGGTTTTTGGGCATGTCTAAATGTACATGTTGGGGCTGCCCACAGGGAGTGCGCAGCTTTGAGAACTAACAAGCAAGCAAATGAGAAGCTGGGGGTAGGGTGCTACTGGTACCTTATTTCTGCCCACGAGGAACTGGCAGCGTAAAAGATGCAGGTCTATTTAAGGTTGTACAAAGAACACGCGGCAGAATTAGGCATCTGACCCAAATCTTCAGAGGCCTGACGCAGCGCCTTTACCAGAGGCCATCCTTGCGCTCTGCGCTGGTTTCGCGGGACTGTGATTAACGGTGACTTTCTATTCATCCTGTCTTTCTCAAGCTACATTTTCAGGCTGAGTTGCACTCGGCTGGGACAGTGGGCCATCGGGTATGTGACCGGCGATGGGAACATATTGCAGACCATACCTCACAACAAGCCCCTCTTTCAAGCTCTGATTGATGGCAGCCGGGAAGGATTGTAAGTGCAAATTCCTACAGGCACCATACGTACAAAATCCCGATTTCCTTGTTCTTCTAATGCTTGGCTGGGTAGCTATTAAAGATCTTTAAAAAACAGAGAATCTGGGATGTGGTGTTTAACATTCCTTTGGAGTTTAAGGACCATCCCTTTTATCCATTTGAAAAACACCTGTTTCCAGGTAATTCCATTAACCAAAATTAATGAAAGTTAACCAAAGCTATATCTCATAGCAGATAAATTCCAGGAGAAAATAAAACTGGGCAGCTGTGACATTGATTCCTCCCCACCCCACCTAGTAAAAGTCCCAAATGCACTTAAGCTTATTGAACAATTACTACTGCCAGTTACTCATGGGTCTAACTCTGGACAATGATTTGAAAGCTATGTAATTGGTTTTTTATTTATTGTGCGGCCTGAACATTCTCCAGGTTCTAATAGTTTACTGACAAGATTTATAATTATAAGAGAATCTAAGTTTGTAGGGAGTAGTAGTACAGTTTTACTAGGCTGGCTAGTTTTGGTGTCAGGACCTTTTCACTGGGATAAGTGTTTTGATATATCCACATGATCATGATGGTGAGGGGGGGTAGAGGGAAAGGAAAATTGATTAATCCTCAAGAAAGGATTGAGAAACCCTTTACAGTCTTGCAGTTTTTCTCCATCCTGCACAGTGCAGTAATTATTTTTTTTCCCAGGTATGATGATTTCATACATGTAGTAACAAGCACCCTTATAATGGTGGTGTTTCAGGCAAAAACTGAGCAAAAAAAAACTAGAGCTGGGAATATTTAATGCAGAGTGAAGATTTTGTACCCTATGTAAATACAGTTTACTCACAGCGTGACAACATCCTGACTTTCAAGAAACTCTTTCCATGTTAGAGGTAATATAAATCTGAATATAGAACACCTTAGGGTCTCTAATGTCATTTAATCTATTATTAATTTCCCACAGGATCAAAATGCCCCCGTTGGTTCTTGCTTAAAGTCTAGTCTGCATCTTCGTTTCTGGGTGTAGATTCTTGTCATAAATTACACAGATTTATGTATGTCGTAATGTACACAGATATAATACTATGAGACACATATATAAAATTGCATATATCATAATACACAACGATACACACAAAAGTTCATAACTTTCTGTTCTGCTCCATTGCTTGCAGTAGCCTATAGAGTCACCGAGCGTGATGCTCGCAGTGGGGAGATCACTAGGAGCACAAGCAAGTATAAGCTCGCTGTGAAATGAAGATGTAAAATAATATTCTGTTGAGCTACCTCCAGAAGGTTATCTGCTAATCAGAGCTCAGATGCACTCCGGTGGTAGCTGTGCATGCGATATCAAAATCCTTCCTGGGCTTTTATAAATAGACTTGAGCATGTGTCAGGATGGGCATGTAGCGTTCAGTTGCGCCCAGGAAATAAGTTGCCTGAGGAAAGACGGTGCATTTTAGTTAATGTCTACTGGAACTTACTCTGCCCCTTTGAAATTTCAGTGGTATTGTTCAGCTAATAAAGCTAAAGAAATGTGGGTATTTATAACAATCTTCTTGTGATGCAGCTATCTGTTCCCAGACGGGCGAAGTTATAATCCCGATTTGACAGGATTATGTGAACCCACGCCACACGATCACATAAAAGTCACACAGGTATGTTGCAGAATCTGTCAGCTGTGTCGTAATTTCCACTTCCCTCAGTATCTCATCTAGCAGTGATAATAAGTTTATATTAAAATGCGAGAAAGAAATTCATAGGAGTGAAAATACGTTGTTGATAGAAGGGCTTAGATGAAGAACAGGATAATAATCGTTTGAACTCTAGCACTGGTTGTGACGCAGATGGCATGGCTTGGAAAATTTTGTTTATTCTAAGCCTCTTCCAAGTGAGAAATGTTATTTCTAATAACAGTTATTAAAGATTTTTCTGATATTTATGTTACAGGTTTCTGTAGCTTGGTGTTTCCTTGCTAATAGCAGATGGGAATACAGAAATGAAATCAAGATCAAATGATAATTTTGAAGCCTGAATAGGAATGGTACAGTTCGTTCACAGGTCCAGGAGGAAAAGCGTAGTTCATATATCACAAAGATACCAGTTCCAGGGTCTCTCTCCTTTCTTCTTTGTCTATTGTGCAAATTAAAAGAAAGATCAGAGAAAAGCAACAGAAATAATTAAGCGCCTAAAGGGAGTCACTTTGCAAAGAAAATTAGAATATGTAGATGTGTTTGTCTTGTTAAGTGATGATGTGATAAACCAGTGTTGCAGGTGTTTGATACTCAAGTAACAGGAATTAGCCACCACAGGACAAACACTTGATTAAAAATGTAGCTGAAATGAAGGTTCAGGTATACTGTGTAGAGCGTTTTTCCTGACAGAAGCATCTGGAAGTCTTGAAAGTCAAGAAGAGGCACCAGACCAGGTCCCAGCCATGCTGTGGCAGGTGGGCTCCTGTTTCTGCCGAGCAGAGTGGGTGACCCGAACCTGCCGCAGTTCTGGGCGCTCCGTGCGCTCCATCCCCAGAGGTGCTGTAGAAGAGAAGTATCCGTTACCGTCACTGGTACTGTCAGGAATGCCGTTGTGAAAATACCTGTTTCCTAAGTAAGAGAATGACTAAAAACAATTGCCTGAAGAAAGCCTTGAGCCCTTCCACCTCTCTGACTTCTTAAAATAGCAACGAGAGAGTAATGCAGAGGCGTTAGCTGTTTGTGCTGCACGGAACACTTTTCTATCCCCGTATCCTTAACTTTTCCCCAAGGAAAGGAAAAGCAGCTTAGCCAGTCTGAGTGTTTACCTTGTTCCTCACAGACCAGTCGTGGTGTATTCTGAATTCGCTGACGGAACCCAGTTGCTTCTGAACTGGGAGCTGTGAGGGCACCCTTAGTGCTAGTGGTAATTCAATGGATTCTGAACTGTGTGAACGGTGCCTTAAATAATACGTAACTGCAGGAGTTTAAAGCTGTCACTAGAGCTGCTTGAACTAAGAAAAGATGGTGTAAAGTGGCTGCAGGGCTGGGCTGCTGCGGATGGAGTCTTTGCAAGAGCTCCACTAAAGATGCAGAAGCATCTTTAGTACGTACTGACTACAGCTGCAGATACGAGCTGTCTTTTTTCTTTTCTCTCAGGTTTAGCCTTCTCTCCCCTCCCTTTACTCACCAGTAGCTACTTACTTTCCTGTGTCCTGGATTCCACTTATTTTAAGCTTTGAAAACAAACAAAAAGCTTGATTTTGACACAAATGCATTTGATTCCTGGTTCCCCAACAATACCTAATTCTAGAAAACTATTCTGGACTCAAGTTTTATCTATTACTTATTCCTCCTGAAGGTGTTTTTATACCTTTGTGTCAGTCCTGTAAGGACAATAAGCCCGGGCTGCTGGGTGCGCGGCTCGCCGTGCCACCCCGGGGAGCGTTCTTGCCTTGACAAGGGTTGTTTGCTTCTGCTGACCATCCTGCCGCGCTGCATCATTGCTGCGTCGAAAGCCCTCTTGCTTGTCAGTTTCCAACCCGATAACCTCTGTTAGTCCCAAACTCAGGCCTAGCAAGGGAAACGCCCATTTTTTTCCCCCGCTCATCACTTAATTTCTCACTTAGAGCTGTGTTCTTTATCTTTCTCTTAACCGAGACCAGGATGTATGCCTTGTACAGCAGTTACACGTGAGCAGACTTTGGAAAAGCTAATAGGCACAGATATTTTAAGCTTTTTTGGTAGCAGCTATTGTAGTATATCATGGGCTTGAAGAAGCAAAAAAAAAAAGTAAGGTGTTTCAGTAATCTTAGTGTGGCTTTTAAATACATCAGTAGGAGTACTTCCCTTCACTACTAAGTAAAGCCAGTTGGAAAACCAAGGACTTGGAGGAAATGTGGTATACCCTGTGTACAAATCTCAGTAAAGAAATAACCACTTCACTCTCTTTTGTTACAGGAGCAGTACGAATTGTACTGTGAAATGGGCTCCACTTTTCAGCTGTGTAAAATCTGTGCCGAGAATGACAAGGATGTGAAGATAGAGCCTTGTGGACACCTCATGTGTACGTCGTGTCTGACAGCGTGGCAGGTACTGTCGGGGCTCAGCTGGTGCGGAAGGGGGTGGGTTTCTCTGTTACATCCCTGTTTACAGTGCGGGTATATGTTTACTCCTCCAGTTACTTACAGTTACTCAGTAAGATGGTTCAGGGACATACATACATATTTAAAATTATAAATGTTTTCATTTTTTGGACCAAGATCTGGGTCAGGAAGCTCCAAGAATCATTAAAATCTGACTTGTCGGCTTGCCGAGGCCACTTACTGACTGCTGCAAAGTGGCAGCTCTTCCCTGAGCGCAGGATCTACGCGGCTGGCGAAGGCTGGCGCCTGGTGCCCGGCCAGCCTGCCCGGGCGCTTCGTGGTGCCGTCAAAAGGCACGGAGGGGACAGCTGGGCGCTGGGAGCGGGTGACGGAGAAGGCAACGTTTTGTAAGGAGATGGGATGTCTTTGGGAGGAGGATTCAGTCAGTACTTCAAGTCATGAAACAGCCTATGGGACAGCACGCTCAGGATGCTTGTGCTTCATGTTCACAGCATGCAAAGCACTAGATGGCCTAGCTTTACGCTGGGGTTGTTGGGGTGAGAGGTTGAGTGGAGGGGAAACCCTGATCTCTCAATGTCATTTACAGAAGATTCTGAAACCCACACGAGACCCTCTGGTGACACAGGTCGGTGTGTTTTGTCCAGCTTGTTCATGGACATTGCCATCTGTGGGGGAGGGGGGGCTGGTGCCTTTAGTTCAGCGCAGGCCACAAGCATTGGACTTAAGAATTAAAGGCAGAGGCCATTCCTTGTTACAGCTTCAGACTCTCCCCTGACGGGTGCTCCTGGGACTGCTCTGCCCCCTTCCCCTGCCCCTGTCCTCTTCTGTGGGGAGGAGTAAGGGCCATCCCGTTCGCAGATGGTCCACCATTAGGCACCAGTCCTTGGTTACAGATGAGGCGAGAAGAGTAGAAAGAATCCATAACTCTAGTCCATTTTTGACCTGGGTTTAAATGAGTTAATTCAGTTAATGTGTTTTCATTCTCATATTTGAGAGATGACATACAGGACTAAATTTTTTTCTTTTCAGATTCCTAATTAAGAAATCATCACTGGCAGGACAACACGATTTATCAGAAGTATCATTTGAGTTTTTCTTCCCTTAGCAATAAAGCTTGCTGACAAGGGAGTGTTCGTTCTCAGTGTCTGACTTTGTGTTCTTCCTGAAATTTGAGTTTGCTGCTCCAAACACAAATCTTTCAAATTGTCCGCAGATCAGAAATTCTGAGAAAATTCCATTTTAGACATACCTGAATAAGAATATTTATTTCAGTACTAAGCAGCTGCTGAGCTGGAACAGTACTTCTCATCTCAGGAGTACCCTTCCTCTGTTCTTACCAGTTTCGTTCTGAATGACAAACATAGAGATGTAACTATGTTAAGCTTTCACTTAAAAAAAAATCTGAAATTCTGAGGTCTGTAGCTTTTTGGGCTTTTTTTGGTGGGTTTTTCTTTGCTTAGCTGAAAGGACTAAGCAAAAAGACTGAAATCTTTGTACCTTTGGTTGCTGGGTGTCTCACAGCATGGTAGCAGCATGTTCTAGTCTTGTGCCAGTGATGTGCTCCAGTTCTGGAGACTTCAGAAGCTAAGGTGGTCAGTGCTTTGGCCAGCGGTAGGGGTTCAGGAAGAGGACAACAGAGTATTGTAGGCTCAGAGAACTGGTGTGTTTGAAAGCATCAAGCTTCATCAGAACATTGCAACCAGCTGTAATCAGCCAGGTACATTTTGGACTTCATTACAATTTTAACTTTTGTATAATTAGCGAGGCAATGAAGAAATATTGCACCGTAACAGCATCAGCTGTTGCAGGCTCCTGGTGGGCTAGTGTCTAATTGGAAGCATAATGGCTCATTAGGTGTGCCTCAAGAGGTCCAAGACAGATGTTTTCACTAAGCAGAAAAAAAATGAGTAAGTAACATCAGACCTGCACAGAATGCTAAGGGTGGTTTGGAGTTGTTCACCTTTATGGAGATCAGCCTCTCAAATAAGACTTACTTTAGCTGTGTCCTTTTTGTGTTATGCAACAGGAGTAAAATATCATTTTCTTCCACAGAAATCTATTCATGTCTAAAAATACGACACGTCTGGACTTGATTCTAAAATCATATGGGCATATATGCTGCACTGTGAGGTTCACAATAGCTATCCTCTCAGTGTTGTAAATAACCCTTCTGTGGGCATGGACAAACATGTATTCATACAGACATCTCGGATCTCTGCTTTAATTCCCCAGCTGGTACCATACAGTTGATTACAAGTGTCTGCTGTATATACACACCATATGTATATATACATATGTATATTGGTTCCCCAATATATTTTGGTGAACTTAGTGCTTCTGAAAAAGAGAGGAAGGAAGCTGCTAGTGCAGAACTAGCTGATAACACAGATATGATAAGGCCTTGAAAATGAAGAGTTCTGTGCCTTGTCTGTAAGGCTGTTTTTAGAAAATGAAACTGTAAAGAATTGCGTGCGTAAGGGAGGACTTATGTTCTACAACAGTAGGTCCATATAATTTGCAGGCACTCTTAGACATAGTAAGTGATGTTTAGTAGTCCTTTGTAATTAGGATGCAAGGCTGCTAGAAGTAGGTTACATATAAAAATCCAGTACTAACCATGCAGATAGGCATGACTTGTCAGGAGACATCCTTTATAGATATCTGCCCTTGGGATACGGTTCTTCTGCAGACTGTAAAATCATCTGTCAATTTAGTAAGACTGGCAAGTGTCAAGATAAAAATAATCCTGGAAAAAAATTTAAATCTTCTCCTTAGAAATCAAAAAGCTGTGCTTGCTTAATGGTATTTCAGGATAGGTAGGTTTAGAATTGATTTTGGGGTTTGTGTCATTTTAGCTTTCTGTCTACCTGACTGCAAATATGGCACAATGTGATTTCTCAATTCAGATTGAGTTATCTTGATCTCTCAAAAAGCTTCAGGGCTCTTTTGGGTATGGTTTTCCTTTCCTTTTTTTTTTTTTTTTTTTTTTTTTTTTTTTTTTTTTTTAAATAAAAATAAAAATCAACTCTGCATTGTGTCTCTTGATGGAAAAATTTCTTTATAAGTGCTTGAAAGACTTCTCTCCAATTTTTTTTTTTTTTGTTCATTACTAGCCTGAAATCTACTTTAAAGGCTTTTTGGTTACTTCTGACAAGGAAAAAAGTATTTCTGAAATTAGTAAAAGGAATGAAAATACGGCTACTTGAAAATCATTTAACACATTGTACTGCTTAGAAGTTAAAATTCAACTAATTCTTTTTTCTTATAACATGTGAAAATAGTTCCTTGTTTAGGTAATTTATTGAAAATATTGTGCAAGCCTCTGGTTTGTTACTTAAACATGTCAAAAAATGATTGTAGCTTTAGGTGTTGGATATGCATATCGCTAAATGATGGCAATATCTGGACTGTATATATGTTCTTTAGAGAATAACAGCTGCATACCCTGAAGCTCATCTGCATTTGCTAACTCAAAAAGAAGTGCTTTATATAATAAAATACATTATATCTACGCACCTCGCCTTCCTTCTTCTGAAGAAATAGAAAAATTATATTCTGAAAGGCAAGGTGTTGTCTCCTGACCTCTAATACTAAGACAATTACAATTTTGGTGCTTTGTAGAGCTACCGGTTGCATTTTTATTAGTTATTTTTAAGAGAAGCTTAATGTTTGTAAGAGAGCGAGCTCTAGAAGTGCAGTCATGTTACCATTTACTATAGTTCAATATCTGTGAACTTGTTCCTGTTCACTCCAGTCTGTCTTTACAAGCTCTTAGAGACCCGTTAAGGGCATTTTACTGCTTTTTAAATTACTTGTATTTTTAAGTTTTAAACTTTTATGTACTTTTTTGTCTTGCTGTAGGAATCCGATGGCCAAGGCTGTCCCTTCTGCCGCTGTGAAATCAAAGGAACTGAACCAATCATTGTGGATCCCTTTGATCCCAGGGATGAAAACTCCAGATGCTGCAGTATTATTGATAGCTTTAGTATGCCCATGTTGGACTTGGATGACGACGATGATAGAGAAGAGTCTTTGATGATGAATCGCTTGGCTTCAGTGCGAAAGGTAAATACTCAAGTACCGTACAACAGATAAAGCTGTATGTTTGTAAATGAAGCTGCCAGTAATGTTAAACAACAAGAGGTTTCGCTTCACGCTCTGCGTTCCAGCAACTCGCTGGACAGTTCTCTGGTTGAAAAAACAAAATGCGTCAATGTTGCAGCAGTAACACTGAAGTTGAATAGGAGAAAAAAAAAACACATTTCCAGATTCTCAGCTGATATGAAGCGACTTAACTCTGTTTATAATGGAGGAAGCTTGAGTTTGCACAGCTGAGGCTTTTACCCAGATTACGCTGCATGGAGAGTTCCCTGAATTTTTATTTGTAAGGAGCAAAAAAATTCATGTATACAGAATATATTATTAGTTTTCTGCATGTGTGTATATACATATGCACAGAATGTTTTAGGATTAAACTTGAATTTCTAAGTATTATTAAATATTATTGCTTTGTAAAGGTGACTTGGAACCCAATTTGTATCGTACACAAGTAGCTTTTAATTATGTTTTATGTGAGTTGTCTATGACTTTTTACCCCTCTATTTTTAGTATTCAGTACTTTTAGTGGGAAAAATGTATCTGAGATTATTCATAGTGACTTTGTGTTTCAGGATGGTTCTTTGTCCTGAAACTATGTTAAATTCTGGTATTTTTCTTTGGTTGCAGGGGATTTTATTACTGATAAATAAGCACAATAGTTAACACAAGTTTATTTTATGTTGGTAGTTTTCACTGTTATATTTTAGCCTGGACTAGATGTTGTCATAGGCCACGCAACACTGAATTACAGTGCATTTTCTGTATTTTACCTTTTACTAAGGTCATCTAGATTGAATAGTTTCCTTGGAATTAATTCTGTAACATCTTACTCTTCCATTTCCTTATCACTGTATTTGTAAAAAAAAGTATGTTTCACTCTTGTATCTGAGGGTATCTGTCAGTTAATATACATACTTCTGATATCCTTCCTAACCTCTTAAGTCATATGAATCATTTTTGTGTTGTGCATGTAATAGAGCATGGCCCACTCCTGGGAACAGTTTATCCTTCCTCCCTGGACTGAAATTGCAGTCTGCAGCCTGACCTCTGTGAGATAGCCTGGAATTGATGGGCTTTTATAACACTATCACTTCCATGATAAGGCAAAAATGCATTATGCTTTTATCAAAAGAAGGAACAATAGGCTTTACTATAAGTAGTCTTGTTTTCAGTATCCACCGAGTGCTTGAGTGCTTTGCTGCTTGCTATTTTTATATCACTAATTTCATTGTTCGGTGAAAGAAACATAATTATCCCTGAAGTTTAGGAACAGCGTTTTCCACTGTCTGTTAACCTCTTGAAGTCCTTACTTGAAAATGTTGAGTTATCAGGCCATTTGGTGATTCTTACCTTCTGTTTTCTCCTTAAAATTGTTACCAGTGGTTGTACAGGGATGCTCTTAATCACCCCGCCAGTGTGGGACATGGCATTATTTATATGCAACTTCTTTTAGTGCTGCCTTCATCAGCCATGTCCATTTCTTCTAATAATTTCTTTTTCCCGCAAAAGCATTTCTTCAGAGCCTGCTAGAAGAAATTCTTTTTTTCTTCTACGACATTATGTAGGCTTTTTACTTTTTTTTGAATTTTTCCTTTGTTCCTTGTTAATGCTGTTAATGTGACCATGGTACTGCCTGATGGCTGTCTGTTGTAGCCGTTGGATTTGTTGAAGCAATAGAAGTTAGATGGCAAAGACAATAATTTAGTTCTTGCAGCTTACCTGCTGATACTGTGCTTACTGTGTAATCCCAGGGAACACATCTTTCAATTCTTATTTTATTGCAGGGTTTGTCTCATACTTTCTCAACATAAAGCTGCTAAATCCTTGAAAATCAAATGGGCTGATTTTGTCTCAAATCACCTGGCCAGACCACGTGGTATTACTGGGAGTAGCCGCCTTTGTGGCGTGCCTGGCTAGTAGTGAGCTGAGGCGGTAAACCTGCTGGAAGAGGAGAGTTCCAGCGGCGTGGAGTCCTGATAAAAGTGACCGTGGAGCTTCACTGGGGGTTGCAGAACTGTTCAAATCAGTCCTTGTTGTCCTGAAAGCCTTGTGAGAGGGGCACTGTTAGCACGTTTCTAAGCTGTTACTACCAGTTTGCACTGTCTTTGGGACCTGTATTGGACAGATATTCCTAATGCAATGAAAGCTGCAGCAAGCTCCTTGCAGGAGCACACACAGCGCAGTCAGGTTCGTCGCTGATTAAGGGGCCTGGGTGGGTTTTCAAGTGTTCTCCTCTTGGCAAAATGAAAAGCTGAAAAACCCTTTCATGGAATTGTCACAGAAGACACAGATTTTTGTCACCTGCTGTACCTCTATGAATTATGAATGTAAGTTGGGTATCGGAAGAAGACCAGTTCTGCACTTTATCGCTCTGTCTCTGAAGCGTGCTCACTAACTGTAAGAGGTATCTGAATTAAGTCCCTGAGGAACCTCAGACTCGAAATTGCTTTAAGGAAAAGAATAGTCACGAAGCTACTTACTCATTCTTTAATGGAATGAGTAAATGGATACACTTTAAGAAAAGAGACTCACTCTTGCTAGGTAGGTGTTGTGTGTGAGTCAGCAGCAGCAGATCAGCTGCAACGGAGGCTTTAGCGAAACTCACTGCAATTAGTCTGTTTATCTGCCTCATCAAGCAGCTTATTCTTTTTCATTACTAATTTGTCTTTAGATACTTCTTTATGAAAGAAAGATGAAGAGTCGTGCCAAAGCCTCTGTTAATTGTCTCATCGCTGAGAAATTTCCAGTCCCGTGGTATGAGATTAGCGACGGCAGTTACTGCCCGAAGCGATCCTTTTCTCGGCTCCATCCATTTGTGCTAGCCAAGCACAACGTTATGAAAGGCACGTTTAAAAAAATGTGCAGATTACAGGCTCACGTAAATATTAAAAATGGCTTTTTCCATTTTTAAAGAGGGCATTTGAGTCCCTGGTAGACTGATTTTTCTTTATTTTTATTTATTGTTCCATAATGCTTAATATCCCATTATCCCAATGAATTATCTGTCACTTTACCTTGTATGAGATATTATGTGATACACTTTTAAAAAGACAGAAAGGAAATAATGAAAATGCATAGTGCAGGAGTTCTTGTTAAAAAGTAAATAATATTGAATTCATAAGTGCTAAGGTAAAGTTTGATCCAAATAATACTACATGAAAATGTAGAGGAAGGCCTTAGCAGTATGCAAGACTAATGAGGTTTTCAATAGCTTAACATGAATTAACATTCTCTAAAAGTACTTTCTTCTAACACTAGATGAAGTTACCTTGTCTGGGGAGTTACAGTCTTCTCTGGAATTAATTTCCTAGCTGTTGAATGCACCGAAGACTGACTTTGATTCTGTTACTTTAAAATAGTTACAGGAAATTGTCAGACTGGGGGAGGCACTGTTTGTCATGAGTAGGCGTCCTCCAGCAGATGAGTTAGCTCAGGTTTAACAAATCATGGCAAAAGACGTTGGCTCTCAAAATATGGGAGGAGACTGTGTTTTTCACTGCTCCTCCTCATTTCCAAAGTATTAGATTGTCCTGGCAATGAAAAAAAGCATATATTATGTAGTAATAGTGTTTTTAATTCCATGATACAAAATACAGGAATATGGAAATAAACACTTCAAGTACATATCCAGGTATTCCCTTCATCTGTGCACTCTTAACTCATACATACCTGTCACTGCCTTCTTCGTGGTGCAGCTGGTTCGTGGGAATGCATTAAAATCCTGCCCCCCCACAGGAGTCCTCAGCTGCTCGGCGGTTCGTACTGGAGCGGGGCAGGAGTGGTGGGCGGCAGCGTGTGCCCCCTGCCCAAAAGTGTGTTGCTGCCGCCCCGGGCAGCCTCTGCTCCCGCGCCCTCCGGCACACGCGTTTGCTTGGGTCAGCAAAGGGAAGATCAAATAAAGGACACACCTGATTGTGAAAAAAATGTTTACAGCCGTCAGCATAAGTGATGTAACTATATCCTCACACAGATTTTTGAGTCCGGATTGTACTGGTCTGTCTTGGTCAAAATTTATCCTAACAAGAAGTAACAAATGCATGAGTTACTCTTATTTGATTATAAATACAGAAACTTCAGGGAACTACTTGGAAATAGAAAATCCACTTCTGGTGTAGGTCTGCGTGGACCTTCCTAGATGTCTTGTTATACAGTTTCTCAGTTCCTGAGTCCACTCCCGCAGGACATCAGCAATCAGGATAATATTCCTCCGTGAGTCACTTGTTAGGATTTGTGTCAAGTGTGCTTTTCAGATGTGCCTGTCTGGCAGAAAGGCGTTGGGAGCTAAACCTCTCCAACCGATAGCCTGGCTTAATACTTCCATCAGAAAAACCTTCATTAGAAACCGTAATGTCAAAAGCAGGCTTATTCTTGAATTCACAGCCACTAGGGGCAAACGGATACCAGTATATCCCAGTAATAAATACATCTGATTAAATAGCACACGTGTGGTCAGCTCCGCAGTACAGTACGGCTGCGAAGTCGGTGACAGCTGCTTCTCCCTCGCAGCAGCCGTGCCAGCCAGATGCAGTCCGTGCTGCTACAAAGGCGTCTGTGTTCTTTTCCTTAATGACATCTTTATTGCTCAGGTCTGCTGCAGCAGGGCTCCTTTGGACGCCAAAGGTCTGTCTTCTGTCACTGCCAGTTCACTTGTACTGCTTTGTGTCTTGCCTGCTTTACTTTTTTGTCACCGTGCTGCTCTCATTACTGCTTTATTTCCAGTGAAGAGAAGATACGCAGAAATCTCCAGTAGGTGACAAACAGAAAAATTTTAAATCTCCTTGTCCTTAGGGAGTCTGTCAGGAAGAGTAGGTGTTGTGTACATCTGTTGGTGCCCTGGTGGCCACATGAAATGCAACCATCTCGTTGGCCTAGCCGTCAGCAAACATCAAATGATGCAGTTGGAGAGGTTGGATGGGGGCTGACAGGAAAAATATGGGATTTTTTATATGATGGGAATACGCTGGAACCCTGATACAGAATGCTGAAGAAAACAGGTTTGTTGATGCAGAGTATTTTGCTTTGGTTTATTTTTAATATCAGTAAACAAGAACTTATAGTCCCAGCAAAGCATTTTCTCTTAGCTAAGCACCAAGTGGTGATATGGATTAGGCTTCCCTGTAGGGGGAGAAACTGATTGTGCTTGCAGCCGTCCTACGCCCCCTCCCCCTCCTTCAAGTTATTCTTTAACCTGTTGGTCATCATCAGTTCCCTTCGGAAATCTCTGGGGCCACAGCGCGTTGTGGGAGTGTTGTGGCTGTAGGCAATAGTAGTGCAGGGGACTGAAAGATGATTTTTCTACTTTGAAACAAAGCGCTGATGTAAGCTTTAATGGAAGCCCTTTCACACCCTTGCTGCTTCTTTCCATTTCATTTTGGCAGTTCTGATTTACCATCCATGGAATATGGTGGGTAGAGATAGCTAAATAACAGACACGTGGAACCAGAAGTTAATCGCATAAATTAAATCTCTTGCTTCAGCAGGGTTAAAAAATATCACGTTTTAAGACTCTTGAACTTCTAAATGAATCTTAATATTTTTCTAGGTTTTTTGTTACTGCCTACTACATATTAGGTGTGTTTTTCAACCACTTGTTTCCGCAAATCTGAAAATCCGTCCCCACTGGGTTTTGGATGTGAATATTCCCATGATTTCTGTCTCTGCTGGAGCTGGACTGTTGTTTTGTTGCTGTAAGAGAAAAGTCTGACACAAATGGCACCAGTGGGCTGACGGAGGGATGAGCTTATCATTTTGATGATTCTTTAGAGCACAGCTGTGTTAGAGGAGGCTGCTGTATAGGAATAGTGTCAGGTTGCACTCTGAGGAAGTTGCATTAATTATTTCCACGGCAATTAGAACATCTTAAATTCCAAACAAATGTTTCCTGTCCAGTCCTCTGCAGTATTTCTTATTTTTCTTATTCTTTGTTTCCGACTCCTATTACATATAGAGTTGTTTCTTAGTTCTCCTGGAGCAATTCCCTGCTGACTGAGACGTGTTGGGGAACACCATAAAATGTAGAGACTTACTGCAAGGCTTTTATTTTAAATAATTGTATCTGTTTGAAGGTGTGACCTGTGTATTAGTTGTTTCAAATAATTCGGGAAATAAATTAATTTTCTGTCTGCTGAAACCAAAGAATTGAATATATTCTATTACATGTCTCTTAGCTTTCAGGTGGAGGTATAACTAAACTTTGAAAATTAATGCCATGAAATGATACAGTGCTTATTGTTCTATTTAAAAGATAGATGCTTTCTGTTAAGGAAAATGAATTGACGTTCAGTTCATAGTCATTTTATAATTGCAGTTGCTCAGGCATGCTTGTGAGATACTTATCTAGCTTAGTTACTCGTCTTTCCATAATATTCAGAGAGGCGAAGCACTTCAGTCATTCATGTGTTTATCCTCATGGACTTCCAGTCAAGGTCAGGGGTATTCACCAATTAAAGGAAACAAAGAAAATTTCAGGGCTGTGTTCAAGCCATTTAGTATGAACATCGTGTGACTCCTCCTTCATTGGAAAGAGAAACTGGGAAACTACTTGTAGCCGTGAAGAGCACAAACCTGGAATTGCTCAGCCTCTTGAAATTGAATGTGTAGTCCTGCTGCTGAGCTTACGCTTGTAGACAAAGTGGTAAGACCTTGGGTATCAACAGAAAATCATTCTGGCCATGGCATTGCACGTCAGCCTTCTAGCTCTTCAGCAGCTCCTCCTCTCTCTCACGTTTTATTGCAAGGTTTATTGCAATATTTATTATTATTGCAAGTAATACTGTGGTAGCTCCTAGTTTTTGAAGCAAATCTGGTGGCAATCTCAATGATGTAGAACAGAATACTAAACTAAGCTGTAGTATACAGCACACTGAGTGAGGAGACTGTTTATTACATCCTTTTCCTGGATCTGCTTTTGAATTTCTGAAGTTTTCAGATGCTTTAATATAGACACCACATGTAAAGAAAGGTAATGTTTATTTGTTTACCTTGTTAAAGAACTTCCTAGTCTCACCCCTGTCATCGCTACGGGTCTGTACAGCATCGGTGGGAAAAAGCTAATGAAATGAGGGGGAAAGTTTTGATCAAAGTGATTTAGCGTAAAGCCGAGTGCATTTTTTGCGATCAGTTTGTCGTGCCTGCCTTAGGAAGCTGGCCGCCTGTTAGCCCCGTAAGGAGTTACGAGGCAGGAGGGCAGGGGTGCCTCGGCACACGCGTGGCCTGAGGCTGATGCTCGGTGTGAATGTCTTCCAGCCACTTGTGCCTACTGTCAGGGAAAGCACGGAACAGCGTAAACAGCCAGGGTTACGTACAGTAAGTACAGTGAAACAAGTACGGTGAGCTCACAGAAACATCTAATTTATGCAGGCAATTAAACTCTGATTGTTTAAAGTGAGCCAGGTGAGGTTCAGGGACTAGTTGCAAAAACAGGTGGAGCCTGGATTGAGGAGTGAGATCTTTGGTTCTAATGAGTTTGAAAGGACAAGTCAAGAGAAAGAAGTATCATAGTTTGTCACTGGGGGGGGAGGAGTGTGTGTATGTGTGACTAATTAGTTCCATATTTGCTAAAATGATAAACTGAATTGTCCTAAAATGATTTGGGTAAATCAACACATAAATAAGGGAAGAATTAATTTCTTTGCCTGCTGACTTACTGATAATTGTGATTTGTAAGTTTTCAGGAGACAGGTACATTCTGTTTTCTATGGAAGTATATGTTGAAAATGGGCTGTGTTTAACAGACAGTAGCATAGATGTCCAGCTTTTACAAGCAATTTACAGAATCTTACATGGAGTGCTCTCTAGTAATAAAAAGGTTATGCAGAGCAGCAGCACTGCAGCAGCGTCTTTGTATGTTAGTGGTTGTTCCCTTTCATATGACAATGATTGCTTGTTTTCTTAAACGAATTACTGGAACGTACATTGTTCTTCTATTTTCATCACAAGTTGACATGGACCTTAGTTAGACTTAGACAGACTTGTAGATTTCTTTTTCAGTAACTGTAAGATGAGCACCGGTACTATTAATTAAAAGAGCAGCAGGGTGTCCGTTATGATAAATTACTGTTAGTAAGTACCTGAAAAATATCGAATGTTCCATCGGGGAATGGAAGTTGTGTACCTGACCATCAGGTAAATAGCAATTGGGTTTTTTCTGTCTTGAAGTGCAATGAGAGGCAGAATTCACCAGTGACGTCCCCGGGATCTTCCCCTCTTGCACAAAGAAGAAAACCACTCCCAGACCCCCTGCAGATCCCCCACCTCAGTCTTCCACCTGTACCTCCTCGTCTGGACCTTATTCAGAAGGGAGTAGCACGGTCACCATGTGCCAGCCCTACTGGGTCACCAAAGGTGAGCCTTACTGAACCATTATTCCTTTATAAACGAAGATTTAGAAATTGTATTGTTTTCAAGGTGAGCTTTGCATGTTTGCTTTGGAAGTTGCACTTCTGAAATTTTCCATGCATGTTTTCTTTTTCGGGAGTTTGCTCTGTCCAAAAGGTCTTTAATTCCTTGTAGCTTAGAAAAACTTTAGATTATATCCACATTGGTTAAGTCCCTTATCTCCTTCAGCTGACTCTGGCGAGCGCCCGTCACACCTTACACAGTCAGATGTTTACGGCTACGTGTGCTGGTCAGATGGGACCTCTGTTTCTCTGTTGATTATACTATAATTGGTTAGGGTCAGAATTTTAAAGACATTGCTAATGGATGAGTTTTGTAGTAAACCCTGATTTTTGAAAATAAATAGAAATTAAAGTTTCCCAAAAATAGATTTCGAGGTCATTATCTTATTAAAATTACATGTTGTGCTCTGATGACAACTTATCCTCAATTTCCACAGCATCCTTACAAGAAAAATATGTGCAGATACACTGCTTTCAAAACCTTAAATAGCATATATTAGGAGTCCAGTTTCAAGGAAAATAATACTGACTCTATAGCTAATAAATTGTATGCTGTGTTTTGTGAAACTAATGATACTCAAGATTTAATGATTTTCTTGGGAGTGGATAAGCATGAAGGAGAACAAATACTAAGTTTCCTCTCTATTGTGAGTTGATCATTTTGTTGTAAGTGCTGTATAGGGAGGGGGAATTAGATTTAAATTTTTCATTTTTAGATGATGAGTTCAAATTCAAGATCAAGACATGACTTGAAAGCTGTGTGCTCATAATAATCCAGTATGAAGAACCCTATCTATTTTTTCAGGTTTTTACTTCAAGCTTGAGAAGCAACCTCTTTTTAAGATTCTAGTGGTTTATAATTTAGAGGGAAAAATAGAAGTTTGAATGGTTTTTCACCACTTCTTCTATTATACAGGGGAATTTATAACACATTGAGGATATATCCTAAATATATGGCACATCCATTAGAAATTAATTCTACAATACCATATTTTTACAAAGTTTGTCTTTTAAAAATCAGCAAATCAGAAATATCAATATTGCTTTAAATTTTCCAGTGATGTTATTTTGGAAATGCCTTTTTTTCCCTTGAAATTTCACTTTAAAAGATAATTGGGGGGATGAAAAGGAAACAAGGTGGGGGCAACAAAGAATAATTTCATACTTTGAAAGAACAAAAAGATGGCAGTTTAGTCCTTCTGAGACTACTGCTTCAGTCAAAAACTTCTCTTTTTCTGCAATGGAAAACTATAATTAACTATAAACTATAACGAAGAATTTGGAGGCAGCCATTATGTTCTTGCCTTGGCAGTGAGAATAACTTTTTCTTAACTAGCAACTGAATTAAACATTTATTGAATACACTGCATATATTGAATAATAACGTATTAATATATTATTATATTGAATATTAATAGACCTGTAGGTAGAATAACTTTTATTTTCAGTCTGAGTAACGTGTTGAGGTGCTGCACGAAGAGGAATGGTGGGCTAACCTGTGGAGCGACAGCAAATGCTGTTGTTACTTTAAAACTTTTGCAACCTCAATCTCTTCAAGTGGTAATATTACGCAGGCTTAGCAGAGTCCATGAAAACTACACCTTCCCAGGGAAATAATCTTCCCTGTATTACTTATAGTAGCTGGTGGTAAGAGAAAAACACTTTGTAAAGACCTGGCCTGAGTGTTATTTTGTAAAATGTTGTTAGTAATTCACTCCTAATGAAAATGTTTTGGGTTTATCAGCGTTTTGCTCTTAGAAGCTGTACAGCTACTGACATATGGTTTATTGGTTTTGTTGTTTTTTTCCCCTAATAACTTGGGTTCCAGCTTTCTAATATTAGTACATGTAATTTTGGAAGACATTTCACCATTTGTGATATGGTTCAATACTGGGAAAGGATGTACTCTGGCAAAGGTCGTTTGCAGATGAGCTAATTGCAAACATAACTGCATCCTGGGTGTGTTACCTGAAACACACAACTGCGGTTCACACAAGCGGGGCACTCTAACCGTAAAGTTATCCCTAGGTACACAATTAAAACAGCAGTAGTTATTTTCTTTTCCCAGTTGCTCCCTAGTCATTGCTTTTTTGTGCTCATTCGCTGTCGCTAAGTCATTTCCTTTTGCACGTGGGTTTTCGTTTGTTCGGGGCTATTCAGCTTCAGGCAGTCTGTTTTTTCCAAACACTCCTCAGAATTCATTTCAGCAGCTGAAGAAGTGATGCAAAGGATTCTGGAAAAAAATGATGGGTCAGATAAACCTGCCTCTGTCCGTTGTCTTTTCTCCCTTCCACTCCTTCCTTGGGTTACTCATGCAACAGCTGACCTGGGGGCGTGCTCTCGGCAGAGAGGGCGAGGCTAACATTTCGTCTGCTTGCAGGTGTTGTTGTGACACCTTGAAAATATCTCGGTTAGAAATGGTAAAGCCATACCTGACCACGAGAGAAATACGCACACCTATATGTAACTTTTTTTTTTTTTTTTTTTTTTTTTTTTTAAACCTGTGTTGCTTAGTCTTCTCCTTGTATGGTGAGGAAACAAGACAAACCTTTGCCAGCACCACCACCTCCCTTGCGTGATCCTCCACCGCCCCCACCGGAGCGACCCCCTCCAATTCCACCGGAGAACAGGATGAGCAGACACCTGCACCACCCGGAAAGCGTGCCTTCCAGAGACCAGCCCGTGCCCCTGGAAGGCTGGTGTCCCAGGGATGTGTTCGGGACAGGTCAGTTGGTAGGATGTCGAATAGGGAGCGATGCTTCTCCCAAACCAGGACTGACTGCGATTTCAAACATAAATGGAAGGCACAACCGCATCGGTTCTGATCCAGGATTTATGAGGAAACACAGACGGCACGAGCTGCCTGCGGAAGGTGCCAAGGTATGAAATGTGCTGAATGTGATGTGTGGGATCCTGGTCTGGGACCCCCCTGCAGCGCTGTCGTGCTGCGGGTAGCGTGCTCTTTGTGCTGGTCAGTGCTTGTCTGCTGTTTCTGAGGCTGTCGTGTTGATCCTTGGTAGTAAGCTGGTCCTAAATCAACAGTTTGTTAATACTGTGATTTTAAAAGAAACAGTACATGAGGGTCTAAGTTACAATTTTAACATGAAATCTTCAAGAAATGGAGAGAAAATTCTAGGTGTGCTATAACCTTTTAGTAAATTATCCATACAGTCGGTGCATGATAATAATAAATCACTGTCGTAGTATAGTTATGTAGTATCTCAGGTCCAATGTGGAAGCATCTTGTGCCAGAATTGTGTATGTGTTTCCTGATGGAAAAGCAGATGTTCCAGTTACCTCTGTCATAGGTGAGGTGGGGACTCAGTAACCTCTTCAATCTGTGATGTGTACAGTACATACAGATGAGGTATACAAATGGACTTAAATTGTCAGATATATTGTGTGCATTAACATAACAAGCTAAATATTCTAAAGGTCAGTTGTGTGGTTCATCAGTAAAACCTCATTTTCAAAAGAGCATTGAATTAGTCATGGTGTTCTGTGTAGTCTAATGGAAAAGATCTAGCCTGCCTTGACCCTTAAGAAAGAGGAAACAAATACATCTGAAGCCAAGTTACATGTGGAATTGCTTATTGCATCTTTACCACTGGCTAGATGTGTAGCATCCTTGAAAGTGCTGAGTGGCCCCAGTATTGCGTTGTTTCATTTGTTATTATCAGCAACATCCTAAACCTTATGCAGGATAATTAGCATTGCAACTCCGTTTATCTTTTACAGTTGCTTACAGTGATGCACATTCCTTCAGCTGAATTTTTCTTTCTTTGTGCTTAAATCAGAGCTCCGTTGTATATTGTTACAACTTGTTCATAGCAGCTTTTGACTTCTCTTGGACAAATGTCCGGTGTAATGTCCGATAATCCATTTTCAGTGCTGAGGGCATTCTGAGTTGTCACTTGCAGCCTTCCCGCTGATTATCTAGCTTGGTTTGCTGGGGACATTGGCTTGTCACCCACAGAAGTATGTCCTCCCGCCCTTGTTGCAGTGTCTAGCATAGATGGCACTAACTATGGTGTTTCTTTTATCAGATGGTGGGGGAAGTGAAGGATCGTTGCTATATGTTAATTGAAGATATCTGGGGGGAGAGTGGAGAGGGAGTAGTTCTGGCGTTAGGTGGCTTCACACAAATTGCAAGTCTTACGGCTGGGAGGCTTAGCTTTGAAAGAGATCAGGTGGTGACAGCCTAAGAAAGAATTCCTAGTTCTGTTTCTGATCAGTTTTATAAAAACAGCTCAGTAATTTATTCATAGAGCAGGCTGTTAGCTCAAAGCTGCTCTTCTTTATTTTGCTTGAAGACTACATAGCTTGTGCTAGGAAGGATGGATACATGGTTAAGTCACGGTAGTTAGAAAGCGTAACGTTTTCTCTCTGTTTGCTTTTCCCAAAGTCACAAGCTATTTAACCTTTCTATCTCCATTTTACATTTTTTTTTCTTATATGGATGTTTTGGTTATTTTGAAAGTATGTTACTGAAATTTAATTAGTATTGGTAAAGAACATTGACATATATGATGAAAGGTGCTTAAGTCCGTGATGTTACATATCATTAGAATGTTCTTTTATCAGCGTTGAGGCAAACCCCCAAAATTTTGCTTACAGCAGGCTGTTGATCAAAACTCTACAGCTTTTCATCTGATTTTGAAAGGACACTGTGTATATATCTTCAATTTTACCTTCATACGACATTCCAGTTGTGGTCTGGCACAGGATTGAAGGTGATGGAATAAATACTTGTCAAATCAGAATAACCACTCTGTGTAGAAGTGCCGTTGTAGACTGAGGGAGTTACACATGTGTTGAACCAAATGCTGCTTTGAACTGTCATCTTCAGGTTATGGATCTAAGCCATTTGGTTAAACGGAGCAGCTGACAACTCGGAATTATTGTTTCAGGCTGTATGCGCATTCATGAATGAAGCATTTAATGAGTTTTCGTCCCTGATTCATATATCAATTATATTATAATCTTTTTGCTATTGGTAAAAACCAAGAATCAGGAAGGCAATCCTGTTACCCACAGGGCAGGGGGTGCATTCTGGCAGGCGCTGTATCACGGAGCTGTAACAAACATCAGTGTGTTTAGCGCGCTGTGCCTGCTGGTTTCCCAGAGTACTTCATCCCTCTCACTTGGATCAGTTTGCTGTCTTGAAATCTTAATTCCCCACCCCCCGCCAGCAGTTCGCCTGTAACTGAGCAGTCCATCTAGTGAGTGTGAAGTGGGACTTCCTTGCTGGCTGAAGCGTTAAGCTAACGTGTTCTCCAGCTCCCAGGTGGGGGTGGGCTGAAACAGGTATGAGGGAGTCACTCCACGTCACACCTCTGCGGTGTGAGCTCCTAGGACAGCCTTTGCCCGTGGCCTTCTCTAGGTCTGTTTGGTACATCCTTGATGATAAACAGGAGGCAATAACCACTGTAACACTTGTGTGATTTTTAGGTCTTTTCAAATGGTCATCTGATAAATGAAGAATATGATGTCCCTCCACGGCTTTCACCCCCTCTTCCAGCTGCCTGCATCATCCCTAGTATAAAGTAAGTTAAGTTCATCTATAAAGGAAATGTGTTAATGAATGTTAAATAATAGCACTGATTCTTTGGTGCTAAAAGAGGAAAGCCAAAAAAAAAAAAAAATTAATTACTATGACTAGGTGATACATTTTCCATGAACTTTAATGTGGTGTTACAAAGGAAATGTAAATTGTATTGATTGAGTGGGAGCAGTTCTAATGTTAACTGCACATACTACATTTTTATAGGAAGAGAGAATGAATTGTGGGAGATCTTACTCCAGACATTTGGCAGTGGGAGCAGATGCTGTCTGGTTTTGCTTCTACTACTGCAGGAGAAGTGTGGTCAGAGCTATTTGTCGCAGCAGATGAGAGATTCCAGGGAAAGCGCTGGGGTAGAGAGTGTGATCTGTGTGTGTCCTGCCCCTCATCTAGCCATGCTTTCTGCTCATGGGGATTTATCCAGGGCTCACACCAGTATCTTGTCTCTGTTGTGGCTAAAACCCAACCAAAGAAAAATGCTTTCTATAATTTCAAGTGGGGTTAACCTCCCTGAGTTCCAGAATATGATTTGGGAAATTTTGTCATTTCCAGTTGCAGACTACTCTTGGTCTTCCAGTAACACGACTGTTGGTTAGGTACCAAGATGCTGCTGTGCATGGCAAGTGTCTTTGGACTCTGAATCACACAAGATATTCTACAGAACAAGAGATACTTAAACTAGAAAGCCTGGAAGTGCTATGATATAGTTTTGTCAATTTTTCATGGCTTTGTAAGGAAATCGAAGCATATCTCAACATTTGATGTTATCCTACAGCTTCTTTCTAGTGCGCTACTTGTGATTCTTGCTGTTAAATAAAATAATTGGGCTGTCATTACGTACTAATACTAAGAATTTTCTCTTTAGTCTGGAGTTTTGCTGTATCTTCAGCACTCATTCCATTGTTGTGCACTTAGCAGTAACATAAAAGACAAATACATTTCAGCATTTCATTAATATGCTGGGGTTTCTCTTCCTGAGCGCTGGAATAAAGGTGCGGTGGGGCGTTGGCTTTTCCGTTCAGAAGCATGTTTCCAAGGGGAGCAGCTGCCAGGTTGAAGTTCTCCATGTTTAGTTGCTTTTCAGAAGCGAATTTCAGAACGTAGTCCAGACATTTCTGTAAGTGCCTGTTGGGATGTAACCTGAGTGAGTTAGGGTATCACAGGAGCACCCTTTGGCTACCTCGTGTCACCCATGCCCTTATCAGCTGAGCTCCTCGGGTTGGCCACCCCTTCCGTGATACGGTGCGAACCCCGGGGTGTCCACGCTCTCAGTCAGAAGGAGAAAGCAACGGCTCTGCTAGACAAACGAAATACTTTGATATTCCAAAGCCAATTGAGCTCCCAAGAGGGGAAGATTCTTACTTTTACTTTGTGTAGCGCTGAAAAAACCAAAACATTCTTTTCATGAATACCCCATTTTTTACTCAGACCTTTGCAAATGGAGCCTAGAATCAAAAGTACAGCACATACATACTCCATACACTGTTCACTGGAGAGTCCAGTAGCAATGTGGACAGGCATGAAATCCATGTCCCACCAGTGCAAAGCTAGGGTGGTCTTCAGCTTGGGCAGAAGAGTCACCTTCGTTACCTGCAGCCTTCTGAACTGAGAACAGATATTTTCCAGCCAAGAGAAAATCTTCATTTGCTAAAAGCAGACTTCTGAGGAAGAAAATAACTCTCATTTCCAGTTTGGTTTTGTACTTACACCTTTTAAAAAATATACAGCATGTTTTAAGTTTTGATTTTTAAAATGTAATGAGTATCAATATATAACATAGGGATCAGAAATTAAAATCATCTGATTAACAACTACTAAAATGTCACATGGAATGGCTGTTAACAACATACAATAATTAATTTTTAGTTTTTCCTCAGAACACGAATGTGTAAATTTAAAATTTTTACTTTTTAAAATTTTTTAAAAATCAAATTAGGCTTTTGTTACCCCTAGAAAATACCCCATAATCTGTACTATCATGTGGCAATATGTGGGTGGAAAAATGGAGGGGGTGGGGGGAGAATTTTCAAAAATAGCAAGTTTAATAAGTTTAATGTTTCCACCAACCATAACAATTGCTTTCCAAAAGGTAACCTAAATAATATTTAGCATGATTTAATTTGAAATGTCGGCAAGAATATTTTTACAGTGTATTTTTCCTCTTGTTAAATTGACTGTGCTAAGCCCGCAGAAATATGTGCAGCCGTACTCCGTCCAAGCTACTCCGGCTTTCCACAGCTGTGCTACTGCAATCAGTCTGGAGCAGGCTTCTCGTTTTTTCCTACTCTCCGATCTCTGCGGAGTTGTGGCTTCAGAGCCAGTTTGCTCCATACAGCTCCGAGGCATTTTATTCTTTCAAGTTACTGTCGTGAGTTTGTAATTCCAAGGGTTGGACTGAAGGATCCACTGAGCGTGTATGTGCTGCCTCATGATTCAGACTGATTTCAGTGAGCCGCCGCTGGAACTTCACAGTTCTAAAATGTCCCCGATTGCCATGTTTGATCAGTTTTACTGAATGCATTACAATTATGACCTTTCTTTTTTTTTTTTTTCTTTCCTAAATTACAGTAATAGAAAAG
The DNA here is from genome assembly GCF_017639655.2 of Falco naumanni. Lineage (NCBI taxonomy): Eukaryota > Metazoa > Chordata > Aves > Falconiformes > Falconidae > Falco > Falco naumanni. The sequence goes on from NC_054055.1 coordinate 120,555,179, forward strand.
CACTACTGTCGGTCTTTTTCTGGAAACGGTGCTGATTTGTTTTCATTTTACTAAAAATTGTTACTATTAATTGTACTTCAATAAGGAAATGTTGGGCTCTTGTTAGCCAAGATTGTTATTTTCCACTCAGCCACTACATTGCCGGCCCTACATGTGAAAACAGTTAGTCTTTTATTGGACTGCTCTTAATTATGTCCGTTTATTTTTAGCCGTTTTGATCAAGTTGCTATTTTGTTCTTGAAAAAAATAAGTAAAACTTTTGTGCCAAAGATACAGACACCTTCTTCCCTAAAACTTGGTGATTTTCAAATTGTTTTATTCCTGTGAGTAGATGCTACATCAATAAAAAATTGACCCCTGTGTCTTGAAAGTGCTTTATGCCCCAGTGATATTTTCTGGGAGAGTGTCTGGGGTTTCGAGTATGTAATGAGACACCCAGTTCCGACTGCCTCTTGTAGTGTATGAATACATTGGGCAAATCTAGTTGCTTTGAGGTAGTTGGGGGAAAAGTGGAACTGAAAGGTTTTTATCCTCGTGCTCTCCCTTCTGCCTTGCCAACAGGCTCTGGCGGTGCGATCACGGTTCCAGTAAAGATGACCGCGGCTTGGGAATCCCGGCTGCCTGGACGCGAGGCTGTGCCGTGGTGCCCCCACGGTGGTGCTGGAGGGGCACTGCGGGGGCGCGGGTTCCCCGCAGCCGGGGGGTGATGCGCTGGAGGGCACGGGTCCCTAGCTCATAGCCCGATGGGCCAGTGGATCTGGATGCATCGGGGGTTCTGTGCTAATTGTCATTGCTAATTCTCAGGCTTACTCTGTGGCAAACAGAAAACTGTGTCCTCCTCTGAGAACGAGCGAGAGCTGCTTTGTGTACATCTTGGGTTGCTTGAGGGCCACAAGCAGCTGACAAGCGCTGCGTTGATCCTGTGGTCCGTATCACTTAACACTTCGCTGAAACAGTTTAAGGCATTGCAAGATTAAAGCTTTTGTCCGCACTGTCAGGTAGCACTCTGCGCAGGACAGAAGGGTTGACAGCAGGGAGCTGCTGCCTGTACTGTACGCGTGATGGGGCAGCAGGTCAACTGGCTGTGGTCTGGTCCCATGGATTTCAACAGTCTGTAGTGATCGGGATGTAGTAAGGGCACGCTTGGAGCCTACCTTGTATTTTAGTTTAATCTGAAAGGTGCTCACGTGGTGCGCTCCTGAGTGCAAACCGAAGCGTGGTAAGCGGGGGAGGTCGGAGGGTTCATTTCAGAAGCACGGTCCTGATCCAAACCAAAATACCTGGGACTGCGAGTTCATTATGTCCGAGTCCTGTCAGTCAGTTCACCAGTACATGATGGAAAGGGAATCTTGCCCTGAAATACTTCTGAATGTGTGAGATGCTCGTTTCCCTGGAGCTCTGTTTACAGCTAAGCTGGACATGAGGTGGCCAGGCACAAATGGATTCTCACACCTCTCCTGTTTTGCCTTCGGCCCTTGGTGCTCAGTGGGATAAAAGAGATCGACATCTAGCCTTCTGTTCAGCAACCAGAAACACAAAGTCTTCACCTACCAGAATGTAATTTGGATTTTCAACTTTAAAATATTTCCGCTTAAGTAAGAAGAGGAACTAGAGAATATAGAAACACAGTGTGCATAAATACAGTAAACTGGTCAGCTTTGTATTCCTCTGTACACAAATCTCCTGAAGTTCTAAAAGCAATGAAGTTTTTTAATTAATTATAGAAAATTTCACCAGCTTGATAAACAGATGCCTAAGTTTTGCATGTCTTCACTTCTAATGACAATGTTCATCTGTTTAGTTACAAGAAACTGTGAAATATTTGTCTATTTATCTTACTAGGTGGCTTTCTGTAGTACAATAGTTAGTCTTAGAATAACAGAGATTTAATAAAACAACTTGATCTCAAAGAAATTTCAATAATCACGGAGAAGAGGGGATAGATGTCTACCAGCACAGTGCAAGAGGTTTGGACTCAAATATCATTACAATTGGAGTAAATTAGAAGAATGATACGATTTTTAAAAAAATATGAAATCTGAAATACTAGTAAAATGTTATGAAAGTATAGGACAATTTTAGGTCTCTGATGGAGACTATATTAGCTATATGTTAGTACTCTAACTCTTCTACTGCTTTACAAATCTAAAGCACCTTTCAAATATTATTCGCATAATAATATTTACAACCTGACAAGTATATTCCTTACTTTAAAGGTAGTGAGAGATTTACTAGTGTGAAGGACTTGTCTAAGGCTGCGCTGTATTCAGAAGCAAGAGACTTGAAATTTAGGGCTTTAGTACTACCTCCAAACCAGTGACTTCTTAGCAGAGAAGGGGGATTGATTGTTTTTGCCCAGTAACAGGCTTTGAAGAGGGCTTCAAACAATGCTGCCGACCTGGCTGGGTCAGTATTGGGCATTTCTGTTTGAGATATTAATATCTGAAACATTGCTGTCTGCAGAAGCCAGCAATTCAATTAGTGATTATTTTGAAAAAACACAGGCGCGCGTGCGCCTGTGTGTATATATATGCATACGCATACACATATATGTAACATCTCCAGAACATGCTGGATTGCCATGTAAGAATAGTTGCACATCCACAGAAATGAGAAAATTTATTCTTTGTGGGCCTTCCGACTGTCTGCCTGAGAACACCGCAGAGTTCTTCTTGTCCCGGTGCAGTTTTTACCGTCTGTTCTTTAAATGGCCATAGAGCAGTGACACAAACCTCGTGTCCGCCTAGAAATCAAGGGTGGAAAAAGCAATTTCCCACTGCTGTGTGAAAAGGGAGTTGAAAACTTCAGTAGGGGGGTTGCAGTTCGGTGCCATAAATATTCTTTCCCCCGTCTTTGGCTGGTAGGTCTTTGCAGAAGCTGGTTTCCCATCTTCCGTGAACTTGTTCCTGAAGTCAAAATTATGTGACGGATTGAAGGACGGAGTGTCTGAGAAGTATCGAGGGAGCTCGAGGCTTTGAATGTATCCAAACAAAAGCAGCACACGTGCCCCCTTCTTTCTCAGTTCTTTTTCTTTCTCCATTTTTTTGTTGATTTGTTTATTTAGTGACTGGCTAGTGCTGGTGGTAGGTAGTTATTCCTTTTTGTTCACGGAGTGCCCTGACGTCCTGAAGCCGTGCGGCATCACCTACCGTGTTTCTCCTTTGTGAAGGAGCGTGCTCTGTGTCAGGTGCTGTGTCTGTTGAAAAACTGAGGAGATAGGCACGGCCTGTCATTTCAGCCCTTGGCCCTCATGATAAAATCAAACTAGACCACAGTAAGAGAAAGTATGTCCACTGCCTTCTTGCAGTGCCTTCTGGTCCTTCAGAACTTCCCTAAATGATGTACGAGGTAGATGCGCCTCGTAGTGCAGCATGTAGTTCAGCTCAGGGGCCAGTAACCGTAATTGTAGGCCGCGGATCAAAATGGGTGTAGATGCGTTGCACATCTTTATTCGGGGTCCTCCAGCTGTTGGCTTTTTTTTGGTGGCAAAAAATAAAGTTGCTCTCCATTGCATAATGTACTATCCATGTGATTTTTGAAGTTACACACTTACTACTCTTCACGTCCAGCTAGTTTAAGAACCAAACTTCTGTGTGTGGTTTTCATGTATGGTCAAGCTGAAGTCAAATGAAGTCTTTAATGTAAGCTTTTGTGTTTCAGGTATTTTGTGAGTTCCTTATTTATCTTGATGTATTGGAGTAACTGCTATAGATGTTCTATGTATAAAAGGTGACGCTGATTGTTAGACCTGTAACCTCGCTAGTTACATTTTTATCAAGGCCAAAAGATTTGTTGAGCTTGTTAATACCTAAAAAAATTACTTGCTCACCAAAATGACATTTTTGCCTGTTCTGATCACACTCATTTAACAGAAAACCAGCTAGTGGGAGTTAGTTTTTTAGTTTAAGAGAAATCTCATACCCAGCAGTGTTTTCCATGACAGAACTTGGTACCTGTAAATGGAGATTGTGAGGTCTGCCCCCTTCCTGGGTTTCCACTGCTTTCACAATGTGATATAAACCACTGTCTGCGGGGACAATTAAAGACAATTATTGTTTGGAGTAAGAATAATGTAAAATACAGGCAAGTTTTTGAGCGTTTGGTAATGTTGTGGCTGGAACAAGACTCCACTGGAAGGGTGCGAGTCTGCTGCCTCGCTGAGCCCTGCTAAATAATGTTTGTCCTGAATTAACCGTTGCTCGGTTCTTTTGATAAGCGCAAACAAGTTAAGCCTTGTAAGTGCTTGTTTGGAACTCTAATTCTTCGCAATTCTCCGCTTTGTTGTGCTTGCTTAAAGTAGCTGTTTAACTCTGAGGTCAGCTGCCCTTTTCTCTGGGCATTTTTAGCGACAAAAAAGCCTTACAAGGTTTAGTTTGACGTGGTGCCAGTGGAAGAGAGTATTTTCAGTATTACAGTGAGGTCAATTATGTAATAGTGAAAACAGAACTGATCTTTTGCTCATCTCCTTAGGTGCCCTGTTCCTTCAGCAAATTCTCTGTCTGATAAATCAAGGGATCACACCGATGACGATGATGAATACAAAGTTCCCTCTTCACATCCTGTAATACTGAGCTCACAACCGCCTCACGGTCACAACATCAAACCTCTTGCTCGGTAAGGTCATTAGCAGCCTTGAAGGCAACTTATTTCCCAAAACTCTTGCTTTTTCCAGAACGTAACTGGATTCAGCGTTTGTAACGCTGGTTAAGCTTGCCTGCCTTCTCAAGCGTCTCAGCTCTTCAAGCTTGGATTTCATGTCTCTGTTTCATTTGACCACTGCCACAGCCACACACCTGCGAGGTTCACTTCATCGTGCCGCTGTTGTGCCAGGACTGGGGGGAGGGGTGGGGGGTGGGGGGTTTGCCTCCGAACACCGTTTCTGCAGCGGATCCTTTTTGTCCTTTAAACTGAGGTTTTCAAAACTGACCCGGAGATTCAGCCCCCCCAAATCTTGCATTTTGGTTTTAAGGAGAATCCTGACTGAAATTCTCAAAGTCAGCCTCGAAAATCTTAAACTTTCACATTTTATATGATTTAAGAAGTAACGCAGTGCATTTGGCAGCTGTGTGTACGTACTTCTGTTCCCTTTCTGTCCCATGTGTACTGTGTCTTTTTAGTTCTTTGAGCCTCTCTCACAGCATATTTTCTTTCTGCTTCTCAGGAAGAGAACTTTTTTTAAAAAAAAAAATCAGATGGGATGTATCTTTTTTTGCTGTGTTCTAAAATAATATCTCCAGACTTTCACAGTTGTGAATTATTAATGGATCATGGCAAGGCGATGTGGAGCCAAGGGACATGGCGACTGAAGGCTGTGTCATTCTGGGTGAACTTCTTAGTCTTTGACTCATAAAAAAATCTGAATGTCTCGAAATAAGAGAATTAGTCTTGGGGGAAAAGAAGGGCCAATTCTCTACTGGTCTTGTAGGTCAAAAGTATGATACTAAAATAAAGTTTTGATCTAAAAAGTTCAGACTCTTCTGCTGTTAAAAAAAATGCATTGACATATTGCCAGTTTTTCCTCTCTCTGTCAGAATGTGATGTCAAGGATCCACCATCATTAAAGCTCAACATCTCTCTCATCCCAAAATTAGCCAATGACAATATTTAGACCTCTTCCGTCAGAATTTAGAACAGGTGGCAGAAGGGTCATAATCTGATCACCCCTTGCATGCAGGTTAAAAAAATCTTGTCTTTTTTATTTCTAATGTAACAGAAATATTAGTATTTCTGTTAACAGAAATGCTGATCCAACCTTCACTGCATGGAGGTGAACATTACACAGTTGTCTGAGCTTTTTGATCTTGAGTACTTAACTTGCCATCTAGCATACGAGACTTTAAAAACCCAACCAAACAAAAACCAACAAAAATTATGGATTAAAATCTCGGTGTTGGCCAAGCTAAAAAGTGGGAAGCAAAAGAAATAATTCCAAGGTCCTAATCCTTGTTACCCACGTCATATTTTTATCTGAGCATGTTATGCTTCTGCATGGGAATGTCTTTCCATACCATGCAAAGCCATCTAACAGAGGCTGAGTTTTTGCATGGCCAGGGTTACACAGGATGAAACCTTCCTTAGTCACCTGCATCCGATGGGAGCCAGATGTCACCCGTTGCCTTGGCTTGGTGGCTTGAGGGCTGTGTCTGGGTTAGTAAGCAGTGTGGTGCTGGAGGAGTGAGTCTGTAGAGGGGACCAGTTGATCCACACTGTGTGTTTTGGGAAGTTTTGGATTCAGACCAACCCTAACATGGTCCTGTGGCTGGAGTACCCTTTAGTAATGTGGTCCCGTGGCTGGAGTACCCTTTAGTAATGTGGTCCCGTGGCTGGAGTACCCTTTAGTAATCGCAGTACGTTGGAGGAGCTCCCGCAGAAGGTCTTCTGAGATAACCTCATCCAGAAACCCTGGAGTCTGCACGTTCCAAGACCTCTGCAACGTAAACCGAGGTGCTGTAAGGGGGGGTGACTTGTGGTGGTCTCTTTCAATTCGTACTCCTGACCTGGACTGAAATGCTAATATCTAGATGCACCCTGAAAAATTCTTGAGAAAATAACCAGCTGGAAAACTAGGAACTTCTCATTTTCTGGTATTCTGCAGAAAAGAGTTGAGTGCTTTCAGTTGGCTGGTACAGGATTTCACCAGGCCATGAGAATTATTAGTAGTCTGTAGGTGGAAAGCTGATTTCAAAGATTTTTTTTTACTACTTTTTGGTTTATTTTTTAGATAATATGCTTGGTCTTGTGCTTATTGTAGGGGTTTTTCAGCATTAATCCAGGTCTTGCTACAGAGGAAATACCTCAGTTTGCCATTCAGGTTGCTCTATGATTAAATCCACTAAGTCTTCTTATTATATATTCTGATACGGATTTTAACTCAAAACAAACCATTTTCTTAAGCATTAAGAAAAAAAAAATCCTATTGAATTTTTTTGTGTATGGATATATATGATGTTCCATATACTTAAAATGCCTCCTCCTAGCTAATGCCACTGCTTAGATGTGAAAGCCGAGATAACAGGCTTTCAAAAAGAATTTTGATTCTGGTTGATGCTGTATTCTTTTAATGCACTTTGTTTAATCTCATGGGGAGGGGAGTGTCAATAAACTTTTCAGTATTAGTTTAGCGAAACTGTTAACAGCAATATTATTTTTTTTTTAATTGTCATAAATTTTTAGCACCTTTCAGTTCTGTTCCCCACTGTCACCTTCTCTTACCTCTTCCTAAAGTGTTGCTTCCTCAGCTCTTGGAGAGTACTTAGAGTTTTCAGTAAAGAGCCTAAAAAATTTCTTCTGGGTTTTTTATAATTTAGGAACTATATAATTCTTCTATCCTACCCCCAAATTTGGATTGCTTCTTAAGACTTCTTGCTTTTTCACCAGTAGACGTGACAATGCTAAAAATACTATAAGAATGAGACAAAAAATGATTCACAGTCTTTTTTTCCTGGCAGATCAGGTAATTGGTTTGTTAGAGCTGCCCATCTCTGCCCAGGTATGGGTGAATTCAGCAGTACGGAATGGAGGGAAGGAATTTGAGCATTACTAATTAGGCTGCTATTAGAAGACTGATACATTATAACATTAGCTGTCTTTTCCTAATAAAACTTTTTTCCGAAAGGAAAAGGCAAGGACAGAGGGCTTGCTTGCTGGTACTTGCTCGCTGCCCTTCTTTCTGGTGTTTACTGTTGATGCAGACAGGTATTTCAGCATCATTTGTAAGCCGATCACTTAGCTGGGCTCATTATGACCTGACTGCTTCTGAAGTGGTGCCGTGTTAAATTATCTTGCTGCCTGTGGCTGGTTAGACTATTAAAAATGCAGAATAGATTCAAATTAAAGTAGAATAAATTCTTAGTGGGTGTAGATGCTGAGGAGCCGAGGAAGTGTTGCATCTACTGCATTTGGCAGGTTGAACCCATCTCATGTCAAGGAGGGAATCCACACCTCCTCTGCCACCTCCCTGGGGCAACTCATTCATAACAAAATTGCTCCTGCCATTGGGGTGGGGGATGTTGTTTTGTTTTGGTTTTAGGTCTTGCAATTATTCTTGCATTTATTTCATTACCTCTAGTTATAACTCTTGGGGCCACAGCCACAATTTCTCTTCCTCTTTCCTGTTTATATATTCCAAATGATTCCAGACCTTTACTCATTCCTCCTATCCATATGGCCAAGGCTGATAGGTTTGTTAATGTTTGTAGTACTGGTAGCAGCCCAAAAGCTGAATTTTTAGCTGTATATAGCTCCAGCAGATTTGCCGGTATTTAGTAATGATGGTGCATGGTGCGTTGGGATTTCTATTTTTAAGCTGGAATTGCTTAGCATGGTGGCCTTTTTCCAGAGAAACTCTCTGGTTCTTTCAGGATTTGCAGGGTCTACGGTTCCAATGACAGGAGTAATTTCCCAGTTCTTTTACATTTATTTAAACAATGATTAATGTTACGGAAAGGTTTTTGTTCTATGTTTTTCCCTGCCATGTTTGAACAGAGTCATCTGACAAAAATAATCTCCAATATTTTTCTGACAAGATTATAGGCAACTTTGTGTGTTTAGTTTAGATTATTTCATATTTAATTTAATACTGATATTTAATTCTGAGAGCATAATATGCTTCCATTAAAATAAAAAACAACCACCACCAACAACAAAAAAAACCAGTCGACTGTGATAGAAGTATTAGCGAGACTCAGCTTCTTGTTACAGAAATTACCAGGTGCCTGTGAAACTCTTTTGACTGGTTCCATTTTTATTTTATTTTATTTTAATTTTTAACGTTTGGCTAAGAGTTTAGTTGAAATTTGCTATTGCTAGTTGTGTCTTGCAGCATTCTGTTTGATTTATTTTTTGTTGTTTTGTTTTGTTTAATTACTTTTATGTCTTCTACAATGTGGATAACTACCAAAATCCACATTTCCTTTTATCGTATTTCTGCTAGGCAAAACGCAACAGTGGGAAGGTGAAATCGGACTGAGCCTGTGGCTTAACTGTGCGAATAAACTAATGACCTGAGCTCAGAAGTGGGGACTATGTTTAATGTTAGTTCTTCTCTATCTTGTATCGCAGCCTTGAGTAAGTTATTTAAGCCACGCCAGCGCCTCACCAGGAAAACAGTGCAATTCTCCAAAGCAGGATTTTAGTGATGGTTAACCAGTAGCTGCTCTCAATATAAGAAAGCATAGATTTTAAAATTGGTGCAGTTTATCGCCTTTTACTTGTTCACATATAATGCACTGCCAGCTCAAGTACTTGGCCGTTGTGGGAGTTAGTACCTGGATGGTGGGCTGACGGCTGCCTTCCCGTGTCTGCCTCCAGGGTGTGTGAGAACGGGCAGTGTGCTGGAGTGGTGAACGGAACGCACGGTGCCGCTTCCGAGATGAAGAAATCAAAGCATCCAGAGTTAGGTATGTTTTTATTTTCCCCTATTTAGCAAGAAAACTTACTCTGTGCTGTTCTAGGGGTACAGCAAGAAAACATTCACTTCTTGTGATTGTGTCATTCAGGAGATGCCTATGATGCACCTACTGCTCCGGTACCTTTGCCACCTGCACGACCTCCTACCAGAGACAACCCCAAACACAGCTCTTTGCTCAACAGGACACCCTCCGATTATGATCTTCTGGTGCCCCCTTTAGGTTGCAGACTTTTTGCTGATTACATTTAATGGTTAACGTTGCCTAGATGAACCAAATACCATGTTTATTGCAAAGAAACCAGTGCTGAGTATGTTAAGAGTACCAGAGGAGCTATGGGCTAAGCGTTACAGCTGTGAGTCGATGGTTGTGTCAGTGGTCGGTGCTTGGTGTCTGTCTGTAAGCCCTCGTGCCAGACAGACGAAAAGTCATACTCAATCTGTATTCAAGCTATAAAGAAAAGCAAAACCATTTCCCCTAAAATAAATCACGATTCTTTGTCCCTTAATAGGAAGTTTGAGGATTGCAATTTAATGCAAGAGTGGAGGGTTTTTCATATTGTAGCCTAAATAATTCTGTTTCTTTTATCAAATACAAAGAGGAATGCCATAGAGGTGGTATTTAGGTCAAAGAAAACTAAATTAAATTTGTAAGTTTTTCTGGGGATTTTTCCACTGTCAAGGGACAGTTCAAGACTCACTGCTGCCTCCAGTCGCCAAAAGCTCTCTTTTCCAACCCTGATTTCTGTTCCGTCCTCCGATGCAGAACTGGGTGAGCTCTGCATATGTACGGGGGCTGCGCCTGGCCACCCCCACCCCTTCACTGCCAGCCTCGGCGGCGGGGCTCTCTGTGTGTCATCACCCCGTTTTCTGGTTCCATAAAAGCTTTTGACCATTTGCTGTGTTCCTGCACTGAACTCTCTCTGGTCCCTGAAGTGTTCCTGAGCTGCGAGAGGACACAGGATTGGAGGCAGAACAACAGATAAAAATTGCTCGGCTTGGTAGCTCCAGTCCTCTCTGCACCCCCTCTGTGTACGGGGTGCAGCCTTCTGCCAAGCCCTAGAAAATTCAGTTTATACCTGGGGTCAGAGCTTTAGAACAGCAGGTACAAATAATACACGGTGTAAATGTAGCAGATTCTATGTAGTCAGCACAGCTGTTTGAATATAGATACATTTGCTTAGCCACTGAAACGGGGTCGTTTATTCAGTGAACCTTCCATCGTAATGCACTCTTTGCAATTGAGCCACCAAAGGGAACCGCCGTCCGCCCTGCCCCACCCCAGAAAAGAGATGGAGCACTGCGAGGGGCCATTCGGAGCGGGTGTTTGAAGGATTGTGCGTAGCGAGAGTCCGGTTGACGGTTTCATTGCTGGAGTCGCTGAACTGCTAGACGAACCCTAGGAGGAAAAGCCTCAGCAGCCAGAAAATAAAAGTTTAAGCTTCACTGTGTGTTCTGTGGGTCTTAATGAAGTTTTGCTCATCTAATAATTCTTTTCTAAACTGCAGGTGAAGACACATTTGATAACTCGCCACCCGCGCTCCCACCGCCACCGCCGCCTGCGCGGCACAGCATGATCGAGCACACGAAGCCCGCTGGCTCGGGGAGCCGCCCCCCTTCGGGACACGAGCTCTTCCTTCATCCCGGTAGGAATACAAAGGAAACAGCGTATTTAATTGCATTTTCCTTTACTTCAGAAGCTTATCTGTTCTGAGATAGCGTTGTCATGAGGCTTCAGAAGAGTGTTTTGACTATATTTCATACTTAAAAAATATTAACAATAGAGGGGGGTTTTAATGGTAGAGATGAAACAACTCAGAGTATAAAAATACAACTTCTACATTATCACAAAGAAGCAAAATAAGGCTGCTATTTCTCTACCATCCTAGATATCTTGGTGAATTGTACATTTCTAGTAAGAATTGTTACTTGTGAAGTGCCAAGTTTTCCATTCTAATCCACAGTACTAGTCTCCATCCTTTTGCCAGCTCTGTTGTTTTCTATAGTAAAACATAATGTCCGGGGTTTATTTTCAAATTGGAACTTGTGGAAAAACTAGAAAATCAGGGAATAGAGCATCCTGCTTGGTTAGAACTGTAGTAGAATTTTGCTGCAGATGGCTGCAGGTGCCGGTGGTTTGTAACCTCTTTGGTAAGTCACGGTTTCACCTTTCTTTCCCGGTGAACCACTGAGAGCCTTTTCCAGTCGGTGTTTTGCTCGTAAAAGGTGTGAAAGCTATGTTCATGATTTATGACTTTTGTCTTGGAGTTGAAAAGCGTTTGTCAGGTGACGCTAAATGCATTTGCTGCTGCTGCAAGTTACAACAGGGGTGTTGTGGGTTGTAGTGCATACCTGTGAAGTGACCTATTTTATTTTTTTTATCTCTGGAACCTTCCAGAGGATGTTGGTATCTTAAGTTTACCTGACCCAGGAATATTTTCAGTGATTATCTACCTTGTGGTGTGGTCAGATGCCTTTCTCCTCCTGTCTGTTCTTCTCAGAAGCTGTACGGAGAGGGAGAAGCGGGTGCGTTTTGGCGGCAGCATCACGGGATGGCCAGGCTGGAGATGACAAGTGGTCGGGTGTTTGCCTGACCTCTGTGAATGACAGTAGCTGTGGGATGGAAGTGAGCTAGTTTAGGCTGGAGTGACCTTTTACAGAATGTTTTTATTATGTATTTTTTGCCACCAATCAAGGCCTGACATAGAGGAATTTGCCAAAACTGCGTACATTTTACAATGTACGTTCAGCTCAGTGTCTCACTTTCTCATACAATGCATCCAGGTCACAAGATTTAGCCCATTACAGGATGTAAAGGTTGGTCTTCGTAAATACAGAGCCAGGAACGAATTTATTTTCTACACTTCAAACTGAAAATAATCTCATTTTCAGCAGTCCAGTCTGAACGGGTGCTTCAGTTGTGCCAACTGATGCAGGAGCACACACTACATCATCCAGGTCTGGTAGGAATGGAGAGGAAAAATGGAAGCCCTGACACACGGATGGATGCACACAGACTCCGTCTGTCGGTGTGCGGTTCCCAGGAACATGCAGATTTTTAAGTTATTAAGTGTTATTTCCAAATAATCTTAAGAAACGTCACAGGTAGTGTTAAAAAAAAAAAAATTCAATAGCTTTTGTTTAAAAATCTGGAAAATGTATCTATGGCCATGTATTGTTCTTCATATTGTATAGTGAATGCAATTTTATAGCTGCAGTTTTCATTAATCATAGAAGTGTATACATCTACTTAGGCATGCATGTTTGCGTGAAGTCATCTAATTTTTTTTTATTCTTACGGGTTTTTTAAAGCTATATTACTTACTTTGCATCTTTTCAAATAAACTGCTGTAGAAGATTTATGATGAGGTTTTGATGATTGGTTTCCATACAAGTCTTGGGGGTGATTTCTCAGCTATCCATCAGAGCTTGTCAGATGATAATAATAATCTCATCATCAACAACAGCAAAAATTTGCACTCACATACACACACTCATAAGTCCAGAGCAGAAGCCAGGTCCAGGATGATGTTAACATTTGCTCAGCTGCATTCTCAATAGCCAAGAAAATTAAAAAAAAAAAAAAAAGGACACAAAGGATACAATATACCAGGACTGTAGTTTTCTCTGATTTTTAAAATTCTGTTTCTGTAATCAGAGAGAACTGAAAAGCCTGTAAAAGCTTTGTAAAAAAAAAAAAAAAAAAAAAAGAGAAAAGTCACAGCCTGTACTGGTCCCTCTAATATTTACCCGTAGCTGGGACTGCACAGATGGGAAACCTGCCCTGCAGTTTTTGTGACCTGCAAAGCGTTGAAGTGTCCCCAAGCTCTAAGCAAACTGAAGAGCTGGGATGTCTCTGGTCATGCTCATGCAGGACAGACCACCTCTGAGCCCCGCTCCTGGTTTTGTCACTTCAGGGCATAGCGACGTGCCTGTTGGAGTTGAAATTCACCTAACTGTGGGTACCACTAGGTTTGCTTTAATCACAGCTCAGAGGTGTGAATTTCTCCTTTCTCAGTGGCTGCTGTGCACGCGTTGGACTTGGATGTATGCGGGTGTATGGACGTGCTCTGGGGGCACACCTCGCCTCGCCTCCACCTGAAGGGAGGCTGCTTGAAGCCTAGCTTCTATGCGTCCCCCAAATATTACTGCTAATTATTTTAAGACACTTTTTTTTGTTCTGTTATTACAGATCCCCATTTTGACCCGATAGCCGGTCACGTTCCTTTGCCACCTGCTCGTAGAGTAACTGGAGAAACTGTCAAAACAAACAGGATATCTCAAGACTACGATCAGCTTCCTCCCTCTTCAGGTAAGGTAGAAAATTGTTCTTGTAGAAAATTACAGCTTTATGAAGCAAATAACTCTCATCCATAAAGTCCAGCGAGGTTTTTTTGTTATTCTGGGCAATAAATGGCAATGGTAATACCGCTTTACAAAAATATGAAAGCACCAAAGGATAGAAGGAGGTTAAAGTTCTGCAGTATAGGTGGAAGGGGCTACCTGTTGTCTGTGGGTGTAGCATGGCATCGATTTCCCTAGCTGCCAAACTGAATGCTTATGTCAGTTCTGGTGATCCTTGGGTTTTGAGAAAGGCAGGGATTTTTCTGCCCCTTCTAAAGCTTACAAGAGATCAGAAGTCCTGCAGGGACCACATGCATCTCTCGTCCATCTTTGTTTCATTGTCCTGAAAAAAAAAAAAAAAAAGTAGCTTCACTCTTTAAAGTGTTATTGTCTCGTCTGTTTTGCTAGTATGTTTGTTGGAACTTCTAAGAAAATGGTAATAAAATTTCTAATAAAACAAGAACCAAACCCAATTAAAATGCAGTCTGCTATTTGCAATGGAACAGGTACAGTAGAAGCAATTCTTCCCTAAGAAGAAATTCTGTAAGCAAAACTTATGGTTTTCCAGCAACATTAATAGTATTTAAAGGAAAGCTACTCAAATGAATTTAAATAGTAAACAGTATTACCTGTATTTCAAAATTCTTTCACCAATTTTTAGACAAATATTTTCTTTAGGTGTGCATGGTGTATGGGGAAGGGGGAGGATGGTCCTATCTACATAATTTTGCTGTGTGGGGAGACCACACAAAGAAGGAACTGAGTGATGCTTTGAACCATTATTTGTTCTTCAGAGAAGAGAATTGTGCATGAAAACTCTTTTCTAATATGTAAAGGAAGGGACTTATTTCTCTAGTCTTTCAGTTCTAATGAGCATCAGTGTTCAATTGCAACAGTCACAAGTGGAAAAATGATTTTTTTTTTAATAGTAATCACGTCTCTTCTTCTCAAGAAGATGTAGTTTCTCAGAAGGTTCAGTAGTTCCACTCTGCCGGGGTAGGAAAGAAAGAATATATTTTTCCAACTTAAAGTACAGGGGAAATTCAATGAGCCTTGAAGAATGCTACAGGATTTCGAATGAATAGCACATTTGAGAATTGGCGTGATGCCTTTGGTGAAAAGGAGAACTTTGGGGAGGATACCTCTACTAAGATACTAATGTTTATGGGGGGTTTTACCCCCATTGCTAGGAAAAAAATGATGGTTTATAATGTGTGGTTTTTATGTGACACTGTGAGGGATCTTACAGTGATAAGCTGATTTATTTAGGGCATTTTAATTTTTTTTGTAATACAAATTATGACAAAGATACAACTACCTATTCAGGCTGTGGAGTTTTCCTGCACTTCTTGCTATTCTGTGGTAGAACGATTTTTAATTTTTCTAAATGACTGCAAGATGCTCGCTACTTAAGATCCTGGAGCTTTCTGACGTTACTTAATAAACACATTTTCTATCTGTATGTTTGCCACAGCTATCTTCTAAAACATGTGTCAACCTTTGCTATAAATAACGTTTTAAATCAGCATGATGTATGGCAAGATATTAAATTTAATTTCAATTAAATGAAAACTATGTGATAGATCATGTCATAGTCTGGATTGGAAAGTTGTTTTTACAGTGGCAGTAACTCCATGGAGCAGAACTGCTGAGCTTCAGGATTAACTGATGCACCTTCATCTGTGGTTTGAAAAGACAGTGCAGAGAGTGTGATGTATTCAGAACTTTTGTTTTTGTGTGTATTCTGAACTAATCCCTTCACTTAGGAAATCCTTTATTTCACACCTTTTCTCTGGTGGTTCTTTGAACTAGGTGGAAAAGAAATGTAGTTCACTCTAAAATCTAATTATAATTTAGCCACTGGCTCCTTAGAGTAGCGTGGGGAGTCCTTCGCTTCAGTTTGGCTGTTTTTAAGACTGCTGTCAGGGTGTTGAACTGAATTGTTAACACGTAACGAGAAATTTATTCTAATTCAGCAACTTATTCAGTATTGAATAGTTAAGAAATAGCTCTCAATTATGCACCTAACTCTCCCAAAGGCACAGATCTCCAAACTTCTTAAATTTAATAAAAAAAATTAAAATAATTGTTACAATAAAAGCAAGAGAAGGAGATATTGCTAATATTTAACATATTTTACCTAAGTGCAACCAACAGTACGTGGGAAAGGTAGAAGAGAATCTCTAATGCAGATGCCCGCTGTATTTTACTGAATTTAGCTATTCTGTAAGAAACAGATGGAAAGGGCTGGTTACGTATATTCCTATATTCATCTGCTGCCTGTTCACTCACCTGGCCTGGCTAAAGCACTTGCATGCAAATACAAATTCCTTCGCAGGCAGGTGTTAAAGGGAGGGTGTCCCATATTCTGTCAGGGTGGATTTTAGTTAACCTTGCGGGAGGGGAATAATGTTCCGCAGTAATGCAAAATACCGAGATCACGCCTAACATGCTCGAAGGACCCATTGGTGCAGTTACCCCTTCCTCACTTTCTGCTCTCTCAGTCACCGCAGAGCACAGAGGAGGAGCCTTAAGGGAAGAAAAGAGGGGGGGGCACTTCGCAGCAGGGAGGGACAGACAGTCGCATCCTTACAAATACCCTCTTCCCACCGTGCCGCAGAGCTCTGCCCTGGCAGCTTTGTCCGTGCCTTTTAAACGCTTACAGCATGAGCCTGCGCCTGCCTCCCTGCTAACCCCCTACCTAAGGGTTAACGCTGGTGCTGGATTGCAGAAATGCGATGCTAGAGGAAGCTCCTTGCTGTGGAAGCTGTTAATTGAATTACCCAATTAGAAAATCTCTTTGAATTTCTAGTCGGGCATCCACGGTGGCTGAAACATCACAGAGGATGGGAGGCTGGGGAGGAAAGTCCTGCTTAAATACCTCTATCGCAGTGTCCAGATGGATATGCAGCTTAGGCTTAGTATCTTTAAGCTCAGGATCCAGTGTGATGCCCAGCTTCAGCTAAAATTTTATACGGATGTGAAGATACGGAAAGAGATGTCAGTGCTTAAAAAAATAATAATGGGAATTGAGACAGAGAGGGGGGCTGAAGATCTCCCAGTATCAGGGCTAAGGAGAGATGTCACTGTAGTGAGACTAAAATGCCAATGCTGCAAATCTGCTGACAGAATTAAAAATGACCTTTCTAAATGATGTGATTGCTTAATAAAGTTTGTTTGGAAGCTTCAGTACATTGAAGGTTTTATATAAGAAATAACTGCAGTTCAAAGCCTGTATTAGAATGGGTAGAGCAAAAAATATCTCATGTAGCACGCACGCAGAAGGGTCTGATCTATGCATAAGGCATTTCTTCTGCATTTCAAGCCCAGGGAAAAATGTTAAGTTTGCCAATTAATTTTGTTTCACCCTGAATAGAAATGAAGTCCATAATGAAATGTGCGTATTAGAACATTTTTGAAGTGTTTGTGAAAGAAAACCAATTGTTTTTAACATAATGTACCATTATTTTAAAGGTAGAGTATATGCCTATGTTACAGTCTTGAGTTTTCTGAATTGAAGTGAGAAAGTTAACTTGTTTCTGGTTTGGTTTTTAGTGATTATCCACTTTTCCTGAGCTGTAGATACTTTCTCAAACCTGTGTGTTTCATAGATCTTCCACAACCTCATATCAGGTTTGCATCTGCTAGGATGCTTGGCGTCCTATATATCCCATTTGCTAGGACGTTTGGCATTTATATAATCCTTCACATCTTGGGAGAGAAAAAAGTCATAACAAATACTAAATAGCCCTTGCTGTCTGCGGGTTGTGTCGTAACCATTTGCAAGGAGAATGGGCAGTTCAATGAGAACACAATTAATCTTAGCCCTTTACTGTGAATTTTTAATCAAATTACTCTCATACATTTGGCATATGACTATCACCATCTTGCTACAAGTACCATTTGCTTACCTTGTGTGAATTAAGAAATGGAATTAAAATTTATAACGCTGCTCTCATTGGGACACATGGAAACTTAAGTTGAGAGAAGAGTACCCCTTGGTTAGACGTGTGCACTACTGTGAACGGTTTTCATTCTTCTGAGGTGTTTAATGCACTCAGTTGACTTGCAGTTCTCTCTGTCCGGCGTTACGGTAGGGTAGCGTGTTGTAACAGCCATAGTAGAAATACAATATTCTTTCATCACTAAAAAACTCTCTCTGAAGTACTTAATGCTGCAAAGTGCCATTGCTGTCAGTGGAAGTAAACAGGAAGGATCACAGCCAGAAATTTCTCTTAATTTATCTATCAAAGTCACTGTTGATGGAACTTTTTAGAATCCCTTTTGAAGGATTAAAGACTTTTAAAAAAAAAAAAATACTTTGCTCTTGAAAGTGTTTTCTGCTCTATGCCTGCTTGTATTTAAGCTTCTTACTGTGGAATGGTGAGGATGAAGAGGTTTCAGTAAAGTACCAAGTTTGAGCACGGACCTCTTGACTGAGAAGATTAACAAGTTTGATTATTAGCTCTTTTCATCAGCACATCATGATTCTTAGCACCAGCGTTAACTGTGGAGGCAACCTTTCCATAGAAGAGAAGGAAAGGGAAGATATTCCCAAAGCGGTGGAGAGGAAGGATCATGTTCTGTTCTCTCCCCTGGAAATAATTGGACTAGGAAAAAACAAACCTTGGGTTCTTTTTGAGGAACCAGTGATTTCCATACTCGGGCATAGCTGCTGTGCCTGAAATGAGCCGTGGCTGATGGAGCAGTCTGCAAGGTGTGCCAATAAGGGAAGGGTTTTTCTCCCGCACACATATTTGGCTAAATTCCTCTTCTGTACATCTTATGGCCCCCAACAAAATTGTGATCAAATTTGGGGGGTTGGGTTTTGGTTGATTTTTTAACCAGACTAAGAAAAACTTCTTAAATTGTGGGTTGAGAGTGAATAGCCTTTAAAACATTGACTGGCTATTTTCACCATCTTTGCTGTCTCATCGTGCTTTCTTCCAGCCTTGGATAGTTCAGTGTAACCTGCATGTTTGCATCATATTGTTAAAATAGTGTTTCACTACATCGCTTGCATTTTGGATGTGCTTGAGGAATTCAGCTTCTCTCCGAATTTTAAAATGAGATGTATCGGTGCATTAAAATATCTCTTCGTGTATCTTTAGAGTTTTACTTTTTAAACTGCTTTGTGAGGCTTGACCTACTTAAAACGCAATTTTAAGCCAATTTATAATGATCCCTATCTCCTTTATTTGAAACAGATGGTTCACAAGCACCAGCCAGGCCCCCTAAACCGCTCCCTCGGAGGACTGCACCAGAAATACACCACAGGAAAGCGTACAGCTCTGACAGTGCCACGGAAAATGTGGATGCAAAAATTGCAAAACTTATGGGAGAGGGCTATTCCTTTGAAGAAGTCAAGAGGGCGCTTGAAATTGCCCAGAATAATGTTGACGTGGCCCGTAGTATTTTAAGGGAGTTTGTCTGTTTTCCTCCACCGGTCTCTCCACGTCTCAACCTATAGCAGCATCAAGATCTTCTTGGATCATGTGAATTCTGCGTATACGCGTGTGGATTGGGGAATGACAGAAAGAAGAGAATGGAATATTTTTTCTTTCATCCTTAGTAGAAGGGTGTTTGTTTCCAGCCATTTATCAAAGACTCATGGCTGCTCTGATCAAGACTCATAAATATGCTGAGGCTTATGTATTTTTGCTAGCCATACTTTTTTAAATCAGGGTTGAACTGACAAAATAATTTAAAGAAGTTTACTTCCCTAGAACTTTTAATCTGTGAAATGCTTTTTCTTGTTTACAAGTTGGCAAGTTACAGTTTTCTAGTTGGTGCCTGTACCATGTTCCTGTTCATGCTCCCTTGTACCTGTGGTCAGTTCTGCTGTAGCATTCCCAACAGTTTCTATGCTGACCACCCCATCAACTAAATCATCACTTCCCAGAAGTTCTGTGTTTGTTGTTGTTTGTTTTTTTTTCTCTTACAAGATGCTTTAATTGTTTTTTGCATTTCAGCTCATCTAATGCAAAAAGTATGTGGCCTTCACTACTGATTTTTTTTTTTTCTTCTGAGATTCCTTTGCTTTTGAGAGAGGAAATATCTGAATGTAAAATGCATTATTCTGTCTATGAACTGCCTTTTTAAAGGTATTTTGACATTAATGTTGGGCAGCTTTCTGTTTAACATGAATTCCGTGACCTGTAGTTCTCAAGGTCTTTTATACACCGTGTCCACACACAAAAATCCCAGCCAACAAATAAAACATTTAACGCGGCAGCGATACTGAGTTCTAACATGTAAAAGCTCTTTCAGATTTGAGTCTTTGATTGCAAACGTTCAGAAAAAGCCAAATGCACAAGGCAGTCCTCTGTTTTGATCACACACTGCTGGCACTGTGCCAGCGGAGGCGTGCCAGCCTAGAAGGGATCTTTTTGAATCATGTGAATGGTGTTCAGGTAAATTCCAGTCCTAGCTTCTGTAAAGTATAATGCAGTTAACTTCTTGTTTGAGTGATTATTCTGTGGTTCGTTGTGGCTTGGATCAGTTTGTATTAACGTGGAAACTTTAAATCTTTGATGCACTGTTAATTCCTAATGCTACTGTAGCAATATTTTTTGCAAAGTTCTTTAGTAACCTCCTCCTCTGTACACTTCATTATGCTCAAGTATGTGTTTAATACCCAAATTAATTAGCTCACTTTCCAGCTGCTTAGTTGGAAATACGTTTTTGGTTTACTTGGTTAGTGATACTTCAAGCTCTGACGTTTTATTTTTGAGTCCAAATTGATGCAAACCAAATCAAAAATCTTCCCAGCTGTCGGGAAGGGAGAAGGCAACTCTTCTTAGTACACTCAAGAGTCCAAATATTTCCAGAATAATTTTTAAATTGCTGCTGTCTTTTTTTTTTTTTTTTTTTTTTTTTTTTTTTTTTTTTTTTTTTTTTTTTGAGGGGGGTGGTGGTTTTGTGGGTTTTTTTTTAGGAAACTTTGAAATCTTTTTTTCTTTTATTACTATCAAACAGATAAAACCATGTGGTAGTTGGGATATTTTTCATGTTTTGAGATGTGACCGATATGTGAGAATTTTCACGGTGTGCTAAGCTGGGTTTGAGGTGTATATTTATTGTTCCCTTTAGCTGTCAGTGTTCTTCATTCTGAGCCAGTGGTAAAAGTTACATCACTTACAGGACCAGATCTCAACAGCAGTCAGTACATTTGTTTTAAAGATTTTATTTTTTTTTTAAGACAGCAAATGGCTGCATTGCAGGATTCAAAGTAACTGGGAACACCCAGTGCAAATCGCTGTGATATGTCAGTCCATCGTTTCATGAAAGAACTTATTCTTAAAACTAATTAAATAAATTATTTTGTAGCATCACAGAGTATAGTATGGGTATCATTGATCTGCTTCAGTGATAAAAGATAACCAGGAGGATTCAGGGTATGGGGAAAAGCATCTGTTTCGTTTTGATTTAAGCAAGTGATTCTGGGTTGATGTTCTAGACCAGGACATTTGCAGCTTCCTTCAAAGGTCCGTTCCTTGGGTACAGCTTAGGAGAAGTTTCGGTGGAAGTTATAGTCTGTGCTTTTAGTTCAAGTAAATCTTTCCGCTGTGTGTGAGGAGAGTTTTGCGTAGTGTTGAACCCTCTTGTTCCTTTGTTTTGGGGTTGTTTTTTTCACCGTCACTCCAGCATTTTAGCGATTTATAAATTGAAAGCGATTCAGGCTGTTAACTGAAACACTCTGGTTGGACTGGAATTGCTTAAATGAGGTTCTAGCATAACGGCCAGCGTGGCACTGCCGACAGTGAGAGCCGAGCACTTTACAAGGACAAGCACACAAGCTGCACATCACGTTTTGAAATTTTGAATTGTAACCGAGAACTCATTTTCTCGTTTTATGCAGCAGCTTAGTATGAATTACAGCCTTGTGCTTCAGCTGGAGGCTGGAACTGCTGCCTGACAGGTTTGGGGGGGCGACGTTTTCCTGCTCCTTTCTGGTTGTGACCACCAGTGACACTTGGGGTTTTGTAGCGTGTGTTAAAAAAGGCTTTATGAGCAATATTCTGAGTTGGTAACTTGAAAAAGAATTCCATTAATCTGTAAATGAATGCGCTAATAATGCTTCTAAATAGTGGAACATGAAGACTATTTCAAACCTGTTTTGGTTAATAGTTTTGAAGTCAGAGTGGAATTGCTTTGCTGGTGTTGACGTTTACTCTGCGGGAATTAATAAGCTTAAGATAAATTAATCTGGCTGCAGTCTAGTTCCCTAAGCACATAGTCCTCTAAGTGTATTTTAACCTTTGAAAGGCTTACGGGTCTGAGCCTGGCAGCGAGTTACGCACGTATATAACTTTAAGGAAGGCTGGCAGCAGTGAGAGCACTTGGATGAAGGAAGCTGGCTGAACTCGGGCAGATGTGCTACCCCGCTCCTTCCAGCGAAATGTCCTGGCAGGCTTTAGACCGTCATTCTGATGGCTGTTGGCCTCACCTTCTATCTCCTGTTGGCTACGTTGCTGCGTTTTAAGCAAACTGTCTGAAGCAGAAGTTGAGCAAAGTGAGCGGGCATCAGCAGCATGGATTGTTTCCAAAGATTATGAGTGGAAAAAAATTGAAATTGTGATAAAATAAATGAATACAATTAGCCACGTTAATGGCTTTGCTGCAACCCTCAAGTGACCACTGGTAACATTGGTTAACGTTCAGTATCTCACGAGTGCATCAGGCAGAGGTTTTTTTCCATAATGTGAATTTAGGAGGTTTTGTACCAGGATCATTTCTTTTGTTACATTTCTCTTCAGCTTGAAGCTTTACTTTGCACTGACGACTCTGACCTGAAAGCATTTAAATTTGTGTCTTAAAGCCTGACAAATTTGGAAGCAAATGAACACCATATTCTAAGCAAATTCAGGTACTACCTGTTGACCTGGAATTTAGCGCTTTTAGGAATGACTTCTTGAAAAAGGACTTCAGTAGTTTCCATTTTGAAGGATTTTCTTTCAAATAACTATTTTATCTGAAAATGCCTTTTATAAACTTGTCTAACTTGTGGCAAACTTAGTGATGTGTTCAATTAATTTATATTTTATTCAACATTCTTTTTAAATTTTGGTTATTATGTAAGCTCAACTTCTTTATCTGTTCATGTAAGGTATTTTATAAAATTAATGTTAACAGAATGTTGGGTTGGTCCGTGGTTTTTCAAGACTCTGTCTCTCTGTTATTAAATATTACCCCTTTTCATATGCTGCTTTGGAAGCACAGCCTGTCCTGTGTAGGGGTCTTAGAAACTGTTGTTTTGTAAATCACAAGAATGTGGCCTCGTTCTAAAATGAGGTGAATCATTGCATTGAGACATTCGCTTTATTTCCCCATACATTAGTGCATTTCTAAATTTCAGTAGTAAAAATTTATAAATTGGCAGCAGTTTTGGAATGTGCGTGTAATAGCTGTATGGAAGAAAGATGATAATCATTAAATATTTAGAATCCAAAGTGGTGAACATATAGTCCTGACTACACATTAATTTACAGGATTATTATTTCTTTTTCCTGAAGAAAATTACAATTCCTTTAGCATCCTGTGCATTTACAGTCTCAAGCGTAGTATTCTTAATGTCAAAATTTTTTTTTTTTTTCCTGTGACTGTATTCCAGCATTCTGAAAAAAGCGTAGAAAACCTAACCCCTCCACTATGCATGACAATACAACTACTCGTATTTAAAGCCCAACACCATTCCCTGCAGGTCGGATTAGACCTTCAGTGATGAGATTTTCATGGTACTTCCTTCAGTCTGTGTTAAATCCTTGTCCGTTATATAGGTCACTAGTCATACTAATAAGTAGGGAAGGTAACTGTTTGCTATGCTTGTCCTTAGTACTAAAGCAGCCTGTATCTTTCCCTTTTTACTCTTCTGATGTGAAAGCCAGCTGCCACTTTATTGTGTTATCATCACATTTTAGCAGCTGGGTACTCTAGGAATGTTGCAGGAATTTTTGTCTGATAGACCCAGTCATTGATTCTGTACAAGGTACCTGCCTCCATTGATCAGTTGCAATGGGTCTCCAGCGGGAAAATTATGAATTTAGATTTTAAAACACAGTGTGTTAATTTGGCACCTAAACATTCCATTTGTCCTTGGATTATTTCGAGTCTGGCAGGGAAAATTCTTTCTCAAAATAAATCCTAAAGCCCAGATCTCTTAAATCACATATCTTAAATTTGTGACATGTAATCCCATAACCCTCCTAAACATTGTAAGGAATTTAAAGGCTTCACAAAAATACGAGCCATGATGAGGTTCTTGCTTCCTAGACCTGCCAGATACGAAAGCACAAGCCCGTTGGATACTGGTCTTTGGACTGTGAAGCTGCTTGCACCTGCCTGGATCCATGAAGGATCTGGCCAGTCCAACTGCAATAATATTTCTTTGTATAAAAAAAAAAAAAACAAAAAAACAAAACAGCAGCTTTTTTCATTGCAATAACTTCCACGGCAGCCAGCAAGATGGGAGAGCAGCAGAGAACACATGGGAGGTAATTCTGTCCCAACAGCCCAAGCCCCGTTCTGCTGTTGGCGTACGGGTTGGGCCGTGCTGAGCTGCCTGGGTGCCCAGTGCCGGTGCAGGAGCGTCTGTCGAGGTGGCTGCAGTTGTCAGTTCCCGCAGCCTTCCCCGAGCAGCCCTGTAGAAGGTTCGGACCGGGCTGCCAGGGTCTCGGCAGCAGGGACAAGTGGGAAGCAGCACTCTGCTCAGGATGATTTTTGATGCTAGCAAAACAACCCAGAGTTTCATAAGGGTTTAAGTGGAAACGCCGCTGCTTTAAAGCTCATAGTCTGGGTTGTTGAAGGGTGTGTGTCTGTCCACGCATGCGTACGTGCCAGTCCGGGGGAGCACAGAGGAGAGAATATTCCAGGTGATGCCAGCTGGTGGAGTTCAGATCTAGACCGTGGTGCTCACCTCTGCTCAACACCTGCTCCTTTTGGAGAGCTGGACTGAATCTGCAGAATAATCAAGCTACTACAGTCATCCGTGTTTTAAAAGGCAAGTTTTCCTCCCTAGGTAGCTGGCAAGGTGCATATAATTTACTCCAAAATAGATAGTGTGCTTCTGTGTGTCTTTGTAATGATTAGGACACTGAAAGCAATAAATGTTCCCTTGTTTTCACTAGACCACAATGCAGTTGGTGCCCCGAGGAGAACTTGTCTTTTGTTAACTTGCTAATTGAATGCTGCTCGTTTTCAAATTCTGTACAACAGTAACTAGGTCTGCATCGCCAGCCGTTCAGAAATACCTCGAGGTAGTGGCTGCCGTGGTTTTCTGAAGGTATTCTCTTGCTTGAACGGGTGACTTCCAGGGGTTTCCTCTTGAAGTTTACATCTTCATTACCAATTCAGTATGGTGCATATAAAATTCTTGGACGATTATTTCAAAATTGTTATTCTCGCTACTTTTCAGGACTAGTACCACCTTCATTATCTAGACTCATGTGCTGAAATTCAAATTCACCTGCTCTCCCCCATCACAGCTGGGGCCAAGTTCAGCCCTGCCTTTGTCCCACGATGGAGGCGTTGCTTTGCCTGCATCCTCGGCTGCTCCCTCCAAGATGTTTTTCCTCTCTCCCTCCCACCCAAAATCTCTTCACAGTGGCACCAGCCACCAGCACATCCTTCATCTCAGTAAGGACAGACAGCTGACAGTTTCCATCTCAGCTTGTGACCACATCTGTATTTTTTTGTAATCCCTCATAAGCATTCTGCTACTCCGGTCTGTCTCAATCATGCAGATTTTTCTGTGACATACCCGAACGGCCCCTGTGAGCACAGTCATCCAAAATGGATCCAGAATTCTGTGAGAAAGCCTGTTTTCTTTGTTCATATCGCTGGCATTTTTTCCTGCTCTCTTTCTCAGCCTGGAAATATGCTCTTGTGTTTCATGATTTGTATGTCAGGAATGGAGATGCAATCCACTGCTTATTTCAGCGGATCCCTGTTCTGATTCTGAGATATGGAAAGAAACCAATAAAGCTCCCTTCTGCTAATAACGGTCCTTGTGTTCGAGGTGGCTGACGTCTGGATGCGAGAGCTGAGAAGGCTGTGCCACGAGTGTGGTTTGTAGCTTGGAAAATCGCAATTGCATTTGATTACTTCTAGTACTGAGTGAGGGTACAGGTTGAAGGGACAAACGTTATAAGACGTGTCAGTGAAGGCTGGAAGTCACTTGCAGATAAAGGTCACCAATTACCATGAGCGAGTGGTGCCAAAGAAATAAGTATCGTGTAGCTTGAAAATTCTCGCACAGAAGGGGTAAAAATGAAATACCAGAATGATTCCGCCCCTGAAAGGCCTTTATCCTTCACTCGGGTAACCTTGCTGCAGCTTGGGTGCGATGGTGGTAATTCTGCAGCTTCTTGGGTGAACCGGTATTTGTGAGCATGGCTGTAGGTGGAGGGTTACTGTTCCTGCAGGCTGTGCCTGGCGGATACACGTTGTAGTTTTCCCAAACTCTAACAGAAGCGGATCGTTTCTCTTGGGTCCCACGCAGCTGCCGGCGACCCACCCAGCAGGGATCCTCCAGGGACGAGGCAGCTGGCTGGGGAGCGAAGGGCTAAGAAGGTGCGAGGTGCCTGAGCAAGGAGGTGGTGCAGGTGGTGTGTTAGCACCGTGATTCATCTTGGGGGGAGCAGGGATAGCCACACGGAGAGGGGGAGCAGGGGTGAAGAAAGATGAGTGGAGTGAATTGGGTGGTAGAAGTTGGGTGCAAAAAAGCAGAAAGGGAAAAAGAGTCTGGTATCTTAGAAAAAAACACTTAAATGTTTCAGAGGGTGGGTGGAGGAAGGAATTTGAGTTGTAGTGTGTAAGGATGCACCAAAGTGGGCGAAATCTTAGAGAGTTTGGGGCACATGAGTCAAACGAAAAGGGCATTACGTGCCTGCATCCATCATTCCCGGGGGATCTGCACCATAGTTACTGCCCTTATTTTGGTGTTTACCCGCACACTGCTGCTCTTCACCCCCACCTCGCTGTGGTCTCTGGCGCAGCTCTGAAACTCTGGGAGGCAAACTGCTCCGTTCTCACAGCCATGGGTTGTTGCTGGTGGTTTGACACGTGGTGGTTTCCAGCCCCTTCAAGGCTTTTCTATGTGTTTTGAGGTTTAGTTTTAGCAAGGAGACTATTAGCAATAAACAAAGCTGGTTTGGAGTTAAACAGCCTTGTCTTCAGGCGTTGGCGTCTTTTCCTTTGATGTGTTGGTGTTGCTGAGTAAGTAGTCTGGGGGTTATTAGGAGAGGCAGAGCCTTAGTTGTGTCTGCGCTTTAGGTTTATGTGTGAGATCCTGGCTGACCAGGGCGCTGCTGCCAGCTGCGAACCTGCCGTCAGGCTGGCTCTTGGTTCCCTCTTCAAACACATCCCATAACGATTCCTAAGGGCCTGAGACCAAAACAAAGTTGTGGCTTCACTGAAAGCTGATATGCTTTTCCCCTTTTGTGGCTGCGTACCTCGCTGTATTCACGTGCGGTGCCATGAGCAGAATGCTGTAAAATCCAACTTACCCAGGAACCCGCGGCGTTTCCACCCTTGCCTGGTGGTTGGTGTGATTCTCCTTGGGAAGTACACAAGGTTCCCGTGCTGGGGTGCCCAGGACAAAGGTTAATTTCTTGCTAGCGGCGAGTACCACGGCGTGGGCTAACAGCTAACACACAGCAGCTCCTGTTGGTGTACAAACTGTCTTAGCGATGTGGATTGATGCTGCTTGGTTGGTTGAGCTGAAATTTATTTTTCAGTGAACTGCCCTTATAGGACCTTGTATTATTTGTACTGTATCATCCTTGTATTTGAGCTCTCTCCATTACAGTAATATCCACACCTCGTGAGGCTGCCTGGTCTTCTCCCTTTCAAAACTGCAGCGAGCCTGTCTAGATAGCTGTGTGAGCTGGGGGGTGACGGATGGGGACTGGCTGTTAGTGTTAGTGGCATGTGTTTGTGGATAAAAGGGCTTGGAGGAGAAGCATTGATTTATTTTTTTATTTTTTTTTTAGAAAATGTGTTTATGGTAGAAAAAATATTTTCAGGTTTTGGAAGCTATCACACATGCCTTTAAAAAAAGGAAGATGATGCTACTCTTTTCCTTGTTTTTTCAGGGTATATATTGAGCTGTGGCTTTGAGGGACCCACATATTCTCCACCTGTTTTTCTCTTGTTTCTCCTTGGTTAATTGGCAACCAAGAACACTTCTGCTCCTTATATAGTTTCTGAAGCGATGCCAACCTACTGATACTTGTTCAACAGTTACGCTGTTTGAACAAGACATTGTTCTCTATCTCTTGGTGGGAAGCTGGTGGCAACAGGGTAAAAGGGTTTATCAGGAAACAGGGGAAGGAGAGATGCCACGCGACAGAGGTACCTGCAAAGGGCGAAAATGAAAACAGATGAAGAAAGTACTCTTTAAAAAAGAAGGCAGAAAGAAAGTGGTTGACTTGATGGACTTTCTTTCACCAGAAGTAAACGAGAAATGTAAATAACATTATTACCTAGAACACAAATGGTGATAGAAAATACCACACAATAATTCTATTTAATGCTGCTTTAAATTAACAGCAAGTCTCAGAAAGAAAGAATGGGCCTGTCATTTGTTCTTCATATTATAACAAAAATATATTTAGTTAACATCTTCTAAGAAAATATTGATAAATTAAGAAGGTTTGAAACTGATAGTGAGAAATTTCACCAAATCTCGCAAATGACTGACTAAGCAAAGAAAATCTCATTTGTCGTTTGGCAGTTTTTGTATCCGGGCCCACCCTGAAGAACCTGTTACGTCTAGAAAATGTTTGACCTTACTACAGCGCAGGACCTCCTCTCAAGCCCTGGGGAGGCTCATAAGATGTGTCAGTAACGGGGGGTGTTTAATTTGGGGCTGGCAGTGGGTCTCCAGGAACATCAATTCAAGCCTTTCCCAGCCATGTAATTCCCACAGCGTTAAGGGTTTTGTTTTATCCTGCACCAAGTGCCAGCAGCCTGCAGTCCGCTTCCACGTCCATTCTTCCTCCACGCAGAACCTGAAACAGGTTATTCTTTAAAATGGAGGGATTGGTTGGTGGTTGTTTTGGGTTGTTTTTTTTTTCTCAGCATTGAAATCTGGGTTTCACTTTTCAATGTAGTGATGGAAATAATTTTCCAACTCCAGAGCAGCCATGCCGTGATTATGCTTTATGCTCATCATTGGCATTAAATCATACAGACATCAGGCAGGATGCAAATTGCTATTGCACAAATATAATGAAATTATTCGGGGGGCACCTGGGATACCTCGGTCTCAGGTGGCCCAGCTTCAGAAGTGACTGCCCGATCGTCCAGCATATTTTAAGATTTCTCAGTTGGCGCACTTAAAATTATCGGTGTGGCTAAAATCAGTAGCTGCTTTTGGTATCATTATTTAAACCTGTTTACCCAGAGGAACCCTGGTATGTGCCCCTGGGAGGTGTTCCAGCGTGTAGAAGGGGGGAGAGAGGGGAAAGAGATACCCTTTCTCTATTTTCATGTCCAATATTTGATCTCTCTAAACTGTAGACGTTTTACTTTCTGCGGTAGTAGTAAAGATCATGTGAATGTTCTTGCTCAAGAAATACAGTTTCTGTGCATTTCACTCAGTCTACATGCAGAAGCGCCTCCCGAGGTGGCAGAAATGTGCGAGCCAGGCTGGTAAGGTGGCTGCTGAAGGCGCAAAGGGGGGGGCACTCAGCATCGGGGTGAGACACTCGGGGACACATCAGACCGTTCTTCAGCCACGTCCCCTGATGACGTAGAGCGGGGCTGCCATTAAAACTGGCCCGTAACCACCTGAGAAATGCTTACCGGTCTCGGGGCCGCAGGGCAGCTGGTTTGGTGCTGCGGCAGCAGTGGGCTCGCTCGGATTCAGGGGTGAGAAAGGGAAGAGCCCTGAGACGCGATCTGCACACCAAGCCCTACCCAAACCAGACTTCAACTATCTGCTGAACATGCCCCTTCGGTATCTGACTAAGGAGAAGAAAGATGAGCTCTGTAAGCAGAGAGATAACAAAGAACAGGAACTGGAAGAGCTGAAGAGCAAGAATCCCTCTGCTCTGTGGAAGGAAGACCTTGCTGCCTTTGTTGAAAAACTTGATGCGGTGGAAGCCAAGCAAAGTGAGGATGTGATGGCAGTGCTTACTGGTAAATTTTTAAAGGTGAAACAGCAATGCCATCATCTTGTGGCATAAGGGTTGTTCCCCATAACTGCAGAAGATGAAGGCACAAGCAGAGAAGAAAACTAAAAAGAATAATAAAGAGTGAAGAAACTGAATGTGATGAGAATCAAGAAGAAAACACATCAGGAGACAAAGAGCCTTCAGCCCTTAAGCAGAGGTTACGGCACAGTAACAGGGCTCCACTTGGCAAAGCCACGTCCCCACGGGAGGGTGTGGGGCTAGAACCTGCCTTTGCGTTTACAGAGCAATTAGACTCTGAAACTAAAAATATCAGATAATGACAGGGTGTTTGGCTGTGCAGGTTTGAGGTGGGGTGGGGTAGTGTTGTTTTCAATCCTTCACTTTGAAATTCTTCACCTTTAATTTCTTTTGAGTAAAATCCACAGTTTCTGAGGTGTTTCACGGTTCCCTTCCCCACTGGGAAGGGGGGACCTGGTTTCTTTATGAAAGCTCTACCACATTAATTTGGCGGGAGAGAAGGGGGGGGGAGGCTTCACAAGATTGGGTCCATATGGCTTTCCAAATGCTTTGAAAGCTATTTCAGGCATGGTGGTACCAGAACTCCCAGACACACAAGGAGGCATCCTTCGGGTGTAAAGCAGCGTCCCTGCGGCAAGCCGTGAAAGGTACATGAAGATGGTTTATGTCTCTAAGAAACCATCTCGGTGATTTTGCTGCACTTCTGTTTGTGCTGTAAGAGCATATTGTTTCTTGAGAAGCATAGTTGTAGCTTAATTGTGTGGTAATTGGAATTTAAAGACACAGCTGAAGTGTAGCTCATTTATTTGCGCTTCTGAAAGGGGAGGCTGGCGTTGCACATGATGCTGCAGAAGGCAAACTGGGAGCTGCAAAGCACCTGTTCCTCCTTCTGTCTAGGGGAGAAGTGTGCCCTCTCCGCCGTTGTGCCGTGGGGGGTGGGGGGCAGCCCGGGCTGGGGGACCTGCTCGCTCCCTGCAGCTGCCTGGCAGGAGGTGCCAGCGAGGTGGGGTGGTCTCTCCTACCAAGTAGAGAAGTGAGAGGAACCAGCCTCAAGTGGCACCAGAGGAGGTTTGGATCGGAAATTAGGAAAAACTCTTCCCCGAAAGGGCTGCCAAGCGCTGTCACAGGCTGCGCAGGGCCGTGGCTGTCACCGTCCCTGCAGGTCTCCAGCAGCCGGGCAGCCGTGGCGCGCAGGGGCAGGGCCCAGGGGTGGGCTTGGCACTGCTGGGTTCACGGTGGGACTCCATGACCTTAGGGGTCTTTTCCAGCCTAAATGATTCAGTGATTCTATAAATGATGGAACAAAGTCTTAGGGGGTCTATTTTATTGTTTCTCCAACTACTCTCATTGGTGATTTGGGGTCATTTCACAAAGACAGAGATTAGATTCGTTCAGTTTAAAGGAAGAGTCAAACCATCACGGGTTCAGCAGGAGATGTCATGCAAAGTTCAAAGGGTGGGGGGAAATAATGGCTTTTTCCTCTCTGTGCCGGAAAAACAAAATATGTGTGGGCCAAGGGACAGGGCTTCTCATCACATGGGTGTCTGCAGCTTGTCTCTTTTCCCCTTTAACTATTCTCTCTGTTTTTCTTTAATGGGCTCTCTTCCTGTTTTCCCAGATTATCTGTATGAGATGCCAGTAGCAGTGTTGTCTGCATACCCACTGTGCTGGGGTAGAGAGTCTCAGAAACAAAGTTCCTCATGGAGCACTTGCTGTGGTGTGAGGAGAAACGGGAGCTAGAGCTGAGTGGCACAAGGATGCCCTTCTGCATAGGAACGGTGGGGGCAAAAAGGAGAAAGACAAACTGCTTAGGGTGAAAGGAGGTAAAAAACTTATTGCTTAATAAAGTGTTAAATGGAAGCTGAAAGAAAAGAGAAAAAATGCTCGGTATGTGTCTACTGCAGGAACATGGGTCTGCAGATGTGTCAGAGGCAAGTGTTGCTTCCTAGACACTGCTGGAATAGTGTGTGTTAAAGGGAAAAAAACGTGTTTCAGTACCTGCCCTTCTGGTCAGCTGAACGTCTCTGTTGTCCGCACTTATACCTGCCGATAGGCACTTTTTACTGGAGACCAAAATCAGTTCTTCTCTAACTGTAATATTTATCCCCATAATCTGATATGGTGATTAGAATGTTATCACTGTATGGATTGCAAAAATGTTATTGCATATACGTGTGTGTATATATATATACATGTTGGTGCCAGTCTGTTTATCCACTTTCAGATACCAGGATTGTGGGACTGCACAAAGCCTAAAGTACTTGCAGCCTTGCAAGACTTAAATGGGGATTATGAGAAAGATGGGGACAGACTTTTTAGCAGAGCCTGTTGCAATAGGGCAAGGGGTAATGGTTTTAAACTAGAAAAGAGTAGGTTTAGACTAGATATAAGAAGAACTTTTTTATTATCAGGTTGGCGAGGTACTGGCACAGGCTCCCCAGAGAAGCTGTGGATGCCCCATCCCTGGAAACATTCAGGGTCAGGCTGGACGGGGCTCTGAGCTACTTGCCCTAGTTGAAGGTGTCCCTGCCCATGGCAGGGGGGGTGGACTAGGTGACCTGTAAGGGTCCCTTCCAACCCAAACCATTCTGTGGTTCTATGGTAAAAGCCATATAAAGGAGGAAAGTTTCATGTAAAAGCAGATCCAAACAAGTCTGTGCTATGGTTAAGGGATCTTGGTATTTCTAGACATGCCTGGTTCATGCACTCAGGACTCCAGCTCTTGCTGTTCTATTCCTTAGGTTTCTGTCAAAACAGTGAAGTGAAGTCAGTGAAGGCTGACTTCTATGTGACTTACTTTTATTGATTTAAAAAGATCAAATAGATAGGAATAAGGTCCATATGCCAAAGACCTCATGATCTGAAAGAAAAGGCAATTAAAAGCTGATGATCTGGGCTAAAGCCATTAGAAGGGACTAATGTTCTAATTAATCTATGCATCTTGTTTCTATTAAGCTGTTTCCTAATGTAATGGAATAAACTTTTGCTTCTTATTCCACTCTGACCTTTCCTCAACCGAACTTCTACTGCCTCAAAGTTCCGAGTCTGACTGCTGAGGTTGTTTTTCTCCCCACCTCCTCCACTCCCACCTAGAAGACGTGTTGCTCCATGAGGAAAAAGCTGTCAGGGTGTTGACAACTGCAGTGGGTTTGGCTTGCTTTTTTCCTCCTCTTTGAGAGATTAGAGAAAACACAGGCATGAAAGATATGTTGCTATCATTCTTGCTGTTTATCTGATCCAGAACCAAGAGTCTTGTTACAGTGGTGAAACACGACCTCGCTGAACGAGTTGCTGAACAAGTGGAGAATACCGGATAAAAAGCCAGGTCCTCTACTGATAATTTTGTCCCTAATGTAAGGCAGAAACATATATTAATACCCTACTGTGGTATAAAATAGGTATAAGACAAAGGAAAAATCGAGAAAATAGCCACAGGAGAATACAAGCAAATTAATATCTTGATGGGCACCATTTCTTCTGTATCAACAACTGTGCAAAGCAGAACAAGAATTTCAGCCAAGAAAAAATTTGTACGGGTACAGCGCTGAGATGCCTTTGCAGATATTTGTGAAATTCAATTAGATTTAATTTGCAGGCACCTGAAATTTGGCAGTGGGGGAACTTTTCATGCCTCTAGAGACTTTTAGGATCTGTCTTAGAAGCTCGCTTCTCCATTCCATTCTCAGTAAAATGAGGATTCGCGTTTCTGTTTTATACTCTCACAGCTCTCTGCTCACAGTGTTTGGCTAGTTGTCACCCCACACCTTCTCCGGTCTTGTGCTTCTTGGTTCACCTTCTATATTCTTAATGTATTCTCTAAGCTTCCCTCATCCCTTTTTCTTTGCTTATTGTAAAACTATTCCTCTGTTGTCAAGACCTTCCTCAGTAAATTTTGCAGTGGCGTGTTCCCACCCGTGCCAGCTATGGCAGCCTGGGTACCACAGCCGGTGGGAGCTCGTGCCCCTCTTCAGGATCCTGGCGTGTCACGGTGATTTTCCTTCTCCTTTACAATTTTCATTGCCTGGGAGCATTCAGCGACAATAATGCTTTGCTTCTTTCTTGCCCCTTCTGTCTTCCACAGCGAGTAAGTGTCACCTCATCAGAAGCCATTCATTAGCAGCAGATAAGCAGCTGTTTGTACCGTTCTGAAGTACCTGGGTTCCTTTAGCTGCCCGGCCAGCTCTCTAAGTGTTGCTTTAAGTGCGCTTGTTTCTTGTCTGGACATTCAAATATCAATGCAATGTTGAGAACCTTATGCTTTTCAATGTGTCGGTGGTTTGTCTTTTTTTTTTTTTTTTTTTAGTATTTGGCAGTTGGAATCATACTTGTCTGTACATTTCTATAGTGCTATCACTGATTCAGTGTTCTCCATGATGCTGAACGGTAACTCCTAACCTACAGGCAAAATGCAAATGTGTGGGATGTCTCTGAAGTTAAACGGACTCTCGAGGGAGGATGAGGGAGAAGGTGCCCTGTGGCACGTGGTGACGCCAGCAGTGGTATCGCTGCTGGGGCTGTGGGCTGTGCCGCTGCAGCACACCGGCCCCGAGCCTGGGTGAAGGATGCTGCTCAAGGCATCATCAGCCGGAGAGGTCCTCTTCCCCTGTGACCATGAAGTTGAGGGAAGTGCAATTGCTGGCTGGGGAAGAATTCCCATCTTCTTCCCTGCATCAGCCCCTGTGCCTGCCTTACTCTTACTGGTATGAACTGGGACAGTGTGTAGGAGAACGGGTGGAGGGGCGCTGCAGTGTGCCACCTCTGGGAGCAGGTTTAAGCTGGTGATCTTGACTCGTTGTTAAAGGAGAGGGTTTCATTTTTTATTTTTTAATTCTGATATTTATTTTTTTATGAAAATGCAGATATTAGTACGTCCTGTGGGTTGTAGTGAAGTGTGGAAGGCTGCAGTGCTAGCTGTTTTCCTGAGATAAGTCAGAAGATATGAATGATAGCAACTCACCGGCTTGGCTTGGTGATTTTCTCTGCGGTGACTGTTAGTAGCATATAGTTTCACTGTAAACAGGAGACCACTGAACTACTCGTATGAAAACCAGCTCGAATGTGTAAGAGCTTGCAGGTTACAATAGTGCAAAGAAACAATGTTAAACAGAAGGGATTCATTTTGTAGACTGGGAAAGCAATGGAGTTTTTCTAGGTGGTGTTTTTTCCCATAGGGCGGTTTGGGGTTTTTCTATGATTTTTTTTTTTTTTTTAATCCACCTTTTAACAAATTTTCGGTTTTATAATGAAATATGATATGTTTGTATGCTTTGAAATGATCCAGTTTCTAGCTGGTAACATCTTTGTTGTTACTCATCAGGGGAGGATTCTAGCTGCTCACTGCTGTTTGAAAAAGGTTGTTTAATGGTATGGCACCTCTTTCATGGAATATCTGCACTATTTTAATTTGCTTTTTAAAAATATTCTTGTGCATTGTTTGGCTGCAGGTGGTTTGGTGTCCTGACTCTGCCCTGAAAATGAAGAATTTGCTTTAAATGTGCTTTGATGGCCAGGTGGGCTCTGCGGCTGCGGTGGGCTCTGTCTGTGCGCTGCTGTGTGCAGCCTGAGCGCTGCCATTCCCGACCTCAGCATTCCTGCCGCTGCGCCTCCCTAACTGGGGTCTTTTCCTGGGAGGGTGTGGGTCAGGCAAGGACTTGGATACTTTCTGCCTCCTGATGTCTGACTGCCTGTGCCAATCGCGTGCTTAAGGAAGACTGGAAGTCGCATCACTACCCAAATCTATGGTCATGGGGTCAAAACCAAACGGGAGACAGCGATCAAATACAGCAGAGTTGAAGATGGGAAGGAGGTAGAATTGCAGCAGCAGTGGAGATAAAGGATAAAATTATGGCAAATATATAAACCTGGCGGGAGAGATTTATGGCTATTGAGGTGCTTTGAAGGCAATTTAATGACAGGCCAAAAAAGGCTTTTGCTGGAAGACTGATTCTTTTTGCTTCACTTTCTATCAAGAGAAAAACTAGCTGGAGGGAGGCTTTCCAGGATGGAGATCAGACAAAAGATAAACGGGTAGGACGCAGAGGAAGGAGGGAAGTAGAGTCTTCCTGCTTGTGGCTGGTTTTGTTAATAAAAGAAGCAGCAAGCCAAAAAAGAGCCCAGGAGCTGGCTGACGGGTGGATGCACAGCTCTTCTGAAGATGGTTTAGCACCCAAGCATGGACCATCTAGTGTGCGTACCCTTATCCAAAGGCATGCCCTTCCCAAACCTTGCCCGTCTGCCCTGGTTACCAACTCGATACTGACGGGATATCTGTAATGCTCGCCCGCACGCACGTGGACTCAGGCCTCAGCACCGGTTCCGCTCTGTTCTTTCAACTTTCCCTCTGTGAAGACTTTCCCATCAGTGTTGGGAATTAGTTGAATATATGGATGGTGATTTCTCCCCTTGATCTCCAAACCGCTTGACCAAAGTCTTACTAAACCCCTATATATATATGTCCTATAAACCAAGGGGCCTCGTGGTGTCCTCTTGCTCACTGAGAGCTGTGCTGAACGCACCCGCACGGGCCAGGCTCTGTGTGCCTGCGGCTTTCAGCAAAGCACCGTCCCATGTGTGTGTGGGGGAGGGTACAAAGGCACATCCCCTGGAGCACAGAGGCTTTACTGCATGTGTCTGAGCAACCCCGAAATAAACCTCTTCCCGCATACACGCTGGCTCTGCATGCGTTCTGTAAAGGAACCTCGGCACGATTTTAACCCGAGACCCTTCGGGCTGGGCGTTCGGAGATGCCCACCCCACCACTGCTGCCTCCTCCTTCCCCGAGCCCGAGCGCGGTGCTGCAGGCTCGGTTGTGGCAGGGTCTCACATGGCGGCGTTTGACCCCTCAGAAATGGCAGCCCCACGTTCCAGCAGGTGTTTTGTGAGTCTAGTGAGCCTAAGTCAAGGCAGGGTGAACGAAGCCGTCCCTCTAATTTTCCAGCTCACTGTCGGAGGGTGTTTGTTAATCTAAAACTCTTTTACAGCTTGCAAAATATGGTCTTTTGTGAAAATTCCTTTGAAATCCTTACCCATTGTCTTGGCATTTTGTAGAAGGTATGATTGTGTCCCAAAGGGCGGCTGAACAGGCTCCGTTAAATGGATGACAACTTCCAATCATCCTCTGCAGTAAGTAATGCTTCAGTTTCTCTGAGGTTTGGTTTTTTCTCTTTCCATGTGATATCTCAGGCCAGAGAGCGGTATGCAGTCCTACCGATCTGAATTTAAATGAAGCAGACAGCTAACTTTGATTTGCTTCTGTCCCTTCCCACCTACACAAACTGACTTGCATTAATCATATTAATAAAAATGGAATTAAAATTACCAAGTTTTTAAGAGGCACATGACAGTGATATTACCCACCAAGTTACAAGTATGCATGCATATTAATTACAAGTTGTCTAAGATTTCAGCAGAAGCTCAAAGGAATGACATTTTTTCCCTGTACGTTGTTTTTAATTTGGAAAGCTCCCTTGTAATGCAAGATGTATCCTGTCCTAATGTGGTTCTCTAATCACAGCATGCCTTAATTTTGATAGATGACCCCCAAATGCTTTAAATCCACTAAGATTTGCAGTAATTAGAATGATTTTTTTAAGACTGTTTCCTGAACTATCCATAGTGACATCCATCTATCATCAGATGGATTTGTTTACTCATTCCCCTTCCAAGAAAATGAAAAATCAAGCAATTTGTATTGAGAGCTTATCTTTGTTGCTACGTGGTGGAGGGAACATGTTATAATTTATCTCACTCTAGTCACTGCTCCTTTTTTTGAGGGATTGTGCTCTGAAGAAGTGCACATTTTTCAGAAATGTCCAAAGCCCTTCCCCTCCCTCCCCCGGTCCCCAAGTAGTAATCTTGCCCCAGTAGGGCTGCAAAAAAGTCGCCTCATGCATCCGAGTGCCTGCCAATGGAAATTTGAAGTGCAAGGTAGAATTCACCAGGTGATTTTTTTCTTCTGTTCCATGTTTCCCTCTCCATTTTCTGTTTTTATTGTAACGCTTCCTTGCACGTACAAATCTAGTGTATACTTTCAGCGCAGGATATTTATTGACAGTGGCTGTACAAAGCACAGAGAGAGTGCTGAGGATGCTAGTCCCCTATTATCTCCCCACACCCTGTGCTTTTCTGCCCTCCTTGTGTCATTCTTTGTCGGTTCTTTGCGGAGCAGCACGTCCTTTTGCAGCAGCGTTTCAGTGCCTTGCTGGTGGTGCTCCCTGTCCCCCCAGCCTGCTCCCTGTCCCCCCAGCCTGCTCCCTGTCCCCCCAGCCTGCTCCCTGTCCTGCTCCCTGTCCTGTGGTGTTTTCTCTCACACCAGGCTTCCTTTTCTTTCCAGCCTGCATCTGCATGCTTAATCTGCTCCTCCAGATCTCTGCTCTCTCCTCCCCTTTCCCGCTCCTCAGCTTTCCTGCAGGTTTTAGTTCTCTCCCTTATTTTCTGGAATAGATTCCCCCCTCCTTCGCTTTCTGCCACCAGCACCCCTTTGCCCCCTGATGTGGCTGATGGTGTTGCTCTGTTGCATTTCCCCCCATCCTTACGAGATTTCCTCCTTGTCCTTGACCCCCGGCCACCCATCACTGCCAGAGGAGTGCCAGAGGGCAGGATGCTCTCATGCTGCCATCCCAAGCCACAGGCTGCTTGCCCTCAGACGCCCTGCAGCCTTCTCAGCGGGGGAGCGCAGGGGAGCACCGCTGGCGCTGAGCCCCAGCTGCCAGCCGCAGAGAAGCAGCAGTGACCTTGCCTGGCCGGGGACAGTGGCTAGAGGAGCGGGCTGCAAGCCAGCACGTGCCTTTTCCTGACACACATGTGAGAGGGAGACCTGGAGCTCCGTCAGGCAGCGGGACTGATGCGGGAGATGCTAACTGTCACCCGGAGTGCCCTCTGGGATGCCCTGGCCTCTCCAGAAGCACAACATGTACTGGGCTTTTCTTCACTGGTGGCTGGTTTTAGTTGTTATCAACGGGGTGGCAAACCCCTGCGGCAGCAAAAGGGGACAGCAGGTCTGCATCACCGCTTGCCAGTGTCCGGATTTAGGTGGTGAGGTCCTGACTTGAGTAAGTAGGGGAAATAAATGTTTCCTTCCTGGGCAGGTTAATAATTAGATCATATTAGCAAGTAAAATCTGATTAGGCTTCTGATTAGGAAGGAGTAAGCCAGGAGTTTGAAGCTTGTTGTGTCAACAGAACAGATTAACTTCAGTCTGACGTTCTGCTTTCAATAAGAAAATGGTAATAAAATTATAGCGTCTGGCTCCCTCACTGTGAGCTTCCAAACGTGGTACAGGGCTTTGAGACAATTGCTCAGTCTCATAGGATGTGCACCAGGGCTGAGTCAACAACTAGGCAGGAGACTAAGAAATCACTTAATTGCAATGAAAAAATCATAATAAGGGAGAAGGAAAATCTTTGCCTGTAATGAATGAGGTAAAACTTGTACATTAGGAAAAATCTGGTAGGTTGCTGTCGTTTGCTTGAGGTGACCACTCAGGAGGGCAGATGCGCTGGCTGAAGGGCCCTGAGCTCGCTGTCCTGCAAGGCTTTGTTTTGCAGAATGTAGGGAGGTAAAAAATGGCTAAGCCATCGCCGATCGCAGCCTGGCTCAATGCTGGAAAAACACTGAACAATTCTGACAGCTGAACTTTTTTATTGGAAAGCGTTAAAGCGAGCAGTGTCACCAGCTCCGTGTGAACGGGCTAATGACATGCATGAGGGACCTGCTGACAGAATGGTACCTGGAACGGTAATGCAGTTTGGGTTTTCACTGGGAGCAGGTTTTAAGCAGTAAATAATTCTTGTCCTTTTTTTTTTTTTTTTTTTTTTTTTTTGAGCCTGGGTGCTTCCAGCCAGGGTTTAGTAGAAATGGTTAGTAGATCTCCACAAATGTCATTTTGTCATTGAAACCAGTGTCACAGAAATTCAGTGTATCAACTGTTAAACCATATTGTAAATGCCTAATGTATTTATAAATAGAAATAATGCTTAGCTTACTTTTCTCATCAGAGTAGCATCTGGTGACAGTGTGATTAATCATAGGCTGCTCGGCATCAGTAGGGGGAAAGAAGCCCACTGAGGCTGCCTCGCTGCCCCGGCGTGGAGGCTGCGCTGGCAGGGAACGGTCTGTGATGGGAAGGCAGGCAGGCTGCTAATTCAGAAAAGAAAATCTCACCTGCTGTGGAGAATGACCAAGGATCAGAAGGGTACGTTTGTGCTGACTGCTTGATATTCATGGCTAATAACTGTCTCCAGTTAAAACCCCCGTTCAGGTGAACTGCGGTATTTTACGTCGTACCTACGTGTTTCCCGTGCCACAGGCATGTCTGAACGGGACGGCTCCTCCCGCGTGCGTGCTTGCTCGCGCTAGTGCTCGCACGAGCTGGGGCACCAGGTGTCAGGGCGAGCATCGCGCTTGGCTCCATGCGGGAGGCTCTGCTTCGGGTGCTGGGGCAGGTGGCTTTGGGTGCTCCCCTCGCTCCTTTGCTTTGCTGCCTGCCCAGCATCAGTAACAGCACCCTGCAGGGGGGAGCAAACAGCATTTCTGCTGCCTCTTTGAATTTCAGTGTTGTGGATTTAAATAAACTCATTTTCTGTGCTATGTTACAGCTCGGCTACCTTTGCCTGTTGGACAACGGGTTCATTTGGCTGTGAGCTCTGTGGGTTTTGGTCTCCCTCAGGTCACTTTGAGTTGACCTACAGGATGGAGCGAGATGTCCTGCTGGAATACCGGGTCTCGTGTGTTAAGGTCTCTGCAGGAAGCCTGCAGACTGTTGGAAGTCCACATCAAGAGCAACACGCTGCTTTCCCTCGGCTAAGAGCGAGCAGGGTGTACGTGAGAACAGAAGCTGCCTGGAAAAAACAGCTGGTGGCACATGCACGCTTGTCTTGCAAAGGTAGGGAAGTGCTTGCACTTAGCCCGGGCCAGGTGGTGGTCTCAGGGCTGCAGCAGGGTCATTTATCTTAGAGGGCACGTAAGCTGAAGGTAACGGGTGTGAGCCACAGAGCCACAGGGGAGTTGTCTTGCAAGGCTGCCCTGCGGTAGGTACCTGTATCAGTGAGAGCCAGCGGAGTTGGGGTTGCTTCGGGACTGAGACCGAAACCGCTGAGCTGGGGTGCACGTGTATCCGAACTGGGACCAACGGAGCAGAAGTAAGCAGAAGCAGGTTGTTCATTTGGGAGGAGACTGGCGGGAGAAAAGGAGGTACCAGAGGAGCAAAAAGGTTCGCAAGTGGGAAACTGGAAAGTAAGATACAGATCAGGTAGAGAACGAAGGAGGGCAGATTTTAGGAACTGTGGCAGATTTAGTGTCGCTGTCCCACTGGCCCAAGGCCACCGGGATGCCAGAGGCAACTCCTGGGGCAACTCGCTGGAATGCCCACCGGGGCTGCTGGGGAAAGGCCTGGGGTGGAGGGGAGAGCCTGGAGGGGTAACTTCCACCTTGGAGTTAGGTGGTGTGGGGAGAGAAGGGTGCCAGAGGTGGATTCCAGTAGTAGTTGTGTGTCGTGCATAGGATTTAACAGCGGTAAATGGTAGCTCCGTAGCTGTGTGTAACAGCAAGCCAAATAATGTAAATGGATAGCCGTAGTCTGTCTATTAGTTAGTTAGGTTATTTGATTTATTAATTATTAGTAATATGTGGATTATTCAATAAGAATTATAGCCCCTTTCAGTTATGTCTCCAGCCTGCAGGTGATTCCAATGACATTGGATCATGCGTGACCGCACCCCTGTGGAACCCAGGACAGCATGGAAATGCTGTAAATGTATCTTAAATATCAGTCATATTCCTGAGCTGCTTGGGCTGTCTTCCATAGCAATCTGCAATCTTTTGAGTTCCTCCTTAAAGAGGATGTATTTATTGCAAAAGCTCTTTTATTCCCAGTTGTAGCTCGACAGTTCCTATGTGGTCAAAATTGTCTCAGTGTCACATGTGTCCTGGTGAGTATTTTGGTTCCAGATTACGGTACCTGTTTCAGAGCAGGGGGTGGGGGTTGCAAATTTTTACTTGGGACTTTATGATCAGCTTTCCAAATCAGTTTGGATGCCTCACAGCTGCCATTGCAGACAGGTATTTTTTTCTGGGCAGCCTGTTATTTCTTTCTTCCTGTGAAATTCACAGACGTTTTAGTTTCTTTTTGAGAAAATTCTCATTCCTGATTGAATTTCCTTTGAATCTTTTCTAATGATTCTCGGTCAGCTTGAATGTCTTACGAGTCATTTCACTATCTGTTCCATCTCGCTTCCTCAGTTCCTGACGGTTTCTCTCCTACCACCTCTGTCCTGCTGGCTTAGTTTTTGCATTAGCCAGAAGTACAGTGTTTTTCCCAAGTGGACGGGTACCAGTGGTCCACTGCGGGTGTGCTCTCTGTGGTGCCTGCACACCAGAATGTTCTTCAGGATGGGGGAACAGAGAGTCTGGCTGCCCGCTTAGAAATGCTCATGCTCTGTTTCCTTGGATGCGTCCCTTCCATGTGCCCGGCCAGCCACAAGCGGCCAGGCCTATTTCAGCTGGGTTTGTTAGGGATGGCGAGGGATGCATTTTTGTGCCAGATTACCTATTATACACGTCTTGTGTCAAGATCTAGTTGGATGAAAGGAGTGCATTAAGATATCATTTGAGAAGGGTTTATTAGTTAATAATACCTTGAAATGTACTTGAATGCTTTTCATCATGTGAATTTATGTAAATGTCTTTGCATTGAAAGCTGAATTTTTGGAATAAAGGCAGTGTTAGGTATGCTGAGGAAGCTGAGCTCTTTGGCTTTGGCCACCACATCTCTGAGAGCTGGAGGCTTATCCTCTCCAGCCTGATTACTTTCACAGATCACAAGAAAGTTTTCTTCTCTCAGTTCAGAGATGAAATCCTTGTGGGATTGTACTGATTGGAGAAATGCAAATGTATAAAAAGTTCTCTTGGTACCTACCGCTATGTTGAGGCTGGATGAATGCCTCAGCAAGTTGTGCTCCAGGTTTTTCTGCTGGTTCAGCTGTTGGACCTTCCTTAAAACTTTGGAAGCACATATGTCCTGCTTAACGCCAACTCCCTGCATGCTTTCTGTAACAACTAAGGTTACTTTTCAGCATTTAATTCTCTATCCTGCTGCAACTGGAGCTAGATGGACTGGTTAATTTGAACCTACCTCTGCCCAATACTATGGATTGCTCCCTCTCTGGAGCCATATGAAAAGATTTGATGGTTTCTTCCCTTGGAGCTAGAGGTGGCTGCTAAGGGTACCAGCTTTAGAAAGGGTAGCTCTCACTGCCCTGGGATCCTCACCCATTCCTGGTGATAGCTGCTCATACCTTTTAGTTGATGTAAATGTAGGAAAGCATACACATAAGAAGGAGACAGCAAATGACTGAATAAGCACTCCAGAGAGAAGAGTAGAGACAGCGTTAGGAGGGAGCGCTGCATCCAAGGACTATATCCTTGGAGGGCAGTGACTACAGCAACATTCCCATGTCAGCTTCTTTTTTTGGCTTTTTTTTTTTTTTTCACATTTACACTTGGAAAAGCTTTGGCTGTTGCTAAAGGTAACTTTTAGTGAGTTACGCTCCTATTTACTGGCATTTTTACTCTTCCCTTCTCTCCCTCACCCTTTTTTTTTTGAAGGACCAATGATTGATTTTGCAGGCGGAGGCAGTGCGGTGTGCATGGAGGAATGTCACTTTCTCAACATCTTCTAACCACTGCTGGCTTTTGTTGCCTAACTTGTACTTCTTACCCGTCCTTATAATACATGTAAAAAAAAATTCACTGAAAAAATTTTTGCTTTTCTACTGTTGTTCCTGATTTGTTTTGGATTAGAAAATCTGGCACTCAGCACGGTGCAGAAGACATGCAGCAAAGCCAGACTGCACTGCAAAATGGATTACTGCAAGGTACAGCAAGTGGGGGTTGGAAAGACATTGCACATAGAATTGAAACCACCTTATCCCACGCACTGGTAATCTTGCTAACTCTAATTTTATCAGAAAGTCTGTCTGATCTGATTTCCATATCCTGTTTCTTTCCATTTAGTGCGTGCAGTCACTTTGGCCAGTTGTGTTTGTTGTGTGTGTTTACTTCCTTAAATTCATGGAAATGAGTGTGATCCTTCTTTATTTGGAGCGATAAAAGCAGAAAGAGCTTTTATATCAACATCATCAAAATTGAATTTGTGAAAATATATTTTCTATATGAGGTTTTATTTGATTCTTTAATTCATTTCATTTCCTGAATTTAGATCCAATTATGTTCTTCCTTTTCAGTGTATTCTGTTGTCCATGCTAGACTAGCTCTTCTCGTGACAGATGCAAATATTAATGAGATGTTGGATCTGGTGTGTAGGCATTATTGAACACTTACAGCATGATCTACATTTGTATTTACTTTCTGGCTCTGGAGAAAACGATCTGTCATCAGTGATGTACCCATGCAGGTGATTACTTGACTGCTCCGGTGAGAATCTCAGGGTAAAAAAGGTTGAAGATGATGTGAGTTTGAGCTGAGGGAAGCATTGCTCCTATTCTGGATTTGTAGTTGGCCTGGGTTATATAAACTTTATTATATAGAGAATTTTTCTGAGTGAGGTAGAATGTAGGTTTGTATTGAAAGAGGGACTGCTTTTCCCTAGAAATAGTAAATGGGTGGAAATGACTATATTTAAATAGAATTTAATCCGTTGCTTTCTTCCCTCTGGTCTCTCAAGTCCAAGGCTGGGTAGTATGCAATAAATCTTTGCATCACAACTACATGGACTAAAATACACGAAAAATTATCACATCCTTACAACAACAACAATAACAACAACAACAACAACAACAGAAATTCTGAGTAAAACTCTTAGGCACATTGGTGCTATAGGTATATGTTA
The DNA here is from genome assembly GCF_017639655.2 of Falco naumanni. NCBI lineage: Eukaryota > Metazoa > Chordata > Aves > Falconiformes > Falconidae > Falco > Falco naumanni. The sequence goes on from NC_054055.1 coordinate 120,599,931, forward strand.
TGGTATTACAGAGCCTTTGTAGTGTGGGTTAGACTTCGTGCAGTTTTTCCAAAATGGGGAAACTCCAAGGGACTCCAGAACAATGGACATGAACATGCAGACGCCCAAGCATGGCAAGGTGGGTAAGTTTCTATTCCCCCACCATTTCACAGCCTGTTTTAGGTTTATAGTTGTGTTAAACTGCTGGGTTTTATCTCAAGGTGCTCCGGCATTTCTGACCTAAGCATCCTACAATGACCGGATGACACGAGGGCAGCAGAGACTCAGTCGTTGCAGAGCAGGGGATGCCAAAGCCCGTGCTAGGGCAGGGAGCAGAGGGCGAAGATGCCTCGGCTCTGCCACCAGGTAGAGCGTGAGGACAGGCCAAAAACATCTGGGGAGACTGGGTGTGTGATGAGAGGCACATTGCTGTTTTCTCACTAAGGAAGAAAATTCCCTAATAATTTGTCAGGCTCTACCTTTTCAATCTGAAATTCATTACTACATCAAAGTGAATGCCTTGCTGCTAACAGAGTAAGTATCTCTATTTAAAATGTAAATGAGATTAAAATGTATGACTTACAGGAAATTTAAAGAATTCTGAGTGGCTGGGTGGATGGAGTTAGTCTTATTTTAAAAATTGACTTTGACATAATTTAAGTAATAAGCTTAGTTTCTGATTCTCTGAGAACTTGAAACGTAGCAAATCGTTATTAAACGTGCGTGCTGCGCTACGTGTGACGCATGCCGAGTTAAGGGTGGTGGTGGGTTGGCTGGTTTGCAACCCCGAATTACGGCAGCCTGCGGATGCCACCCTTTTCCTGAAGAGTGTGGGAGCATTTCAGGGGTTGGGAGAAGCACATAACTAGAAGTTATGTACCTCCTGTGTCCCCTCCATCTTCTGCCCGGAGGAGAAATCTGTTTGAAAAACCTGTAGTGGGCAATTCTTGGAAGCAGACACCTGGATGGAGCTGCAGGCTTGTCAAAAGGAAACCCGGAAAGCATTAGCACAGATGGGGTTGACACAGGAGGTCATGATCTCATTTCATATGTCACTGCTTAATCTTAGCTGAGATAATTACATACATATGGCTGTCTAAACATGAAGTCAACAGGAAGGTATCCAGCTACATGTGGTAGTACGAGTAAATCAGATTTAACTGCAACAGCCAGCAGCTGAGGATATTAGGTGAGTATCGGATGTTCCCTGATGAAATTTATATTAAAAAAAAACCCACAAATTTACATTTATTCATTCTTTGCCTGTCTCTATGGGCTGGTACCCATATGGATACAACTCTTGTTAATATCTCATCATGTTCAAGTAATAATCAATATAGAATTTTGAGTTACTTATTTCTATATGCATTTTCGAACATGACAGAACAAAAACTCTCTGTCCAGGAAAAGATGTAACGTACTGCCTAAACCATCTGTAGTGCCGGGTTGGTGTTGGCAAGCTATGGGTAACGTACAGGTGTGGGTTGTAGGTACTACTGGCAAGCAGGCTGCTGAGCACTGCACACCGTTAGGGCTTTGACAGCTGCCAACCCCGGCAGCGCTGTAAAGCCCTAGAACAGAGGCTGTTTGCTAGGACTCAGCACCAGTACAAAGTGCCCCTGGTGCTTTGCCTTTTGTTGTGTTGACCCCAAGAACTTATTTTTTTTAATTTCAGAAAGCCTGGCCATTACCGTGTTTCCGTGCACGTGTGAGTCGTGGCTCACAGCCACTGCAGCGCAGCTGTGCGCCCGGTGATGGTGCTGGGGACTTACAGAGCTGCCTGGGCAGCCGGGGGAATTTGGGCACGATGATGCCTTTGCAGCAGGCAGGCAAACGCATCGGTTTGTTCCGAGCTGGGCGGCAGGTTCCTGTACAGCCATGAACTAACACCGCAAACTATATTTCCCAACCTTCAAACGAGAGCATCAGCTCTCTCCTACTCCGCCTGGCTGGGCTTTTAACCCATTTGTCAGCAGAGATGATTTTTTTTTATTATTGTTTTCTTCCCATGTGTATTAAACTGCAGTTGAGCTCTGGGGTGGCATACACAGTCAGATTTGAACAGCGCCCCCCCCCCCCCCCCCCCCCCCCTTCATTGCCAAGGTGTTTTGTTAACCAGGTCGCGAGGAGACACCTGCATGAGGAACTCCTGGAAGGCTTCATGTGCCTGCCGGGCACGTGCTTTGCTCTGAGTGCTTGTGCTCCCCAGGTCCTGAGCCCCCGGCGCAGGAGACAGCCCCTGCCCTCCGCCCACCCCCACGGAGCTGCACCAGCGGTAGGTATGTGCCCTCCCTCCTGCTCACACATGCTCTTGCAAACTGAGATTTCAGACAAGCGAGTGAAGACATACTTCGGTTTTATTGTTGTTTAGGCATGGATAGAAACATTAATTCTTTTGCGCTCTTGGTTCTTGAAACGTGCCTATCGTGAACTCGGAGCAGTGAAAAAGCCAGCTCCTAGGACTGACAATTTAAAGTGCATAGGAGATCTAGCAGAATCCCAAAAGGCGAGGAGCTGGGTTTATTCCTTTTTTGTAGCTGTGGAAGTTGAAGGACTTTCTTTTTTTTTCTCTTTTTTTTTCATGTTTCTCCTCCTCTCCCCTGTATTCCCCAGACAGTGGTATGAAAATTTGCAGCCCTTCCCTATGCTTTCCCTTATGATCCTGGGAGGTTTTCTCTCTGTATTTAAGAACTATCTGTAGTGTTACAAACAAAGACAGGTGATGTTTGCACGCTCCTGCGCAGGACTCTGTTACAACTTTGCCTGTTTAGAGTCGTGCCCACTGCAGTTTGGGTTTTTTTTGTGTTTTTTTTTTTAAAAACGTGTATCACTTGGCAGTGTTCTCGCACTAAAAGAAAAAGATATATTTGTATATAAAGTAACTCTTTTGTGTGTTCACGTTTTATTTTGGAAAAACAGGTGTTTAAAAATTTTAGAATTTTTTTAACAAAATTCTAAAAAGAAAAAAATCACAATATTTACAGAGATAACAGAATGGCTTAGCCATGCAAAACAAATTACTTTGGTTTTTTTCCCCCCATTTTACTTTGGTTTAAATATTGACCAAGATTATAATATTTTTTTTTCCTTTTTGCCAAATAAACCAGTAACAAATCAAAGTTTAGAGGCATGTAACAGGATTTCCCTCGAATATTTTATACAGCATAGAGTTTATAGGACATCTTATGTATTTAATCCATGCCAATGCACTACAGGAAGCTTTTATTAAGACATCAGTCACTACTGCCCAGACATTTAACATTTTACAAATTTACAAGTAACAGTGTTTTCTTCCCCCTAAATAATGCAAAAGTGGCAAAATACATTTCCTAACGTCCATCTTTTTCTTCTTTTTATTTATTTATTTATTTATTTATTTTTGCCTACCAGTCTATAAAAACTTACTTTTTCCCTGGATATTTGTAAATGGAAACCTGATGTTCTGCTTGCTCTACTGTCCCTCTCCCTCAAAGCCGCCTGCTACCTTCTTCCCGAAACTAACCTTCCGCGTAAGATGCAACTTCTCTCCCCTAAGTACAACCTTCTGTTGGCCATTTACCCTAAAACATTTCCTTATCAGTACCATTCTAAAAATTCCCTCAAGCATAAAACATGTTTATAAAGTTACAAACTTGAATGTAACTAAAGATACATAGACATTTCATTGTTACAATTATATGTACTGTTTGATAAATTAGGTACCAGTTAAAAACACTAAAATTATCTCAAGGTGCATTCAATATCTGTAGCATAGTTAACAAAAACACACAAAAAATATATATATATTCTATTTTTGTGGAAAAAAAAATGCAGCTTTGATATGACCACTTTTTAAAAAAAGTTTCCAATTCTGACTGATATCTTTTTGAAATGAAGAAAAGGTACAGTACTTTAAGGCAGCGGATAACATAAAGGAGTTAAAATTAATCCAGAATTCCAGTTCCTTATCCTAATTCTAACATGAAAGACAGCCGATAATGAAATGTGTGTCTTGCTTTAGAAGAAGAGGATTATCAGCCACCTCTGCAGGTAGGCTAGGAATTTCTCATTGTGTTCCTTGCTCAATAGCCAGACTTCTTCCTGGAAACTCGTGAGTCCCTCTCTGGCTGTTGCGCTTTGCATGGTTTTTAAAATGTTCGCTTTTGTTAACAATTTAGTTTATTCCTGTCACAGCTGTCACCCTTTCTCTTTACTGTGATTTCAAAGGAGGAAAAAGGGAGTTTGACGTTTTCCTTTAAGACAATCTCACACTCTAGGTACTTGCTACAAAGCAGAGGCTTCACTGATAACAATCAGAATTAGACATGTACCTGCTCAAAGGGTGTCATAAAAACAATGGAAATAAAACCATTACACTATACATCAGATTAACAGCAACTCCCAGAACAAAGCCTTACAGTGTATAAAAATAGCTACGTAAAAAATTTACATAAAGGCAAACAAAAAGAAATCTTCAGTGCAGACATTTACAAAAAAATATTTCAAACAGAACACAACATGGTGACCTATTATCATGGCTGTTGCCAAAATTAGTTTGTGGTGGTGTTTGTTTTTTTTTTTAGCTTGAGATAATTGTGTCTAAAATCCTTTGAAAACTTGGTAGTATGATCTGTTTAATACTTGAACCATGAATAGCTGTCACTTCTTTGTATATGTTTAAATACAATCCACGTTCATGCTTCAGTTGGTCTATATGTATTCTCTGAAAACAGGAAAGATAAAGCCAGTTAAACATTTTAAAATATGTTGCCCAACAGAAGTACTTGGTGTCTAACCTTCCAGCAGCTACCCCAGCAGTACTCTGTGCTGCCCTGCCACGGTGAGAATGCTTTCTTTCGTAAGAACAGCCGTGGCAATATTGTTCCCGGTAAACCCAGTAAGCTTATCTGGTAAGGAATGGATTTATGTCCATTTCATTTATGTAGAGCTGCTGACCTGAAGAAATAAAGTAATTAGAGTAAAAGATTGCACTGGGGGCACACGGTGTTATTTGAACTCCTGTGGCCCGTAAATACCCCCCGCTAACTTCAGCTCCATCTAATCAACCCAATGCTGCAATGTTGCAGAAGGTACCAGGTCCAGGAAAAACCCCACACAAAACAAGCCCCAACCAAAAATGTTACGTAACTTTCACATAGAATCAGAGTAGGAATGCTAGGTATTTACCCTGCAACTTTTTCAAAATCTAAATTTACTTATTTTCCACTTTGAAATCATACAGAGGGTATAATCTTGGTATTCCCAACTGCCTTTTCCAAACTGGTAAAACAGTGATAGTGCTATCAAAGGGCATACAGCAATGCTGCATCTCTTCATATATAATACTATCCCTCTAAATAATTCAGTGACTTCTGAATATCCAGTGCAAAAATGGTGCCTTGTACTTCAAAATCTCAAGACAACACCAACACATTGAAATTATTAATAAGGACAGCTGTCTTTATTTCAATTAGAAACTTTTTAATCTAAATATGGAATGCCATAATTCCACTATACGCCTTAAACCCCTGCTGCCTCAAGTAGGTAGCAATGCTATTTATTTGAGATCACTGAAAGTCAGGGCTGCCTGCGGCTTCCCTCCGGAGGAACCCCCAGCGCAGCTCCGTGGAACACTCACTCCTCTCGGTTTTAGGAACAGCTGATGGGCAACGCAAGACACCCCTCCCCTGTACGGTTGGCTGGATTTCATGCTCTTGTGCTACCACAGCGTTGCTGTAAAATGGCCTTCGTTGGGCAGAGAAATGGGCTCAGCCCTACTTTGGGTGCTAAGGGGAGACACGGCAGTGGTGTAAGTCTGTGTGAACACCGGGTGGTGCTCTTGGTGCTTTGTACGGCTCCTCTGGTGCCTCACAGGACTTCTGCCTCCAGCCAGTGATTAGGATGCTGTGTATTTTATACGAGGTATCAGTCGGGGATACTTTCATACCGGTTACTAACTTAATATACAGTGTCTCTTTCCAGGATAAATTCAATAATAGTGTAAGTATGTGAAATCTTGAGTATAAGAATGATTTTATTCTAGGGAAGGTTCCATGCAGCGATGAATAAAGCTGACCAAGGACTTGGAAACTGTTGCTTTCAGTAAGGGAAGAAGGTTTGTGTGAACATTGCAAGTCATAGCTCAAAACCTTCTAAACTACACGTAAACGTACTCTTCATATACATACATACATGCACACATACACCACAGTGATGTATTATACAAACTGGTATTTTCATTCCCCCAAGTACATGGATAAAAATACAGCCAAGTGCTAAGTTATGTCTAAATGTCAGGCTTTTTTAATACGTGCATACGCAGGTATGAATTCTTAACTGGCCAGGGACTTGAGCCTGCCTGTCCTAATACTGCAGCTCTCAAAATCATCCCACTGCCTGCCCCCTGGAAGGTGAGCAACAGACTCGGGGCTAGCACTGCCAGCACCAGAGGGAAGCGGTGGACAAAGGGATGTTACATGCTGCAATATGAAACACTCACCTGGAATGACGACTGACACATTTTCTCTTAAGTTTCAGATTTATGATTGTTTTCTTCTAGTTTTTTGTTTTCTTCTATATTTCCAAGATCTTTGTCTACATGTTTTGATGCTGTCCTATAATGAAAAAAATAAGGTCATTTTTGCACATCTACAGCGATTTGTTCCGGCCTCACATTAACGACACCATCTCCTCCCCTCTCAGAAAGACAGAAAACCCTTACAGCCCTGTTGGGAGTGGAGCAATAGGTTTGCATATGTCTGTGAACAGGCCAACAGCACCAGTTCCCCCACTGGCGTGAGTACCGCAGCGCGCATTGCAGTAGAGCTACGTACATTTGATTTACCTCTTGAGGAATTCGGAATTATTCTGGGCTAGTAAGGTTAAACCAGTTGTGCAGATCGATGTTTCTTGACAAATTGTGCAGCTTGTTTCCAAAAACAAGAGTTTGCTTTAAGGCATGCTAAAATGCTACAGGTGTGGCTAAAGTGTCTCCACGTACATGGCAACCTTTTGTGTGCTTGTAGTAATCGAGTCTCAGAGCCCGTGCCAAAGGGAAGCTCTTTAAATGCAAAGAAATTAATGAAAATTCTGGCAACACCAAAAAAAACCCAACCCCACTCTGCTTCAGATTTGTGCTGGCTATGACTGACAGGCTTTGGGTAAAGAAGAAATTGTGTAAATGGGGGGGGGGGGAGGGGAGGGCGCGGGGCAGGGAAATAGAGGTATGCCTCATTTAAAATAGTAGGTCTACCTTAATGCAAGTAGTAGAGATGAATTAATGAGTTAAGTGCTTAGTTTAGCTTAGCACAATAAAGTCACTACGCCGTTCATTTAACGTGCGAGAAGCCTTGCTGTCTGCCAAGGTGAAAGATTCCTGCAGCGCTGCGATAACATTTTGAAGGCCGCAATTTTTAAAATGTAAATGGGCAAATGTGTTTGAGTGGGACAAAGTAAATCCCTTGTGTCAAAGCAGATTATCGTAGACGCGTTTTCTCCATGGATAATTTGTTTCCCCTACAGAAAAGGAACGTCTGTTGTGACAGATCCATGCATATGCTCACCCTTGCTTCAGGGTAAAGACCCGCAGTGACGCTGACTTGCAAAATACAACGAGGACACAGGTTAGCGAGATAGTGTGACATGTCACGCTGACACCATGCAGGTACGTACCTCCCCAAACCCCCGACCTGGATTTTTCCTAGTGGAGTGTTGTGCTGTGCGCATCCTCCATCTGAGCAAAGGCCCTGGCAGCGGCGGAGCACCGCCTGTTGCCCCGGGCTGAGGCAGCCCTGAGCGGCTCGGGTAAGAGCGTACAGCTCAGCCCTTGAGTCAGGGGAGCCCCCGAGGGGGTGCCACGGCACCCGCCGCCCCTTGCAGCCCTGCTGAATCTCTGCGCTGGAGGCTGAGGGTGGGACCATGGGCCCCAGAACCCATGGATTGCGCTGGACGGGACCATTCCAAACCCTTCTGGTGTTAGAGGAGGTCATTTCCCGAGTGGCTCGTAAGTTTTAATGCTTCAAAGCTGCATTTACTGTCGGGTTTAGACTGCCTCTGTCACCTCTGTGTGGCTGACGGGGCGACGCCTCTGCTGAAAACCCACTAACTGCAAAGAGCTGATCTCTTGCTTACAGCAGGTAAATTTCATTTTGAAAAATGCTGAGATTGTATTGAGGGGTAAATTTCTATCGTACAGTAACCTTCTCTTTTTCTTCTGATAATCAAAACCTGAAACACGTGATGTGCATAGAAGCAAAGGATATGAGATGCAATGAAGAAGAAAATTCAATGCTTTGGTAGAGATTGACCTGTGATCTTCATAACCTTTTGCAAATCTCTTTAATCCTAGTAAAGAAAAGGAGCAACTGCCCCAAACAAATAAATACCTTAAAAAATAAAAAAAATTAAAAAAAAAAAAAATAGGTTTAAGTAGAGCACAACATTTGGCTCATCATGTGGGTAATGAGTCTGTTCCATAAATAAGTCTTACAGAATTGGAGGCAGTAGGGAAAGAGATGAAAGGCTGAGAGAACCAGGACTCGGGCAGTTAGCTGAGCCAGAGGTGAGAAAGCAGCACGGCACATGTCTGCCCCACGTAACCGCTCTCGCCTGCTTCTGGAGACAGCAGAGCGGGCTGACAGACCACCGGCATGGCCCCACGATCCTTTTCTGGTCTCTTACGAAGAGTTTTAGAGTGCCCCGAGCAGCCTGAGTCCCACGTGAGCTGGCGCTCGCCAGGCCGGGCGCCGTCACCAGCAGCGCCGGCCTTTGTTCCATGGCTGAGGCAGTTCCATGGCCGAAGGAGGCCCTGCGGCGCCAGCAGCCTGCAGTTGTAGTGTGCTGTTTCAGTTCTGCCTTCGGTGAAACTCTTCCCCTCACTAAATGTCACCTCTGGCTTCCTAAAGCCAGAATGGGTGAAAACGGGAGATTTAAAAGGCAGCACCGTGACTTTGATGGAGGCAGGCGATCCAGCGCTCGCTCTCTTGGAGGATGGTATATATCGCTTGCTCGAAACGAGAGCAGCAGCCGTTCCTCACGTCTGACAAGCAGATGGATTTAGATTCTCCGTGCCTGAGACTGAAATACAGCAGCTTAATTCTGGTGGTTCAGTGATCTTGCTGGAATTTTTCTTTTTGTTTTGCCTTTTTTTTTTTTCTTTGTTTTGTTCCCCAAGTACTGATACCTGGGCAGGTTCACCACCTCCTCAGCACAGCCATACTGCTGCCTATTTTAGTGCTCTCTAACTAGTGTCATTAAGAGACAGAAGAGCAGTTTTGCAGCGAGCTGCAGCGGTGTGACCTGCTGGTAGAGCTCTGCCAGCAGCCAGGGAACCACCGACCCTGGCACGGCACCAGCCCTCGGCGTCTGACAGGGATGGCCTTTGTAGCAGAGAAATAGCTCAGAACATGATTTCCATTCCTTCCTGAGGTGACTTGAGGCACAGGACAAAGGGTCCTTTGCCAGCTTAATGCTCGGCAACAATTGTTCATTGCTGTTTTTTGGTGTGTTAACTCTATTTGCAATTCAGGAGTGACTTCTCGATGATATCTGAGCAACTGGGCAGCGTGGTCCGAGTGGGCAGAGACATTCCCCAGGATTTGCCCAAAAGGGCTGAAGAGCCCACACTTTGCCCAGGCCATCTCACACGCTTCAGTGTTATCTCCAGCTCCACAAAGGCCGGCCCTTAGCACGCTCTGGCCACCTTGTTCTGAAGAGGGAGAAGCTGGCTGTATGGATACGAGTTTACTTTTGTCCCTCAACTGTTGGTTGCTTTGGTTTTTTATAATAATAATTCATTTGTAAAACATGGATCATTCTGAACTCTTGCTAAAATTATGACTCATATTTTACATTTATTTATGCTTGCTCTTCAGGAAAATAATTATCCTCAGGGAATCCTAATCAAAACGTCTCTGTAAGCACTGCCCCAGTGAGGTTTTAGTTTTCTTTGGAGTATGTGCATGTGTGCTGAGGGGCTGTTATTGTCATGGATTCAGTTGTGATACTGTTGGTAGCATTGTTTTTAATACAAAACACCATTTTCCATCTGAGTGTTTTGCCTGCTGTACAGTAAATACAAGCTGTACATGGATGACCCAGAAATTGTTGGGCTTTAATTCCTGATTTCTTTTAATCTCACCAGCCTAGGCCTCACCCTCTTGAACACTGTTCAAGGAAGAAAATCTGCAGTGCTCATTGCCCTTGTTACCCAAGCTTGCCATAATGATGGGAAAGAAAATACACATCAGTGCAGTTCTGAGTGCTGAAGCCTGAGCCATGGATGCCATTAAAGCTTGCATTACGTTTGAAAGGCACGTTAGACACTCAAATGCGCTGTTGCAGAAGATTTTCTAGGAGCTAATGGTTTTATGCATCCAAATACGGACTATCTGCAGCCTTGTTCCATTCACCCAAATCTTGCCTTCCACGTCCTTCAATTGTTCTCAAGTATCCATCAGAAGGAAAAAAGGCAGAGATATTAGAAAAAGATTCCAGTCATCGAGAAACGACGATTGAGTCGAGTGATCATTTTTTAATTTGTGCCACTTCCATAGCAGATCTGGGACCTGAACTGACACTTTCAGAGATGTCTGTAACTTTGCCTTTTCTCTGGAAGGGAACTGCACAAAAAACAACACAAATGCTGAGTCTTGTTCAAAACATGCAGCAAGTGTTCCACATACCTGGCCTGCCATGTTTGGATTTGTATGCTTATTTCCCATAAAGTATCAGAAAAGCAGAATTGTTATGCTTCAAGTGTTCAGTTTCAGAGATACTAGCAACATTCTTGATTACCGTGACCCAAGAAGAATTTCAAGAGTTTGGTGTGCTCTGAGTATGAATAATCTTTAAGACTGCTGCTGCGCCTCCATTTGCCCAGCTGAATTTTCCTTCACTGCATTTTAAACCACTTTAACCTTGATCTAGCCTCACGTGACTCGAGATCTATGCGCCTCCAAACCCAAGGAGAAAAAATGGGATGAAGGTCTAATATACCTACAAAGCTTCAATGCCTAGAGAACGGGAGATAAAGGGTGCTGGGTGCGTTATTTTCTTTCTAAACCTTTAATTTCTGCTGTACTCTCAGCTGTTTCTGGCAAGGTGAAAATTTCCTATATGACAGATTTACTGAAGACAGGTGGCCTAGAATCACTCAGCTGAGGTCTGAAGCAAAAATTTAAGAAGATTCTGAAGTGCTAAGTTATATTCTGCTCGGTGCAAATTAATTTTAAATACCCTGTTTGGAAAAAGGAGAAATCTGTAGAAAACCAGTCTTTGGCCTTCTGCTCAGATGAAGGAGAAACATGGCATGCTGGGGTAGGCAGCCACAACTCTTTACTCGAGGGGGCTGGCTGCAGGATGTGGAATACAGATGAGTCTCTGATTTATGGGGTAATATTCATAGTGAAAAGAATATGTGGCAATAATCAGCTTTTGCATCAAGTGGAGCTGAGGCAGTGAATAACTATGTAAGTGATTTACTGTGAATATATTCCAAGGCTACAAGTATAATTCCTACTTAGTGTGGATGACAAGACAATAGAAGATTATACAAACCACAACACCAACAATGAAAAAAAAGTAATGGTTTTCTTGCCTCGGCAGACCTGGAAAGCTCTGTGCTGCTGCCTTCTCAGACTTTCCTTTGGCGTCACTTTGGGGATAGAGATGAGGTGAGTTACCGTTCAAGGGAGGGTTCAAAAAATAACTACTAACTGGTGGCCTGTAGGGGGATGGAGGGGTTGTGATTGGACAGGGGTTGTGTCTAAAGGTGCAAGGTCCTTTTTGCAAGGTCCACTTTGATTTCTAGGCTCTAATTTGTAACGAAAACTTTTGTCAGAATAGGCACTGACGCTCTGCTTGCTCTTGCAAGTATGGCATGCAGGCAGCAGGGAGGGTAACAACGGATCAACTCATACATATACTGAGAATAGAGGATTGTCAAGGAATGATGCATCAATTCAGAGACCAGCAACCATGTGTCAAATATGGAGGCTATTTTCATTTTGTTCCCATTGAACCTAATCAATTCTAGCTCTAATTTTTACTCTAAGCTTGTAGAAGAGAGGCTGAGCATGAGGAAAAGAAGTGTTGCCTGTTTAGAATATGCTTTGTCCTATCTTTGAAGCTGAAAAAGTTACCTTAAGTCATGAACTCATCTCAGCAAAGGACATGCTACATCCTACGATTCTTGCTAGTTCTCCCCACGCTACACAACGGTACAAGAAAGGATACGTTACCTTCTCTGTCCGTCTAATACCCAAACCACCTCTTCCAAAAAAACCCCAAACCCAAACCAATGAATGAGTTTCATGATTCCACATTCTCATATTTAAAAAGGAAAGACAAAAGAAAATTATTCTAGACATTACTTACTATGCTAGTAGCAAAGTGTGGGAGGAGCTTAACGTTATTAATACTTTTTAATTTCTACCAAAAGAAGCATAAGCTTTGCAAAAAGTATTTTCTCTTTCCCACGTAATATCTTAATGTGATTCTGTGCTTGGGTAATTTATAGCAATTCTTTCTTTGAAAAACTTCCAAAACCTGCTCAGTTATGGCTGTAGTAAAATCCTTATGTATTACCCAAAAAGAGTATTTTGAAACAGATGGAGGATTCCTTGTTGTACTTTCACATCAATGAAACGCGTTTGTTCGTAGTAAAATCCCACTGGTATATTTTAGTCTCATTTGATCTAATTTTAATGAAAGGTCACAGAAAGAACAACTGAACTTTAAGATTGCTTCTGTACCTGTATTGATTTGTGCATGTTATGTGTGACTACCTTAATCTTCCCTGTCACGAAGCAGCTGTAAGGAACCCCTAAGAGAGTAGCCTGCCCTCAGTTCTCCCTGGAGACAAATGTGTGAGGATAAGGCCACATGGCATACAGTCATGGACACCTTTAAAAGGATGGGAAATCAGGCTTTCTTTTTGAGATCATCCAGTTTCTTTTCTAAAGTGAGCCTGTGTGACAATAAAGAAACTTGAAAGCAAGCAGCTCTCACTGGTGTGGCTAAAACATGCCGATCGGGATGATAGCTCCTAGGGTTTGCAGCAGCCCAGGTCTACCTTTACCAATTTCACTTCAGAGATCTCAAAGCATGTATGAACAAATGAATTAAGGATCTCTCTTCTCCCTGAGATAGTTGACTTATTCTGCAATTTATTCCATGTTTACAGCACACGAGCTACCCTAAACGAAGGCAGTTTCTAGTAAAGCCACACAGACCTAACGCCCCACAATGAAGTAGCAGGTGCTATATTTAAATGCAAGAATCAGCACAGGCTTAGCTGTCAGGGAGGAGAACCTCATGACAGGTGATGATCTATGAAGCCTTGGAAGCCCACCTCCAGGAGATATGTCCTGTTAAGCATGAGGACAAGCCCACCAGAGGTACCAAGTTTCCTTTCTCTATCAAATGCCCCTACTGCAACAACCTTTCCCCACTCAAACTACGGGAATGCTGCATGAAGAAAAACAGGTGAACATACATTTCTGCTTATTATTAATATTTTTTCCATTTAGTGTCAAGTTTTACATAAATGCTTACTTTGATTTCTTCACATAGAGCCAGTAGACCACGCCTGCAACCAGAGCAGCCAGCAGAAGACCAACCACAATCCCCACTATTAGCTTTGCCTGGTCATTAACCTTTTCGCTATTGTCATCTGGAGCAAAGAAGAAAAGTTAATGAGCTGACCTATGATAAAGTAAAGCATTAAGCCATTTCTAAAAAATTTCTATCAGAAACAAGAAAAGAGTCAGAAAGTCAAAATTTTTAAAAAATAAAAAGGAGGCATTGTCCTTAAAAACACATTTAAAGCTTCAAGAAGATCACATTCTTACTCAATCGTGGCACCAGCTACTTCAAATTAAGTCCCGCTTTGAGGGACTGTGGAGATTGTTCAGTGACACTACACAGGTCTTGAACTGAGACAATCAACAGCAAGGGTTATGGAGACAGAAAACCATACATACCATTTCTATCCTCTGGCTCATCGTATTCTGGAATACTTACTGAAATGAAAAATGTTAAAATTAAAGACAAAATGTGTTATACCTGAACATCACCTTTAATCGCAACAAGGCAATTAACCTTATCTTTAAGCAGAAGTCTTTCCTTTGTAACTATAATATATCCAGTTGAAGGTTCCTATTCAAAGCCTGTAATAATACTCTCAGAAATGTTTCTGAGTATTCCTGTGCTACCCTTCCACAAATTGTAGTTTCTCACCACCTTTCATCATTGAAAAGCGACACCCAATTAAAGCCCAGTATGGCTCATTTCTGTCCTGAGACAAGTCCTACCAGGGATAATCGATGGGAATCTTGAGGCTGAAAGATGATGTTAATTTAGTAATAAATAAAGACTTTTGCCTCGTAAAGAATGTATTATTTTGCAATGGTTTTGTACTATTATGCCATAACGTTATTCTGTAATATTACTTACTTCTGTAAACAATATAAAGCATACATGAGCTAGCTAACCAAGAAAGCCATGAAGACTAAGTGACATCACCCAGAAAGCTATAAATAAATTTTATGTATTCTGATCCAGAATGGATTTACAGTTGCTTAACTTAAGACAAAAAAAGGTTAAATATCTTAGTATCAACGTTACTATGCAGACTACCCTTCATACGAGTGTGAAGTGTGGATACTTTATATAAGACTATAACTTTTAAGAAAATGGGCTTTAGAAGGCACTCACTAGCAGAGACATTCAGGGAGGTCACAGTCCTTTCTAGCTGATTTTCTGCAATGCAAGTTAAAGTCACATTTTCCTCAGGAGCAATTACAATTTTACTGGAAAATTTTCCATTAACATATTTCGTCTCCTCTGTCTGAAAAGGTAAAAAATGAGTATTAGTCTCCTTGAAAAATGCAAAGAACAATACATGCATCACCCATATTATGCACTGAAACTGCCCAGAGGGAAATAACTTTCAACCAATATTTCAGGTTTCCAAACAATAGCAATAGAAATAATGCATTATTTTATTAAATGGTCATTTGAAAGAAAGCACTTCGGCCAAGGCATCCAGTTACAGCTACGTTTTGTACAGTGTGCACTGTCAGACCACTGACAAAGAGGCATTTTTAAGAAAGTCACCCACATGCTGTATTTGCTTCTGTTTCTTTCTACTATTTCAAAAATATTCCAAGTGACCAAATTCTTAAAGAAAAAGCCAAAATCGAAACTCCTATGGTCTCATTTTTTTCCATCTTGCTGTTTTTCATTTATGTCTTTGTAAGAAAAACAATCACTGGAAGTTTTCCACTTTCTAGCTTTTCCAAGCTGTTTCCACACTACGTGTTATTTTGCCAAACTGCTTGTATTTAGTACCTGCAGCACCTGCACTGCAAAAATAGTGATGTGAAGGTGTTCCTTACGTTTGCTGTACATCATTCTTAGATTAATACAATGCCCAGAGAAAATTATTTTCAATCATTTATATAGCTTCAAGACAATTCCTGCGCTATAGCTTGGAGTAAATAAGACAAATTTTGACAGCTATACGTAATTTCTGTAGGCTTAAAGCAAAACCGAACGGAGTAATGAAATCTACAGGAGCACTGTGCATTGTACTTCCAGTCTCTGACTGTATGTATGTCTCATTTATTTTTCTTGCCAAGGCAAAACGTGGCAATGCCTTGCATGTGATTTGGTAATCAATATGAAAATACTGCAGTTTGTTTATTTTCCAGATATTTTTCCTGCTGCATATGGGTACTCCTCATTTCTCCCCCAGGATGACTGCATTATGCTACTGTTGCCAGTGAGAAACGACAGGTATAACCATACAAAAACAACTGTAAAAATTAGGATGAAAACTGCAAAGCCCATAAGGAACTGCATTGTCTGTATTTTCTGTCTTGTACTTGCCACATTTCATTATATTTCACCCAGTTAATGCCTACATCAAGTACCCATTTGCTTTCTAATGCAGGTTCTATAGTTAAATCATTATTTGTAAATTCTTTATGCAATGGGAAAATCACCATATTACCCAGATAAGATGACTAAGTGCCTTAGCTTAAAAATGCGTATTTCATTTGTAAACTTTGCTTTTTCCTTCCAGCTTTGGCTTGTAGCCAGCGGGTGTTCTGTGCCTTCCCCTGCTCTATTCAAAAGACCTTTATCATCAGAAATCATCCATGTGAGTACTATGTAGCATCAGCTACCACTTAACCTTCGCTTAGGTAAATGAAAAGGCTTAGTTTCTTCAGTCTCACTACCTGGAAAACGTTTCTTGATTTTAAATTGTGCCTCCTATGCACTATCTTTTGGTGAATAAAGGAGTGAGATAGATACTTGCTTTATTTATGATGCTTCCAGTGCCGGTAACTGTCCATTGCACTGCTGGTTTGGGGAAACCTTCCACATGGCAGATAATTGTTTTAGACATTTTATTTGTGTTGGTTTTCTTTGTCATTTTGATTTGAGGTTTTCCTACAAGAACAATATTAGTGTTAACCATTTTGTTTGAAAAGGACAATTAATAATCATAGCTATCTGCTCCCTTACCTTCCACAATAAGTTTAAGTGTCTTTCTTTTCTTTAACCCTTCAACCTCCTGTAGAGCAGTTTCACAGATGTAGTTTCCAGCATCTTGATACTGAAGGCTTGAAAATGATGGACTTGTTTGCATTCTGGTATTGTCCTGATAAAGTAAGGAGTTAACGCCTGTGAATCCTAACTCAGAATACATTAACTGCTAAATTACAAACATGACTGCTATCAACAGAATTTTTCATGTGCTTGGGTAGATTAAAGCCTAATTCTTAAAGTGTTCCCTCCTTAGTAACTACATTGGAGTAGCTGACTGCAATGTAACGGCGTGAGAAGTGGGAACTACCGGAGATTTATAAAAGCCACCTCCCTTCTTCTCGAACAACGTCACTGGCAGATCAAGGACATGGATGGGAGCAGTTATTAGTTCTGAGCTTTTATAGTAGGCTGGCCAAAACCCCTGATGGTACAAACTGCTCGAGACTCAACTTGTTCTCTAGACACGCTTTTGAGATCAACGTATGCTACTGAATGCCCATCAGGTATCGCTATTTTTCATTAATTGAAACCCACCATCTATGATAGCTACCTTCGCCACCAGCCACTGAACACCGATTGCTAATACCTGATCGCTCAGCCTGCCTTGCCCTTTTATTATGTTTATGGGACCCAGGACCAAGCTTGCCTCTGAGAAGACATCTCAGGGATCCGAATTCCTCCAAAGCGGCTTTCCTTCTCAGAGGGACCTGATTCCCAAAGGGCCTGGTACAGACCTTTTCAAAAGTTTTATTTGTGTTACACTAGGCATTACTTCTCTCCCTTTGAACAACTGAGTCAGTAATTACAGTAACTGATTTTCAGTCATCAGCTGGAGTCAGTAGCTCTCATTTTAGCCACGTGCTAAATGCATTTTAACAATATTCTGTAAAAAGCCCATCGAAGGACTTCATCCTTTCCTAAGCAGTGAGGCAGCAGCAGTAATAAGCAGAGGCGAACACTCAGATGAAGTGTGAAGTAGATGAATTACCAACCTTTATCCAAAACACAGTTGCATTTCTACTAGAAGAAATCGTGCACGATACAGGCAGGGCCTCTCCGATCTGTTTTGTGACTTCTCCACTAGGAGTAAGCTGCAAATCCAAATCTGGGATAGAAAGAACATTTGTCAAAAGTTAATCTCAGAAAGCCTGGCCCATTTCAAAGGCTTACCGAGGAAAGAAAATGTGACTAATTGCAGTCATTAAATTCAAGATACCATTTCTTCATTAAAATGTAAGTCGATTTCACAAGTAAGGGAGAAGAGAGAATTATTCTACAACAGGCACTGCAGAACATCAACGTTTTTGCTGTAATTCTAGGCTAAAAGGAAAAGCACAAACTCACAAACCACGAGGCAAACGGGTAATTTTTTTTTCACCTTGTATTGCGGAAAGAAGGATAGAGGAGGTACAAGAAGCCGCAGGAGAACTTCATGTAGCACCATGTGCATATTTGTGCATCTTGCAGGGGGAAGCACAGGCTGCTACCGTGGCAGCTCGCTACGGGCCAGGCAGAACTGTATCTGCAGGGGAGGGCTTGTGCGGGGGGGACAGATTAACCTGAAATGCATGTGTGGAGAAGCGGACAGGAGGACAAGGGGTAACTCTTAGAATCTGACAAAACAAGTTGATGTTTAACCCCAGCATCTAAAGAGGATAAGGACAGTCAAATACAGGGTGTGTATTATATATATTAAATAAATCATATATATCTCTCAAATAAATAAATAAATAAAATTTTATATATAGATATAGATATCTCAATTACAGGCATGATACTGACTGAAGGGGTGAGAAGTCTGAATTGTAGGGTTGGAGGGGCCACACATGAGGCCCTTTGATTTATTTTTTTCATTCGTAACTTCAAAAGCCATTTTTGTGTAACTCGGAGTCCAGACTTTGCCTGACCTGTTTTGGCTCCAGGGGAATTGCAGTCCGCGATGGCTGCGTTTGACACCAGGCAGGGTGACAGCCGCTAACAGAAAGATCAGGAAACACTGCTCTAGATTTTGTAACTATATAGGTTTGGCAGGCTAGTGATTTCTTTTTTTTAAAAAAAAAAAAAAAAAGAAGAAAAAAAAGATCCTACACTGAGAAAGAAGCAGTTTGCCAAGTTAAACCTCTCTTTTGCTTCCCCTCTGAGCGCCTTGCTTGTACGCCAAGTTGCCTGGTCGAATGCCAACCCCAGATGCACCCATGCACACGCTTTCAAACAGCGAGTGCACATCATTTCATCACAAATATAGTACTTGCTCGGAAAGTACTGTAAAACATCCTTTCAGCTTTTTAGCAGTGTTTAAAAAAAGCTTGAGGCAAAGCCACAGTCAGTAGAGGACAGGGCAAAGTGTGAGTCTTCCTTAACAAAACAGGGAACTCGGCTCCCGGCTGCATTCAGTGGTTGCCCTGGGAACACTGTTGTAATTAAAGGCAGAACCCAGGGAGCTACTGGGGTCCATCCTGTACTGTTAGCCTGCACTATTATCTGTGGTACAAGCCTAATGCCTCGTCCCAGAGCTCACATGGACTGTAATTTCATCTCTGCACGCGTAAAGCAAAGTTCTTACCAAAGAGATAAAATGGCATTTTGTTTCTGTATGCCTACAGGGATTTCTTCCCCTGCCTCCCCAAAGTCGAAAATGCAACCAAACTAACAAGGTTCTCCAGATTTTACCGTTGCTTAAAAAAAAAAGAAAGAAAAAAAAAAAGAAAAAAAAAAAAAAGAAATAGAAGACTCAACCAGTGAGCATTTGTATCATGCTGGTTTTGGCTGGGGTAGAATTAATTTTTTTTCACAGTAGCTGGTACGGGGCTATGTTTTAGATTTGTGCTGGAAACAGTGTGGGTAAGTCAGGGATGTTTTCATAATTGCTGATCAGGCCAGCAGCGAGCCGGCCGGGGGGCACAAGGGGCTGGGGGGCATGGCCGGGACAGCTGCCCCCCGCTGCCCAAGGGGATACCCCAGACCATGTAACACCACGCTCAGCACATAAAGCTGGGGAAGCAGGAGGGGGGACACGCCGGGAGCGATGGCGTTTGCCTTCCCCGGCCCCGTCCCGGTGCTGAGCCCTGCTGCCCTGGGGGGGCTGAGCCCCTGCCTGCCGTGGCAGGGGGAAGGGATTCCTCGGGTGGCTCTGCTTGGGCACGCCGCTTTGGCTTTGCCCGTCGAACTGTCCTTATCCCAGCCCACGAGTTTTCTCATTTACCCTTCCCATTCTCTCCCCATCCCACCCAGGGCGAGCGAGCGGCTGGGGGGGCTGAGCTGCCGGCTGGGGTTAAACCACGTTATACAGATCCAGATGGTGTATGGGATGTTTCTTCTTGCTCTGTTACTCTAGAGCACAATCCTACCAAGGCAGAGAGGTGGTTGAAGAAGAAGCTAAGATTTTATTTTATTTTTTTCCTCAGGGTGACCTTCCTTCATCATCTACTTAAAATTGTTGTTCTCTGAAGCAAGATTGCACCTCAGACCCCAGAAATCACCAAAGACCCTACAGGAGGGATTCCTCTCACATACGCCCCAGGAAGCAGAAACTCATTAAATTTTTGGCCTTCATCTCGGTCAAGACTGACACTGAGCCCAGAGCGATGCTCCAGCCCAGCCTGCCTCCAGGGCAGCACGCCTGTGCCCCCCTCCCCTTGCCGTGGTGTCACTGAGGCTGATCCCTCTCACACTGCGGTCCGGGTTGTCATAGAACTTCAGGAATATTTACAGTATGCGAGATGAACTGCACAGCTCAGAGCAGTATTTGCAAGGTGATTTATAAAGCAAGTATCAAATTAAGCTACTGCTTAACATGGCATCCCCTCTAGGAACTTTACATAGAGCAATTTGATTGGGATTCATATTCTGCCAGTTTATCTGTGGTGTCCACAAAGAAATGTGATGTAGCTACTTTTACCTCTTGACTTATATGCTCCGTTAGTAAATAATTTCTTCTTGGTACAGAAGTATAAGGAGAAAATATTTCCTGCATACGGAAAACTGTCAGAATTAATTTTCCTTGCCATTGAAAGAAAAATTTTGTTGCAAGAATTTCCCACACATTTCCTGTTTGGCTTTGAAATGATCTTCATAAACAAACTTTTCATCAGGCACCATTTTCAATATGTGCTAGCTCTTCATGTGGTCTCACTTGAAGCCTTGCATTGATTTCAGTGCTGTCTTTGCATACCAAGTAGCACAGGGAAGAGACAAAGAGCGCGTTCTGCATGTATTACCACATCATGTGAGAAAGGTATGGAATTAATGTGGGGAAGACTTGAGCAAAGGTTTCCATTTTGAAACCCTATTGCACATACAAGGACAGGCTCTTGGCATTTCAAGGAGGCCTCCAATGGAATACTGGGCTACAACTGGGAGAACTATGCACAGCACCTGCCTGTAGTCTGAACTGCCTAAAGATACTGGCAGAAAATCAGAAACTTCTCCTGGTATAATAAGAATAGATTATTTTTTCTATGCAACATTCAAAAGGTGATTTTCCCCGTATTTGCAATGAGTCTGTAGCACAAGGAAAGGCTACAAAAAAAACCCCTAAATACATAAAATGCTAAACTTCTAAAACCTTTAATTCACTGGAAGTTTGCAAACCTATCTCCCCAGAAACCATGTTTTAGCAGAAAAGAAAGCATCACCAAGAGGAAGTCCCACAGCCCTACTCCACGCTGGGTTTTACATGCGGAAATAATTTTAGCAAGGGACAAAGGAAAGGGGACGTGGGCTGAACCAGCCGCCTGCTCCTTCCTAGCTGAGGGAAGCAGCGCCCGTCCTCCACTGCCAGTCGCTCTCCTTGCCTCGCTCAGGGTGTGCTTCTCCAGCAGTTTAAGCGCGTGTAAACAAGGTTTTGCTCCGGCTCGCTCGCTTTTCCTTCCTGGCCCTGATCCTTGCTCATCTGGTCCTCGGCCAGCTCACTCAAGGAACAGTGCTGGCAGAAAATTAACAACCTAGTGAAAAAAACCCCCAAAGCCACGACACAAATCGTGTTGGGTCTCTCCTGCTGTCGAGGGGCAGATCACGCCCGCCGTGAGCACTCGGTTCTGCCGCTTCCAGCCGGGACCCTGCGCACGGAGCTGGAGCTGGAGCTGCCCTGAGGGGCCAGGGCTCCGCTTCTCCCTGGTGCCCGGCAGGGATAGGGCGCCTCTCTCCTTCCCCCTCAACTTGCTTTACAAATCATTTCCCTAAACATTATGGGTAACTTGGATGCTTTAATGTCAACTTCCAGCTCTCTGAGACTCATAATTTACATTCATCTCAAAAAAAAAAAAAAAAAAAAAAAAGAGCTTGGTCTTGAGCCAGGGTACTTTGTTGCAAATATATTTAAGGGCTATAATGTGTGCTATAATGTGCTAATGAATTTTCATACCAGCAAGAAGCTTTCCCTACCTAGACACTGAAAGGAACTAGTGTAATTATAATGCTCAATAAAATCTGTTTGGGAAAAAAAGCACTACAGTTGAAATGTAAATTAAATAGTTTCACAAATTTAAACTAAAATTATTATATTGCCTGTTTCTTGTTGTGTTTTTGTGGTTGTTTGGTTTGGTTTGGTTTTTTTTTTAAATGAAAATAATAAAAAGCCAAAAGCTAAAGTTCCAAGACCAGATGTCAAGAAGCGAAAAGCCCTGACTCAGAATGAAGGCTTCTTCAGTGTAACAGCATAGACAGGAATGTTCATCCGTATGTGAAAAGGTAAGCAATAAAAATAAGAGGGAGGTAAAAATAGGATTTGATAGGCATCAATAAATATTTGAAGGACAAAAAACATCATGGAGGCATAAAAAAACCCCCAAAATATAAAGTACACGAGAAGGAGAAAGCACTAAAAATTACTGAGTTATGCTGGAAAATTAATATAAAGTTAGCAATTGAGAAATGAAAAAGGACATTATAAAGCATCTGTGAATTTTATAACTTTTTGAGAGGAGTCCTCACAAGAAAACATGTTACAGAAATGCTTTAGCCCAGCATAAGGCAAGGCATCGAAGTAGCTAAAAAGCCAGGGCATGGCCCGGGCATTTCAGAACTGCTCCCGGCCACCGCGCCTCACTCGGGCAAAGGCTTTGTCGCAGACGGAGGTGGGGTGTAAGAGAAACAAACCAAAGCAACGTGAACCCCAAGGGAAGCAAAGCAGCAAGGTACTAGATTGTACCTATGAGTTCTGAGTAGGTGCACCAGCCGCCAACCCTGGAAAGCCTTCTGTCAAGAAAACACATGCTTCTCTTGTGTAGTAAAGCTCTTCTCACATGCAGACAAAATAGCAAAGAAAGGAAAACTGGTTGTTACAAATAACTTGGAGCTGAGGAAGCCATTCTTTAGAGTAACTATTTATGGAAGTACAAGAGACATGCAATCCACTTGGAGCAAAATAAAAGGGTCAGTTATACCACAGCATTCTACCAGCAAGCTACCTTTGATACTGGGCAGCCAGTGGCAGCAGCACAGAGCTCTCTTCAGATCTTACATGCCCTAATCTTGGCAAAGAGAAGGGACGGGCAGGAAAACAGCAAATGAACTTATTAAATGAAAATTATTCATTAAATGGGATAGTGTAATTATTCATGTACAGGTATATTCTGCATGCATTGTACCCTTTCCAAGAAAAAAAATATTATCAAAACCAAGCATACAAACACGAAGTCTCTTTTCATGTGCAGTATAACTCCTGTGCAAGCCTTTAAATTTCATTATCCACCATGTCCCTCTGAATGTGTAAACTCTTAAGGGTATTTATGCTACTCGGAAGACTAGGGACCATCGGTGCTTTTAGGGGAAAGCTGATCCCACTGGCCTGAGTCCCCTTTCGCAGCCTGCGGTGGTACAGCGAAGTCCGAAAGAGTTTCTGCTCTTGTCTTCTCACATAAAGACGTTAAAAGCAACCACTGAAAAGCAGCCATTGCTTCAATGGTCCAACCAATTCAATGGCTGATTTTAAAGTGTTGCTGATAAAAGTGTGAGTAAATACTCCTGGTATCCAGCTAAAGCCACTTCAGTGCACTCTGCAGCTCTCGTGATTCTGGGTGAAGTTAAAAGGAGCAACCCCTCTGATGTGGACATAAGGAATCCCTAAGGCTCTTCCCTAGGCTCCGTACACATCAACCTCGCTGAGATAAGATGAAAGGATATTAGACTAATGTGAATTTGACTGTGAAGAATGACCTTCAGTGATAGCACTGTCGCCCAGCTTGCATGTTTGAATATGTTCTAAGGCACAGCTGGAGGAGAGTAATTTGCCACATACGTTCATGAGTGAAACGTAAAATACCCATTTTCACTGTATGCGACAGTGCAATAATATTGTATACTATACAAAGGTTGCATAAAGTGAATTGAGAAAGTTAAAGTTTTCAAACAGCAATACGTTAGAAAAACCAAAAATGACCCGACAGTGCTTCAAACCAACCCCACCGCCCCGTTCTGCCATAGGTTGACTGGACCGATCTGCCCAAGTGAGGCAGAGAGGGACCATCCCAGAGCGTCCAAGCCAGGCTTGTACCTTAACCAGCAGTGCAAAATGCAGTGACTCACAGTGCACGGTGATGGTGGTCGAGTCCATCATGCTTTTGTCAGTCAGAGAGCACTTGTATTCCCCCGTCGCATTTCGCCTCACATCTGTCATTACATAGGTATCTGAGCTTCTTATACCTTCTGTTTCTCCCTGGGGATGGAAAACAAAACATTTATTGTATACGGGCCTGCTGAAAACATTAGTTTTTGATGAGACTTTTTTTTAAAAAAATTATTATAAGGATGGTAAAATACTCCAAAATAAGTATAGACACAGCATCGCCTAAGTGTAATTACCTATTAATAGCACTAAGATTTATTTTCTGCATAACACCATAGTTTTAAAACCACCTACAATTACTCCTTTAACTGAATGACTCACTTGTTTGAAGCAGATACTAAAAATCATAATTTGAAAGTTTAGCAGAAAAAGAAAAAGAGAGAAAACAAAAGACTGAAACAGTCTACAAATAAGAGTGCTGCAGCAAAACAAATCTTGTTTCTGAATCTGCATCTGGAACGATGCATTCCGTTTAGGAACAACCATGACATGACGTGTGCTGCATTACACACCTCTGAACAGCACCAGCAAACCTTGCCCTGTCCACAGCATGGTATGGAGCCTGTTAGGGTATAGGCTATCTTATACACAGTTATCCATGGAAACTGGTGTGTTGAATTAGCCACCCAGCATTGCTTTCTGGCTGCCCAGTTCCCCAGTTTCCCCGGGGTTACAACCAACTCACTTAGATCAGCTTTGAAGCAAGCACAGAAGGAAACCCTAACTGGTATCTCTGAATCCAGCAAGAGGTTGATGATACCCACGAGCCTTGCAAAGAAATCACTAATTCCAGCACTCCTTGAGAGAAAGGACCACTATCAGGAAGCAGGGAGACTGGAGATAAGACAAACCCGGGTGTTTAGCTGGCTCGCTGTGATAGGGGAGCAGGGACAGACACCACAGACTTTTTCCCTGGCATCTAGTGCGTTCCTAGGATGACTTGCTGAATCTAAATGGCTGTTCCGAGATAAGAGGACTTCAGCTCCCAGTTTCTCTGGCTGCTTCTTCAGCAATTGAGACATGCCAGGAGCCACCCAAAGCAGATGAGGATTACGTTCAAAGGGCAACATGCAGTTTTTGAAATAACTGAAAGCATGCCACTGCTTTTGGCCTCTCTCAAGATCAGCTCTGCTCACTACTGCAGCAGGAACAAAAAAAATGGGATATGATGTAGAAGAGACAAGCAGGACTGGGAATCTTAGACTATAAAGCCACATCTGTCTGTGGATTTGACCAATACTAAGAAGATTAATGGTACCCAAGACTTTATTTTTCTTAATCTGCATCCTATGCGTTTGACAGATTTGTTCTACGCTTTCTCCTGTGTTGTCACACTTGTTCTTTTTTGTGTTTGTTATGCCATTAAACAATTAATTAACTAAAGAAAAGAAATTGCACAAAATGTTTCATCTGTGAAGTCAAGAAAATGGCTGCATTAATTTCCTGTACTTTCACTGCTAGATCTTTGACTCTTACGACAACATATGAGATGGTTTTATTCAAGACGCTAAACTGGTTTAGTCAAAACTGCTTCCTATCAAAATACCTGATGACGGGAAATGAAACCTGGCAATTTTTAGTAGGTCCTAACCCCAGAAAACTTGAGGTGGGGTGGGGGAAAGAAGAGTTTCTTTATCAAAACATTTTGCCAGCTCAGGTGAGGCGCCCTCAGAGTCTGACATGATGGCTGATGCCTGCCCTCAGGTTTAGTCGCATCGAATCGCTTCCTTCATCTGTTACAAAATCAGGGCTACACTGACATGTAGCAATGTCTGCGGGAAGGGATGATACAGAATATTTCACCGTGCAGTGACAGCAAGGCAGGCCTTACCGGAATGTAGAACAGGAACTCCTGTGGAGGAGGGTTGCCGTTCCCCAAGCACTTCAGAGTGATGTTATCGCCTTCTTTAATGGTACTGCTTTGTGGCAGCACTTGAATGGTCACCTTCTCTGTTGGATCTGTGAAAATAACGTATACGTTCAATAGCTTCTGCCAAAACCCCACACAGTAACACTATGCATATGTATGCATGGCTGAAGAGCATGTGATGTTATCATCAAGCAGGTGAAGGTATTTGCATGCGCAGATCTTTTAATAAAAGAACTGAAGTTAATCACACTTATGAAGTGCAAAGAATCCATATGGTATAAAATTCATTCTTCTTCACCAAAATACCTGTAGCTGAAACAGCAATGAGTACAACCACGTCATGTGCTTAAAAAAACCCAACCTGATCAGTATGAAGAGTTTCATGGTGCGATTTCATTATGACGGATTAACTTGTCCTCTGCAAAGCTCACTGTTTGGAGGACTGCAGCAATCAGAAAAATAACTGAAGCTGTCAACGCTTCGCATTAGTACTAGATAATAGCCGCCTTGCATTAAAAAGAAAGAAATACGAACTAAGCGACTACGTTCAGCCTATTCTATATGCTGATCACTACAGGCTTTCAGAAAGATGAATTTGGTGAACATAATGGGACCCTTAACATAGTCAACAGAACTGTAAATGTAACATACTTCTGTCATGTTCAGTGAAGTTGAACTATAACTTATATTTTACTTTGGTGATTTTTTTTAAGGCGAAGACAGAGTGTACTTTAATAGATGCTATTCTTTCTAAGTAGAAGCCTAAATATAATTTTTCAAAAACAAAGTGAAATGAACAAAATTAAAGGAAATAATATGGGCAGATAACTCTCACTGTTTTAATTTCAATGAATAAATAAAATTCCATCAAAGATGCCAGTCTTGCATTAAGACACAGTACAGTGCACCTTATTAGACACTAAAAAAATCTACACGGCAGAGAAACCCTTGCCCGACAGCTGATTTTGTGTGTTTAGCGAAGCGTGTGCTCTACAGCCCTTCCAGCCCTCAAGGCATTCATCATCTCTGTCTTCTGCTACAAGATTTCTCAATCGCAGGAGCTGCGTTCTGCTGTGGCCTCTCAGTGCCTGAGAGCCCTATCACAGCACCTCGCTCCTCCTTGTTGGAGGAGGGGTACTGGGCTTCAACGAGCCCCCTCCTCCCTCCTCAGATGCACCAGCCTCGGCTCCCTCCCACCTCCAAACAGCTCCCATCTCCGTAGCTTCAGAGCTGAAGCACAGCTTTGCTGGCCTAGGAAATGGAAGCCCAGCATCGCTGCTGGTGTGGGATGCCACGGATGCGATGAAGCAGCTGGCCAGGAAGCACACACGTGCCTCTTGGCTGCTGCTGCGCCACAAAAAAAACATTTTCAGGGGCTTTGTGGAGAGCGAGCCTACTGCAGAAACCCATCTCTACTTCTCTCGAGTTTATGTGAAGATGACCAAATGCAAAAAAGTTATCATAAAGGATGTCTAGATATACCCTGGCATTGCTCAGGCTTTGTCTCAAGACTGAAGAGGGATGAATTATAATGAGGAAGCCTTTGGGACTTTCATTTGGAACAGGTTTTTACCACAGAGATGAACAGAACTGGATTAAAAAGGGACACAGTTAAACAAGAATGACGCTCCTGCAACCCCCCAGTCTCATGTCGGAATACCTTACCCTTCTATCTACTGCAATCAACCAGGAGCAAATTTTTAGTATCATTCTCTAAAATGGGGAGGGGGGCGGGAAATAAAATCCACAGCAGTAAATAGCAAAAGACTAATTACATTGTTCTCGAAGGTGAAGAGGTCACCCTTCTGAGGAAGACATGACCTGATGACAGGAAGACACAGCATTCAGTGCAAGGCTGCGCGCTGCTCGGCGTGCAGAATGCGCTCCCCTGCCATCGCCAATACGGGGAGCAGCCCGGAGAAGGTGTATCTTCCCTCTCAGGGGCACACATCCCTGGCTTGGCCCATCCTACCTTCAGTCAGCCTGAGATTCTGTTTTCTGCAAGAGTAAAATCCTGGCAGCCAGCACCAAAAGGCTGCTACTCAGTAAACCTGCGATCCCAGACCCAGCCATGACTGCGTCGTTTCAAGGAAAACACCACTGCTGGAAGAAGCATGAGTACAAACTGGTTTTGACTCTAACCTGTTACGAAAAGAAGTTTATCCATGACAAGACAGAGACTTCACAACAGGGTGCAACTGGGAATTCTGCCTGACAAACATGACCTGGGAACGCTGATCCATGCTGAGCAGAACCTGGAATAACAGGTTCTACATAACTTAGATATCTGAGATCTACCTAACTGCCCAGCTCCAAGCATCCTCCTGTCTTACTCCTGCTACTCTTTGTAGTTTGCTTGCTACAGCTGCAACTCAGAGCTGGTAACTACCGCTAGCTGACCTAGAGTTATCCAATTCCAACTAGCATCCAGCTCTTCTCATACGAGGTTACAGCAGCTGGCTGCTTCCACAACATCAGCCAGCTATTAAACACCTCGGTACTACAGACTGCACCAACCCAGAGCTGACCCCCACCAAACAGTCAAACCGAATAGGTGTATCTTCAAAAAATACCTTGTGTAGGCATAGTTTTAAGCATGCTCTCCCCATTTCTTTAAGACAAATGGGTAAGTTGCAAAGAATGAACAGCAGGTCTTCTTTATGATTTTTTTTCTACTTGCTTCACAGATACAAAACACAATAGTTTTGACAGACAACCTGAAAAAAAAAGGCGGAAAAACTTCCATTTTCTTAGAGTTAGAGTCTGGTGGTTTTTTTTCATCTCCATTACATTTGACTCATTAAAAAATCACGTTTATTAAGAAAGAAACTAATTAGGACCACTCAACTAAATTAAAACCCAAAACCAAATCAGACATGTTGTTATCATCAACTAACATCAATCACAAAATTCATCTGTCGAAGCTCTGGACGTCTGCTAATAAAGAGTTTCACAAATTCATTTGGAGAGGCATTTGAGCAGAGTAAGGAGTTGAAGTTACTGCAAATGAAAATACTCAGAAGGGAAATTGGGTTAGCCTGTACTCGACAGGCGAAGTTCACACTGGAGGACTCTTCAGCACTGAGGGTGTGCCTGTCCCCCAGCGCTGCCAGAGCAGCAGCACAAGGATACTGCCTGTCTCTGGAGGAAGAACGGTCTTAATTAAATTGTTACTAGACCAGGCTTAAAAGAACCAGTCTAGCAATCATTAAGTCTTTAACACGGAGCGCACATGCTATCTGGTGCGATTCTGCAGTGCTGTGCAACCTTCTTCTTCCCTCACATTGGGCAGTCCACGACCGCAGGTGCACGAAGTACGTGCATCACAGAAATCTGCAAGAGCCACATCCTCAGCAGGTGAAGTAGCCGAATGCGTGAAATGAGGACAGCGAAGCATCTCTCAGCAAGTAATAGCAAAAAATGCTTTCTGGTCATTACACTTCTTCCCTGTGAACATCTGCCATACACAGCAGGAGTTATTCATGGCCATGGGGCTCCACAGATGACAGAAAAAAGAAAAGAAACCCAACAGTGATATTTGGTACCCAACTTTAAAGTAAAACCAAAAAAAAAAAAAAAAAAAATCTCTAGCTTTAAAGTCCACAGGCTTGAAATCTGTATGTTATTTCCAAGGATAATGGCTGCTGTCCCAAAGGTTTTCTTCCCCATTAGGAGTGACAGTTGTCATTCTGGAGAAACAGCTAGTGAAAAGAAGACCTTCATTTACTCCAACTTCTCCAGGTGAAACCAAGGAGCAGCTGCTCCAAGGTTTGATTTCATCTGACCAAGGTCAAAACCGATCCCCTGTTCTGCAGCCCAACAAACACTACCTGTGAAGAAGCAAGCAACCACCTAGGCAGAGCATACCCTGCCACTGCGAGCCAGGGGATTTCATTTTCAAGCCCATGGGGCACATGTGCTAGCTGGAGAGATCCATTGCCTTAGCAATCTTTTTTGTTTTCAGCTGGATCACAGAGCTGTCACACCATGTCTATTAAAACCCTATTAGATGCCCAACTGTATACTTAGAGCTTATCGCTCCCAAAACAGAGGCTTTTCTGTTGTAAGCTGAGGTATTACCTGAAGTGTGCAGAACGAGAACATGGGGCTGGCCATATTGCCTATCTCCTCTGCATTCCACTGTGACCTTCTGCCTCCTACAGTCCTTCACAAGCATCATTTGACAAGACTGAAATGCTTCTTCCCCCCTTTCTCCCTGCTACCACCCCCTTTCCCTGCCAACTGCCTGTTGTGGCCACTCAAAGGAGAATTACGATTTTCACATTTTCACATGGGTCAATAGCACAGTAAGGAAGTTCCTTTAAGGCTTAGGCCAGTTGGAAGGAATTATTTACAGAAACACTCTGCTTAAAAGTCTACCAATATTCCAATGATACATTTTAAATGTAAAAATCTGCACCTTACAGCTGTAGAGAAGGTGCTGTGCTCTGCGCAAGGCAGCCTGCGGGCATTAGCTGTTTGGTGCTGACTTGGGAAAAATGAAAAACATTTGACTGTACCGAAACCCGCGTTGTGTGTTCACTGCATATTCCAGGGGGCACAGGAAGTCAACTTGGTCAACCACTCTAATTCTGTTCGAGTTCTGAAAAGCCCCTTGCACTGCAACTTTTTGTGGTTACCCCCTTCCCCTTGCCAATGTAATCTCAACATTCAGTGTTCGACTGTTAGAAAGAAAGAAATCGCGGGTAAATCTGAAGATTCAAATTTAAAATTACACAGACAACGTACTCTGACCATCTTGCTGCAAATGAGCTCTGAAGAAACCAGCTTGGCAGCCAAGCAGCAAGGTCTCTGTAATTTTTTAAACTGTCTCCGATTTTGGTCTGTCCCCCGTCGTCCCCCCCGCCCTGCGGCAGACCTCCTACAGCAATAGATGCTTTTTAATAACTTACAGTGAACGTCAAAGACAACTGGTTCAGACTGTATTGTCTTCTGGCCTGACGGTCCGTAATACGTCACAATGCAAGAAAACTTGGCATTTGCATCTTCCTTTGTGGGCATGTACTGAAGAGATGATGTCATGGTGAAGAGCCCAGTTGCTTTGTCCACAATCTTTTGCAAATTTATGACCACAACTGAAAAGGAAATACTGGTTCAGCGTCACACAGGCAGAATTTGCAACCTTTTTCCAACATTTTGTTGCCTGCTCTGCATTTGTTATCAGGCTGCAAACACGCAAGCAACATGACAAATTACCCAAGAGACTGCACAAACAGTTTTCCTTTAGTATTGCCATGGACATATACCAGCAACGTTTTAGCAACAACATACCCCTAACATACTGTACATTTTAAATCAACTCAAAACAAAAAACTAATTGCAAACTAGTGTTTTTTTAAATACAAATCGCAGCTTAATTTGTAAGACAGAAAGAAGGCCTCAAAGACGCTGGCAAAAAAAATTTGTAGGATTGTATTTATGACTTAACTTTGTAAGCATTCTCTGTTTTATAGACAGTAAAATACTGTGGTCTGATCAGCCTGTCAAAATCAAAGGTGAAAGGGAGGGAAAAAAACAGTTCTTAAATATCCTGGGGAAAATACACCTGTATAAGGAGATGATGATACATGATCTACAACACAATACCGGACAGGTATGAAACCGAGACAGCTAATACACGAGCAGAAGCTGGAAATCAGATACAGGTTTCCACTAGCTACACAGGCTCGAGAACAGCTTTGCACTAGCACCACCAAAGGCACCCCTCCTCCCCATGATGCGGTTGTAAAGCTGGAACTGAAAGAGGTGATACGGCATAGCTTGGGTGCTCCTCAAAGCCCCGAACTTTCCTTCCAGTTTCATCTTTCCACGTGAGTAGTTTCCTCAATGGAACAACACCTCTGACCAAAGTAGAGCAGCGCCTCTGAACACAGCCCTTGGGGCATACCCTGCCTGTGCCTGGCCACTACAGAAACGTACCTTCATCCACAGGCTGCAGAACTCTCCCATTTTTGTACCACGTAACATTGCCTTCAGGGTAACTGTCTCTTGCAACGCACTCTCCGAGCTGCAAAACAGAAAGGAATTAGTTGCTCTTTTTCTCCACTATGTTTTAATATAATTCTATTTTCGCTTATGCTGCTTTGGGTAAAAATTGCCAGAAAGTTCAAATGCTCAACCCCAATTGTTTTTCTTAAATAGGACACATCCCACCAGCGAGGCTCAGGCATGCTTTGGAAGAGGGTTCAGCGGTGGCTGTAAGCCCAGGACGGCTGCTGTTTGCAGAGCCGGGCAGGGCTAACGCAGCAGCGGCGAGGGAGCTGCTGTGCTCAGCCTGGCCACGGACCACAGCCGCGCAGAGGCAGGTGGGCACGCAGCACACGCACCCCCCGAGCCTCAGCCCGCCGCCTCTCTGTCTGGGCTGTGAACTTCAGGCAACCATCAGGCACGTAGCTCAGGAGGAAAATGCTGCTCTTACCATTTGTAGCTTCCCTGTTTCTAAGAAGTCTGCTTGATGTAAGATTTCTGGTTGAGAGGGTTGTTCTAAAACACAAACAGGATAAAAGTACTAGTGAAGGGAGCACAGACAGCTGTTTGAAAAGCAGAAAGTTACTACAAGATACATAGACCTTGAGGCTAAATGGTACCATCTGGCCTGGCATAGTCTTACCTACGCTTTGCCACTAAAAGAAGAAAAAGTGAGATACTTCTACCTCAATATTAGCAAATGGATTGAAAAGGAAAAGCCATCACCTTAAAATGTGTCATACCTCCTGTCATGAGTTCCATGAGTTCCATGTGTTCTGACAATACGTATTTTAGCCAGGCAGACTAGTTCAGCAGCTGGGAGGAGAGAACCTGATCTGATCTATCTGATTTATGTGATACACATGCTGGAGGAGGAACCAGTGGTACAGAAACTATAGCAACAGAAAAGCAGCCTTACTGTGGGTAGTACTGTGGCTGAGCTGCCACATATAAAGGAACAAAATCAACCTAATCATTCTTCTAATGTTTATTTTTCCTAACTGGGATTGTTACGTTTCAGAAATCCAGATGTTAGAGATAAGTGTAATTACTTCAACTGATTCTGAGTTAGTTATGACTCTCTTAAAAAAAAATAAATTTTTTCTTCAGTGTCAGTACGTCTTCTTGTTTACCTTTATTATGGTAGATGGACCTCTTAGCTTGCCAAAGTGGAGGATCTATCAGTGTTTCCATCATAAAAGGCTACTTTCTAGAGACTATATAACTTGTCTGTTAAAATAGTTTGGCCTGAAGCCCGGAATGCAAATCTTCATCTCCAAAAGAGACAGTTTTCCCCACACTTTTAAAAGAAGAGTGGAAGAGTGTGTGGGGGGAATCAATGTTTACACAGCCAAAGGAGCCTCTCCACCCTAGCTATACCGCTTAAGTAAGTGTACTTCATACTTTTACAGACTGAAACATCCTTAACCATGCCAGCTTACAGAACCTTTTTCCCAAATCAAGCTCCCTATGAAATAATGTGCTGGGATGTCAGTAACCCCAGCCCAAAGCCCACTTCACGCTATCTGGCCAAGATCTCCGCACCCTGCTGAAGTTGCTAGCGCACAGGTGCACCGCGCCAGCTGCGGCAGGGGTGGCAAGCCTCCCGTTTCCAAAAGAATCCCTTTGCTCCGTGCGCATCGGCAGGTATGTGTACGTGTCGGGATGTGTGCGGATGCACAGATATTCTTCGCTTGAAGATTACGCCAGGATGCAGCAACAACAGCTCAAAAGGGAAATGAAAGGCAACAAAAGCCATTCATTCGACATTTGCAAACAACTTTGCTTGTGGCAAAAATCAAAAAGAAACAAAAGAAATAGCCAAAGCTATACACCAAAACCATTGTAATTTCTTCAAAGGGCTAATAAAGGGTATTTGTTTTTTTAAAGATATGTGCATTTTTATTTGTCCTTTGTTAGTTTTAAAGGAAAAAGGGTAACCTATTTTCTGTAAGAACCTGTCCAGGGCAAAACATTTCATGTCAATTCAAGCAAATGTGGTTTTACAAGACCATTAACAGGCCCCTCTGGTTCAGATCTTTGGGTCGCATAAACAGGCACAGCTGGCTGCCTGTCACACTCACCCACTGATCGAAACCACAAACCACACCACCATCCTCCCCCCTCCTCTGCTTTGCTTCCTTTCCCTCCCTTCGTCTCCCCCAGGACTGGTTTGAGAACACAGACCTTTCGGTGCTGGGGACCCCCTGCAGGGCTGTGACCAACGGGAGGACCCCCAGCTCCATGGTCCCTGTGTGGTTTGCATGCTGTGGAGATGATGCCGCAGTTGGGAGCCCACCACCTGCTCTCCCAGAGCCGCTCTGAAGGGAACCGCCTGCTGCCAGACCCCCCCGGCCACAGCAGGGGCTCCAAGGTAATTTACTATAAAAGACGTATCTGGCATTTACTAGCTCTGCGAGAAGAAATTGTAAACCTGGCAGCAGCGGAGCTCACTTTGGTGAGTTTGCAGCTTCAGCACACTGCTTGTCTCTCAGCTTAAGGGCTTGCCAAAGTACTTTGCAACTCCATATAGGACCTACAATACAGAGGAATAGAGCTCACTGCCTGCAAAAGCCAGGCATCGGTGTGGCTGGACCACAGCTCCTGTCCGCTGGGCTGCTCCACGCTGGAAACTAGCCATTGATTTTCAGCAAAAAGATGCTGACAGGATCCATCTGGAAAGCTGGTAGAGCTTGTTTGAGTGGTCCGGTGAGTGAGACTAGCAGGTGGTACCTGTGCAATGAGCCATCGCAGCTCGTTAGTTCTGAGTTAATCAGGTAGCACAGCTGAGGACATGGCAAGCTCCAGCGAAACAGAGCCTCCCTCACCACTTCGGGGGTGCAGCTGAGTTTCAGGGGCGCAAGACTTTGGTTGATGAGGGTTCACACCTGCTGCAGCCCTGCTCTCTACCTGTGCTTCAGCAAGTTAAATAAACTCCACAGGTTAAATAAACAAAGCTTGCAGGCTGCTCTGAACTCTTTTGTAATTAGAACAAGCAAAAAAAACCCCAAGAAAACCCAAAAAGCAGGCTCAAGGAAGTTAAATGCGAAGAAATGTTCAGAGAACCCTACATAACGTTGTGAATTCAAAATGAAGAACTGCAAAGGTAACCTCTCCTTGCAGTGCTCAGCTGGCCTGTAAGGAGCAGCTGGGGGAGCTGGGGGTGCTCAGCCCAGGGAAAAAGGGGCTCAGGGGGGACCTTCTCGCTCCCTACAGCCACCTGACAGGAGGTGGTGGCGAGGGGGGGTTGGTCTCTTCTACCAAGTAAAGAAGCAACAAGACAAGAGGAACCAGCCTCAAGTTGCACCAGGGGAGGTTTATGTTGGATATTAGGAACGTCTTCACCGAAAGGGTGGCCAGGCACTGGCACAAGCTGCCCAGGGAGGTGGCGGAGTCACGTCCCCGCCATGCAGCCATGGCACTCAGGGACATGGTTCAGTGGTGGCCTTGGCAGTGCCGGGTTAACAGCTGGACTTGATGGTCTTAAAGGTCTTTTCCAATCAAAACAATTCTATGATATTGCATGTGTGGCATCCTCCATTCTTATCTTCCTCAGTAAACAGAAGCTTTCTCTATTAGTATTAATGCATAAAATAAAATATACAAGCTGTGCTCCATGGCTGAGTTAGCATTGTGTTAATATTTAGTACAGTACACAGTAATTCAAGCAGTTAGCATTTCATTTCACCATATACCACTGTCTCATCTACATATTTACTGCTGTGCAATAAGTAAACATGATAATTCTTTATCATTTCCTCCGAAGCACTGTGTTTACTATGCGTGCTCCCAGCACACTCCTCCCTGTTGTCACTAATTCGATTGTTCTTGCAGACAAATTGAAAGTGAAAAGAGGGAAAGGAATTACTGTTGACTCCTAATCTAGCTTCAAACTCATTTCTGCCACTGACAGACTCCTGCCGTGACACCACCGATGGCTCCCTGACACCTTCTCCCCGGGAAAAGCGTAGGGCTGCCCTTCCAAAGCGTGCAGCCGGGTTTTCCAAGCACAAATGTGGTCTCTGAAATGCCCAACCCTGCAGTCAGCACGTTCCCACCACAAAGGCTTACGTTGACTGTGTAAACCAGCATCTGAAGAGTGACAAAGGCCAAAAAAAAAAAAAAAAAAAAAAAAAAAAGACATATAAAACAATCAAGCTGAAGAAGACAGCCACTGCCGTCACCGGGCAGCATCAGTGCTAGCCAAGGGCTGAGGGCCACCCCTGCGAGGGGCTGCATCTCTGCTCGGAAGTGGCCAGGTTTGTCCACGCTTCCATCGCATCGCCTCGTAGCAATATCAAACGCCACTAAACTTTGCCGCGGATTGCTGTTCCTCCTGGTGGTTCAAGCAGGGGACAACATCAACATTTGGCGCTGGCAACTGGTTTGCCAGCCCCTCGCTGCCTCCCTCCCCGCTCATACTGCTGCATACTGGCTGCTCGGAGATGCTCTAAACCTCGCCTCGATCTAATCCTGCAGACCGCACACAGTTAACGCTTCCCTCCTGCAGAAAAATTCGCTCGGAGAACAAATGGAAAATAATCAGTGCTAATTTTACATTTTTCATTTCCAAGGCCAAATGACATCACATAAGTGAGTCATTATCAAAGCCTAAAATTCTCTTTGAGCCAGCACTTATCATGAATAAACTGCAAGTGCAGGCAGTCCTGTTACACAAATGCCACCAGTAGATTACATTTTTGAAAGCCGCAGAAATTGCTAGTCTTAGTAATTTACTCAGCCAAACTTACTTTCTTGGCTTTAATCTTTCCCTTAAACAAAAGTTCCTGTAATTTACGATTCAGATGCTGATGAATGTTAACAGTAATAACAACTAGATTTACTTACTGAAGACTTTGACTATCGTTGGCTCTTCAGAAACATCATCTTCTGTAACTAGCATACACACAAATCTCTTTTCATCGCTGATCCGTGCGTTCCTGATGGATAATGTATAGTTTTCTGAGAGACTCAACCTGTCTTTGTAGTCTGGTACATCATCATACTGTACATTTTTTTTTGTTGATGATCTGAAGGCAATAAATACTGGAGATCCATTTGGCATTTCCTATAATAAAAGGATAAACACCTCTGTTTTGCATAAATATTCATTTACAAGTTCCTGAAGATCTGCAATTGGTACGAGCCCATAATTAAAACAAAATCTGAAAACTACATCAGATGGTGGGGTTTTTTCCTGATTAATTTCTGCTGCACAAACAAGAAATACAGTGTAATACGAGAGGTAGTTTAAGACTGCCGTGGCACATATTGAGAACATCATCAATAGAAATAATTTCAATCCTTTGGCTCAATCTCAGCATAGCACAAGGCTTTCTCTGATGAAGGCTGGTAGTTCTGGCACCACATGCCTCTGTCTTTATGAAAAAGTATTTGAAACAGAAGCATCTGTGATCTAGGCTCAAAAGCCTCAGTTCCCTATTTTTTTCCCATCATTGTTTTACATATTCATATTGTTTGTCTGGGATATTCCGACTTCATTCCAAATGCAAGATTTAATCAGGCATAACTGCCTATTTTATTCTAAATTAGTTTTAAGATTCTTTTTCTCCCCTTTGTTTTTAAAGGACCCAAGAGTTTGTGGCATAGGAATATACATACAATCAAATATTGTTATTTATGCATGTCAGGATAATCTGCAAAATATTTTCTAGACAACCTCCCTATATTAATCAGTATGCAGGTGCCATCCTAAGAAGGAATACAAAGCTGATGGCCTCACACACACCTCCTGTAGCTAAAATTTGTATTTACGAGAGACAAAGTTACGGGTGGAGTTCTGTGGGACTTGGTTCCCCACTCCTTACACACCCGCAGCAGGGACAGGTAGTGCTTGCCTTCGTTTAAAGTGAGGTGAAAGGCTGGCTCCACCTTCACCTTCAGTGTTGTGCTGGGGGCTGGAAGGGGGTTTCATTCCCTTTCATCCCCTGCACCTCGCAGCACTGATGCGAGCAGTGTTCCCAGCACAATACTGCAGCTTGACTGCGGAGCCCACAAAAAGCATGACGATGCTGTGACAAGAGATGAGTTAGAGGTGTTAGAGCTGGGCAGAGAGCAGGAGGCAACAGCTAACGTGCAGTTTAAATTCCCTTATAGTATTTCTCCTTCTCGCACTTTTAACTCTCGGATTACTCTAGATGTCCGTCACACAGGAAAGCAAGCGTTGCCTTGACTCGATACACAAGAAGTCAGATGTCAAGTGCAAACCAGCCCTTAACTCCGTAGGGTTATGCCTGCTCCTGCCATGGGGGGCAAGCCTCCCAGTACCCCTGGGCTCCCTGCCAGGAACCCCAACCGCTACTCCCAAGGCAGCAGAGCAGACCATAGAGTGCCTCCTTCCAATAAAATAATCACCCAATGAAAAAAACCAACCCCCAAACCAACCCTCCTTCCCCCAGTACAAACAAGCATTGCTATGCTGGGGGCTCTCCTGGGAGAACGAGTATCACTTCTTGTGTAGGCTGCGTCAACAATTTCATACAACAGCAACTACACAGGGTTTTTTTTTTGCATGTTAGCTTTTGTGTCCCTTTCCAGTTAGAAGAAGCTGTAACACCTCCATTTGCTGCTTGGTACTTGTCTGAGATGAGCAATCCAAATGAACGAGGAAGAGATAATGCATTTCTTTTTCCCAAAACAGCTTTGCATCTTCATAGAGATGGACTTGTGTCTTTCCAAGAAAAGTCAGCACACTGCACAATGTAGGGACTGCATCTTCTGAACGCTTATGTGACACAGTTTCGCCTTCCCTTTTTGAAGAAACGTTCTCTGCAGACTTCTGAGTTCATTTCCCAAAGCGTGTTTGTGGAGGAGGAACTCCTGAGCAGACGAGGGCTGCAAAAGCTGCGAACCTCCAGGTACGAGGGAAGGAGCTGAGCGGGATTACGGAGCCTCCCAGAAGCAGACCCACCGGCTGTAGGCTGGTGCATGCCATTTACAGAGAGAGAGAGAACTACATATTTTTTAATCCACTGTTGTAGTAACAATCACCTGCTATTGCTGGTAACATTTTGGTTTGAGGACGAGAGAAGGTTTAGATCAACTTCACAGAAACAGGCAAACCAGCTGTCCCGATGGCAGTCTAAGAAGCAAAAGGGTTTTGACGTTGCAGTGGGTTTTTTTCCATGTATGTTTGCAGGTTTCATTTGACTTTGATATGTTTATTCCCCTTTTGGCCTGGGATACGGATGGCATACAGAAGTGGCGCATCCCACAGTGTTTCTCCCACAGGCTGACCAAGGCGACCAGGCGAGCACCCATGTTTCTGCCTTTGTTCTCTGAGCGCCAGAAATATCAGAGAGAAACCACCAGCAACTCTGCTCAGGTCAGCTCTGCCCTCTCCTTCGGGGTGTGTTAAACACAGCGACGCACAAAACGCTGCCGAATGACTGACAGAACTCAGGGACGGTGCCTGCCCGGGGAGGGAGGCAGCCCACTGCAGAAGTACGCACACGTACAAGGACAGCTCTGTCCAGTCAGCCAGGCACCGCCGGGTAACATGCCAGGTCCCTAATACCGGTTGGCAGAGAACTCCCGAATAATTATTTCTCTTAAACAATGAGATTAATCCCTCAAACCTCTAATCTAGGCTTGGCAGAAATTATGCAGATTGGGATCTTGCAGTTTTACAAACACAGGAATAGAAGCCTTTGTATCTGAAGCAGAAATCCTACCGATCGGAATCTCACAATCTCATACACAAAAAATACACATCTTCTTATACCAGCTCTAATGAATGTAAAGATAAGCTATACTTACATATTTCCATTTTCCAAACATAAGACCATCTGGTACTTCTAGACGGCAAGGCATAGTGATGGTATCTCCATATACCGCATTTACTGTGTACAATCCCAGAGCTAGAGCAGAAAGGGAAAGAGAGGGAACAATTGTAAGTGTTTGCTTGAATTCCCAAGTGCCAGCTAATGTTTGGTTCACAGCTGTTACAAAAGAAGAGCCACCACCCTTGCCAGGGGTTATTTCCCAGCACGCAGGATTTACCCCCAAACCTCGGACGAAACAGGATCCTGCCACTGCACTTGTGCACTCCAACATTGTGACCTTTCTGGACCCACGTTTCCCACAGCAGGCAACAGAAGCCTGGTGGATTTCCCAACTTGGATTGCACTCACTCAGCTGGATGAACACGTACCCTACAATCAGTATCCACAGCTATTGTCTCACAACTTGTGAAGAAAAATCCCTAAACCTTTATTTTCTTCATCCACAAAACCAGCAGCATCTGCCTGGAGAGATTACACTGCAGTGCAATACTGCGAGGAGGCCAGCAGGCAAGCCATGTCCTGACTGCTGCACGACATTAAAAAACTTAGAGAAGAAAGAAAGAAAAACGAATGTTATCTAAATGCTGGGTTCCCTTAAACTTGGGAAACAAACTAGTCTGCACATTCAGAATTTGGAAAAATGAAGTTAAATGCTTCTATGAATTATTTAAGAACAGCTTTTTTGGAAACCTCAGCAAAATGTTGTTGTGCTAATGCATACAGATTTACAGAATAAAACTGACCCACTTATTTTCGGTATCCAAAACATGTGAACTGAACAAAAACAACAGACCCTAAAGTGATGAAATGTTAAAACAGAAGAAAGTCTAAAGGAGAAGATGCTACAAGTTGGTGCATTCGCTATAATGCAACTTTGCTTTGCTCCTGTTTTCCCTAGTTGCCCCTGCTCCAGGTGATGCTCACTGCTCCTTACACCAGCGGGATGTTTGCCCAGCACCACTGAGCGCGCGTGCTGGCTGCCTGCTCTCACTCACGTGCCTGCGGCTTTTGCCAGGGTTTTCTCCCCAGAGGCTCAGCATCTCCCCCTTCACTTGCAACTGGAGCTGCAACATCAAGGGCTTGCTGCCAAGGAAGCCTTACTTAGGAGAGCACGGGATGCTGGTGATGTAGCCAGGGCCGCAGAAACACCCACTCCTAGAGACATTCATTTTTCTGGAGAGTCAGACTTTCCTGCTAGAGCTGGAGAAAGCAAACCTGTTCCCACATGCCCCCGAAGACCTGAGCCACAGAGCCCTTAACCTTTTCCAAGTCCCGAGGCAGCCGCTGGCGTGACTGACAATGCCATTGAGTGTATATGTGCACTATATAAGGAGGTTTTCCCAAGGGATTTTATTTTTTTTTAAAAAAACAAAATCATGTCTTTTCAAAGAGCCAGACACTGAATTCCTTGCCTACAATTTCAATTAGAAAGACTCCAGAGCGTTTTCCTCAGGTGAGGACTTTGGAGCCCACTGTTTGTACCAGCTCTTATTTATCATTTGTACCACACAGCGACAAATGAGGCTGTGCCTTGGGCTGTGTGGTACTGCACCAAGAAAAAGCAGTCCCAAATCGTTCCACAGGGATGCTTCCAGCCTGGATGACATCACATGGCAAGGCAGAGAAGCAGGCTGGAGCTCAGTGGACCAAAGGAGCGCAGGAGATAACAAGCAGCACAACCCACAGGTATCTTCAACATCCTTTCTTTTTCACTGCTCCTTTTCAACTGAACAACTGCTAATCTTCTTCTCTTCTGTTACAGAGTCACAAACGTACTTTAGGTACATTATTCACACTATAAGGACTGCACGCTCTAGTTTGCTGCATGGGTTATGAAGACCAGCTCTTTTCTAAATGACAATAGCAGCTGGTCCACTAGATGGTGCTGAGGAAGTGCAAGCTTCAAAAATTAAACTCTTTTTTTTTTTTAAGAAATGGGTAAACTTCAATTTTCTAGAAATAGGACCAATGTTTTAATAAATCAAACTATAAACAAAAGTAAAATTCAAAGCTGGAACAAATTTTCCCCTTGGCCCTCTCTTGCACTGATCCTCGTTCCGATCTCCAGGAGAGGGATAACACAACTTTGGCTTTGCAGGTTGGATCCTAATTTCCATTTCTGCTAGAGCTAGAAAAAACAGTCCTTTTGGGGTCCTCCCTCCCATGGGTTCAAAACTGCAAGAAACCTGCGAATATATATTCAATTAGCAAGCTGGTTAGTACCCATTAAAATTCCAGTCAAATGTCATTTAGTAATTTGAAATTCTGTAATGGTATTTGGCATTGCACATGGAAAACCAGAAACTGCTGCTCCAGCTAGGAGATACTCCTTGTCATCAGTATCTGGTAGATACCAGTATTAGTAGAAACCAAAATGACCCTGGGGGAACTGTAACGTTATGCTGTCTAGACACCAGTTTAACCCCTGCAAGTCACTATGGTAGCAATCTACACTTCCAAAGACTTGACAAATAGCCTCATGAGGGTGCACGAAACTCTTTCTGGAAAGGATTTTACATTTATAGCATTCAGAGCAGGTAATCAATGAATGGCCTGACAAAAGGAAAGACCAGCCTCTGATTTTAAAAGAACTCTTTCATCTCAAAGGCGTTCCTTCAGTTGGACAAACCAACCCAAAATCACGTATTGCCACAAATTCTGCCTAAAGTAAAATCATTCCTTCTTCTAGGGATTTGCTAACACAGAACCAGAAAGACGCAGGTTTTATTTAAATACAGATAAGTGGTCCTCAGAAGAATACAAAAGGTCCTGCTGTAATATTTTCTCTTCCTACTTCTGGAGCAACAAATCTAGGAGGTTTAAGGAGTGCAAACTGGTTGAGTAACTGAAAACTTTCACTGCGGGAACTGCAGTAATCTCCACAAAACAGCTCTGCAAACCTGTCCATTTAAGAAACAAGCAAACAAACCACCACCTCAACAAATGTGGGAACTCCTCTCTCTGTTAGTATTAGACATATTTGTAGAATGGTGGGATGAAATAGAAAATAGAAGAAAATGATTGCTTAATGATATGACAGTGCTTATTACCATCAACCACTGTTTTCTGAGAGCCCTGTACATAGTTTCCAGCTCATTTTAAGAAAAAGAAAATGAAAGCAGGATCTACAAATACACAACAAATCGCTCCATGTCCTAACACAACCCAGGGTCAATGTCAAGGCCCTTGTATCTCATTAACTGCGGGAGGGCACAAAGACAACAGTAGGGAATAACACTACAAGAAGTCATGGGATGGCACGCCCTGCCTTGCTGTATTCCTGATGCGTTTTCTGTAGCTAATTAAGAGCTCAGCCGGCCCCCCTGCATGGCTCTCAGACGTCACCTTCTCAAGCCGAGCCAGCGCGGTTAATAACAACGCTAATTCAGGGGCAGGATCTTGCCCCGCGGACGCCGGGAGAAGCTCTGCTTGAAGTAGCTGCGAATTGCACCTGCATCCCAGGTTAATCCAGCTCACTCTACTTCCACGTCTTTACGTGCAAGTCCGAGCAGCTGGAGGTTTAACTCATTTCCCCCTCCTTCATCCAGCGCTAACGGAATTCTGAGCCAGATGAAACCTTTCCACTGAGGTCTGGACACCGAGGAAGAAAGCAGCAGCAGCGGGAGGTGTCGACACAGAGAGATGCCAGCAGGACAGCGCTAAATTGAGATGACGTTTGCTGTTGATGGTTTTAATTACAGGACTTTCCACACGCCCACGGCAGTGCTAACAGGCATCCTTCTTTGCCCCCCTCTTTGCCTGTATCTCACATGGGAAGAACCGAACAGTACCCACATATTTGGGTGACAAAACAAAACAAAAGAAAAGTAATCTGACTACTTGATCAGAGGCTTAAAGGCAGAGGAGGTGCTGTTGTTAGGTCCTCACCAAGACTATGTGATGCAGGTCATAATTTAGACTAATTATTTTTAAATCAACGGGATCACAGAAGAGGAATGGATAGAAGGTGAATATCTAAAATTCAGGAAGCTGATGTTTCTCCAAGGAACTAACAAAAGCTGTAGGAAGTGTGTGGAAAGCAGCCCTGTTTTCTACCTCTGCCTTCCATTTGAAACACTGAATATTCTTCATGTTGCAAACACCCTTTTTAAGTGCCTAAGAGTAACACTTTTGTGACAAATGTAGAACAGAACAAGGGCTGTTCAAGCACCCTTCAGATGCAAGATTCAGGGGATACTATGACCCTGTATCTGAAAACTATGACTAGCAGAGGTACTGCCTGAAACCCACCCTCGGTGCTCGCCCAGCTGCTCCCTCCAGTTCCTAAAGCAACGGAAAACCAGGCGGCCGGACCTGCCCCCATACCCTGCAGTCCGCTCATTTAAATTATGTTTCACACCTATGAAGATGTCCTGTACTTCCCTTCTGCACTGAATTTTTTACTGCTGATGCCCGTGCGCCGGCAGGTTCAGCAGTGATGCTTCCTATTACGCTTCCCGGACCCACGGAGCAAGGTCTCGTTCCCAGGGAGCAGCGGGACGCGCTGGCTGCCACAGTTCTTTGCAGCAATCAGCAGCAGCAAGCAGGGGAGGTCAATTAGCAGCTTCTGGAATGGAAGTATACAAACCCAAGAGCTATTATGTCTATTTAGCACCTGCTTCAGAAACTGTAGTTAAGTACTTTGGAAACCCTAAGTTAGGATGAGCACTTCAAATCTTTACTTGAAGTTTTTGGTCCTCCCATTTGATATCCAGGTAGCCAAGATCAGGTTGTACTTAACATGGTGTGGGAGGTTAAAAAGCTTTGCCTCATGAAATAAATGTATTAATAAGCTGCTTGCTATTAGCCCTAAAGTATCAACAGGTGCATTTTCCTTTCTGCCCTCCACTTCCTACAGGGATTTCAGCTATATAGGTACACACATAGATCCTCTTGAGCATCCGCTTACGTATCAGCTTAAATTATTTCCTTCAGGAACACCAGTATTTGACAAACCCCAAAATTACATGTTCTTAAGATCAGGAAGTTGCGTTTTAGAATCATACAATCGTTTATGTTGGAAAAGACCCTCAAGACCATCGAGTCCAACTGTTAACCCAGGACTGCCAAGCCCACCACTTAACCACATCCCTAAGCACCCACAGGTGATTTTTTTT
The DNA here is from genome assembly GCF_017639655.2 of Falco naumanni. Classification (NCBI taxonomy): domain Eukaryota; kingdom Metazoa; phylum Chordata; class Aves; order Falconiformes; family Falconidae; genus Falco; species Falco naumanni. The sequence continues at coordinate 120,644,790 of NC_054055.1, forward strand.
TTTTAAACAGCAGACCTTTTTTAACCACCTCCAGGGATGCTGATGCCACCACCTGCCTGGGCAGCCTGTGCCGATGCTTCACCACCCTTTCAGGGAAGAAATTTTTCCTAATATCCAACTAAATCTCCCCTGGTGCAACCTGAGGCTGGCTCCTCTCATCCTGCCGCTTGTTATCTGGGAGCAGAGACCAACCCCCCCCCCCCCACCACCTCCTGTCAGGTGGCTGTAGGGAGTGAGAAGTTTCCTGCTGAGTCTCCTCTCCACGCTAAACACCCCCAGCTCCCCCTCACAGGGCTTGTTCTCCAGACCCTTCACCAGCTTTGCCACTCCTCACTGGTCATGCTTTTATTAAAAGTAAATTTTTTAATTTATTTTTTAAAGACAAAGCAGTACATGAATGACAGCTGGGTGTAGGTACAATGCAAAACACATTAGTAAAAACCTCCTGCTTTGAACAAGAATTGACAGCGAGTACTTACTGTCCTAGCTGTTGATACTGATACGCCTTAAAGTGGATTTTAACACTGACAAGTAATTTCCATTAATTAAAAGCACTATTCAGAGAAAAAATTAAGAGAGTTCGCAGGCTCACACGAGGGTGGTTGAGGTTGGAAGGGAGATCTGGACATCACCTGGTCCAGCCCCTGCTCCAGCAGGGCCATCTACAGCCAGGTGCCCAGGTCCATGGCCAGATGGCTTTTGTCTATCCCCAGGGAAGGAGACTCCACCACCTCTCTGGGCAACCTGTGCCAGGGCTCGGTCACCCTCACAGGAAAAAGTGTTTCCTGATGTTCGGAGTTATGCCTTGCATTGCATTTTGTGCCAACCGAATCTCGTCCTATTGCTGGGCACCACTGAGACGAGCCTCGCTCCATCTTCTTTGCATCCTCCATCAGCCATTTGTACACACTGATGGGATCCCCCCGAGCCTTCTCTTCTCCAGACTGAACAGTTCCAGCTCAGTCAGCCTCTCCTTATAGGAAAGATGCTCCCACCCATCATCTTCATGGCCCTTCACTGGACTCTCTCCAACATGCCCATGTCTCTCTCGTAGTGAGGAGCCCATGAATGGACACTCTGCTCCAGACTGGCCTCCCCAGTGTTGACTAGAAGGGAAGGATCATCTCATTCAACCTGCTGGCAACACCCTCCCTGCTGCAGCCCGGGCTACCATTAGCCTTCCCTGCTGCAAGGGCACTGCTGGCTCACCTTCAGCTTGGTCTCCAGCGGGACCCCCAGGACCTTTTCTCCAAAGCCGCTTCCCCGCTGGCTGTCCCCCTGCCGTGCTGCATGGAAGCTGGGCCCCTCAGACAGGAGTCAACATTTAACTGCTGCTTCTCCCTCTCTTTTCCTTGCCCGGCAGAAAGTTGCTTTTTCAATGAGATGCTTAGTAGGCTTTCAAGACTTCCACAACACTGAACACGGTGCAGAGAGAGCAAACACAGCAAACTTGTCATGAATCTTATGTTTCCCCACTTGGGCCCGTCAGTCAGCTGAAAGGGAACGCTAAGTCCTGTATGGATAGAATGAGCCTTTAATCATCCTTTTTGCTGAGCCACAGCAGCCTGGGAGCCAAACACTGCTCCGTCTCAAGTCTGCGGAGCTCTGCAACAGAGGCCCAGGTGCCATTTCTCCAACGATCCCACCCTGCGATCCCGCTTGCTCTGCTGAAAACAAGGCTCTTCACACCCGCTGCAACGGGCACTCAGCGCAGCTCGCACAAGCCGCGCCAGGGACACTCATCTTCTGACACAGCACAAGAAAATACAAGGCACACTTCAGGATGCCCCAAAAGGCTGGTTAAAGCAAGCGAAAAAACAAGGCTTGTGCTATCAAAATCCATGCACGTGCCAGCCCCCGTTTCGGTTTGGTGCCCACAGTCATTCCTGGTTTCATATGCTGGGCATCAAAATAGGGAAGCAGGGCAAACACTTCCAAGAAAAATCAAACATTGATTAGCGTCATTGTACAAATATGATTAAAAACAAAGGACTGTGTGTTTGTGGATATGTTATACGATACAGGTTCTATAAACAGTATATTGTTTCTTATCTCCACCTGTTTAAATAGAGAAGTGAATCCACATGTGGGTGACTAAGACTTTAAAAGGACTATCAGTTACAAAAGCACCATCAGCATTATCCAAGAGGGAAAATAACTGCAGATAAACATATCCAACACTATTTAGTATTACAAACACTTGTAAAACAACATAACAGAACTTGCTGAAGGATTTCTTATACTTTGTCACAGTATCCCTTCAGTGAATTTTAAAACCCGAATAATATCAGAGCCCAGGCAATTTTAACACCCAAGGAAAAAACAATCCTTTATCCTCTTATAAGCACTGACACAGTGGACAGCAATTACCCTTTGGAATCATTGCTGCTAACTTGAGCTCTTTGAAGATGTGAAGTAACTGAATGGGAATGCACATTTGGGGTTGGTTGGGGGTTTTGGTTTTGGTTTCTTTGTTTTTCTTAAGACCCAATTAAAAGCATGTTTATGACTCTGGAAGATGCTGAGGTCCATTTGACAAGTTGGTCAAAGAAACACCTACTTAACTCCAAAGACACAAGCAGCCAAACCCACACATGCAGGAGAACTTGCGTGTTTAGCTCTGACTTGGGCAAGTACTCAGGCAGGTTAGGGACACGGGGCTTGGCACCCAGCAGCGACGAGGCATCAGGCAGTGAGCATCAGGAAACAGGCAGGGCATTTAAAGCTACAGAGATACTGCAAACACCAGAGAGCAGGTATTAAATGCCAGTGGAATTCAGCTATCACTACCCTACATGAAGCGTTATGCTTGTTTAAAACACACGGCTTTCCTTTAAGAATGAGGAAAAAATCCTGGAGGAAACAAGTCAGCACTTCAGAAATCCTCTCTCCTACGAACACTAACAACTTATATGCTCCTACTCCTTTCAAACTCCATATAAATCAAATTTTTGCTTTACAGTACAAAGAAATGAGCTATAATTAGAAATCAGCTGAGATAACTTGTCCCATCTGGCCAGGGCTGCAGGGGCTCCACCACCTAATCAATACAGAGCCCTGAGCCCCCTCCTGCACAGGGGCCGAGGTCACTGCAAGCATCTCCCCGGAGCTCTGCCCTGTAGTTCAGCCATGCACGGCACGGGACGTCCAGCTCTCCAACACGTGCACATCGCCTGGCTTTCTGTGTAACCCTAAGTGTGACTCAGGGTTGGGACACATTTGGGTCCAAAACCCCACGGAGCACTTCAGCCACAGTCTTCAAAGCCCTACAACGTGACCAAATAAAACTCGGGGTGCTGTGTGCCTGCTCGCAAGCCAGACTACTCAACTGCCATCCATTTCACTGACGGCTATTTCTGCTTCAAGATTTCAAAACATCCAGCTGTTGCAGTATTTTGGTGGTTATTTTCCCTGCTTCCCACAGCAGAACACAACTTTTGCATCTGTACGCTCCCCTCCTGTAAGCTTTGCTCGTAGCTTGATTTCAGATGATTTTAGCACAAGCTTTTGAAAAGACTGAAGGAAATTTCAGCCTGCAAGACAGAAGTCTTAGAAAGTTACGTCCTTCCAAGAGCAGGTGGGGTTGTGCTACAGGGTGTAGTTTACAGGGGTTATCAGCACTGTAAGCTTTACCCTAGGGAGGTTTCACACCAAGCATTTCTCCGAACATTTTCTATCACCGTCATTGCTAAAGCAGCACACAGGAGAGCACGCAGAAGAAAAGCAGCATCAGTCTGAAGGTACCAAAACACCTACACAGCATCTGAATAACAGCAACAACCTTTTGTCAGAGTAGGAACTTCAAACGTTCTATCTAAAGCAATAATCATTACACTAACCATAACCATCAAAAGTTTCTAGAATTTCTGATAGGTATGCAAAAGGAATTCGTACATAGCCATGCTCCTCTAAAATTTGACTGTCCACCATTAAATACATTACGGTGGTCACAAAATAAAATGGAGAGCGCTTTCCAAGTCAGCAAAGCTTTCAAACTACATAAAAAAGCTGTTCCTAGCGTTAGCTTCTGCAAAGCTTAAGACCAAATAAGCAGTTCAAAGCTCAGTAACTGATGCAAAATGCTACCACAAAATAAGTTGCTTGTGTCAGCACATCAACCTTCCCACCTCCCCACCTCAGCCTCTGTTCCAACACCTGGTTCCAAGAAGACAAAGGAAACCACTAAGACCAATAGCTCTGAAGCAGGACCAGCAAAGCTCTGGTTTGCTTGGCAGCAGCAAGCGCGTCTCTGCTCTGTGATCTGGTCCCTTTCAAATCAGGAAGGCTCCAAAATCTGCTGGAAGGAAAACCGATGAAAGCCACCAGTGCCTTTGTGCTGCACGGGTTTTGTTATTGCAACGTTTCCCTTCAAAGGGAAAGCCCTAAGCTTCTTTCCACAAGCCACCACCCCAAAACATCACCTGTGATCTCAATGGCCTCCTAATCACGCTATTTTATGGAAAGCCTAGCTTTTGGCTCAGGATGACGTAACTCTGTTTCTGGATTCAGTGCTAATCCAAAAACAGTCAGATTCGCATTGCAGGCTGATTTGTGGGTTTAAATTTTTAAGACCTTTGAGTAAATCTTACTGCTTTTAAAAAGTTACATATGCAGCGGTGCCGTTCTAAGTAAGAAAAAATGTAGAGTTATTCCATGCAAATATCTAAAAATAGGACTTAGGGGGGAAAAAAAATCCACCTACTTAAAAATGCTTGAATTAGTATAAGACTAGCAGAGACAATGTTTCCTCAAGATAAGAGTGGAACCACGTCAAAAGACACGTCCAATATTGGCAAGCTGCAGTCAGCATCCGAAAACCCAGCCATGACTTTTACGGGTGCCGTACAGTGGGAAAAGGCTCTTTCCCACAGTCGATGCTGCAATTGAAAGGCCGCTGTTAGTGATTTACTTTGGTGCAAGTTTTTACAAAACATCGCTTAGGATAGTACTCATAACTCAGAGCAGGAGCTAAGATGGCTAGCATATCTTCTTATAAATGCTTCTGTTCAAGATGTAGCCATGACTAAAGGAACTATGATTAACTTCTCTTTTAACATACTAGAAAACTGAAAATAACTTATTAAAATAGTTACCAACATATGATGAGATTTTTTTCACAAGTGGTCTGGCACATCTGCCAGGGAAGTGAGTGGTAGCTCACACATCACAGTTTGACAATACAAGCTATTGCCAAGAGATGAGCAGCAAATGTGGGAAAACAGTGTCTGAGTCAGTACTGCAATGAGTTTCAGCTTTAAAGGGTATACACCTAATTAGGCAACATGGCATCAACGACGCCTTTGTAGCTTGGTGAAACTGCTCTCCCTGGCTGAGGTTAGCCTCGCGCTGCTCCTGCACCATACTTCTGTTACGCTTCCCAGTTGCCCTTCCAAAGCACTTTGCCATTTGCTAGAACAGCTCCAATTGTTTTTTATCTTCTCATTATGCTAGTCAGCATACTGACTAGCTGTGTATCCAATAGCTTAAAGGGACTTAAACATTTCTATTAAGTCAAATAAAACCTGTAGCTCAAAAATAATTATCTAAAATCCCCTATTATATTTTGCTACAGAACTCTTTTTTCCTTTTTCTTTTTCTTTTTCCTTTTTTTTTGTTTAAAAAAAAAGTCAATAGACAGCACGCTAAAAAAAGAGCTGGCTCTCTTGCTTTTTCATAACTTGATATTGACAGTGCGGATCAATATACCCCACAGGCTAATAGTGCAGAAAAAACACGTAATTTATACATAAATGCTGAATAAAAGACTCAATAGTGTATGTTTTTGATATCAGAACTATGACAGATTCTGTTTTGGTTATCTGGGCAGAGTATACTGCCCCACCAGCCTAGATCCGAAGCCAATGCCAAGCTGGCAGAGCATCACGGGAGAAGCCTTCCCGACAAAGGAGGATGAACTTGTGCCGCTTGTGTCCCTCCCCTTGCAAGGGAGCCCTGGGACACCGGGCTGCACCCATGCTGGCACCACAGCGGAGATGACTGTGGGGACCCGAACCTGCTGGCTCCTTTCAGGGCACCAGGAAGCGAATGGACTGTTTCCTACCCCAGCCACGAACCTCTTCCCACCAGCCTGCATGGAGTTAAACCAACGAGAAACCAGCTGCAAGGTGACAGGGAGGAGGGAGGTCGGTCGATGCATCCCACTTGGTCGGCTGCGGTTTCTGGGGAGGCACAACCACAGCATCATGGAAAGGTTCACTGTGATCACCGTTTCATAAAAAAGAGTCGCACACCTCTGCCCCTGCCACAGGGTGCTCCTCTCCAACTATGGAAAACACAGGGGAAACGCCAAGTTTTCCTTCACACACATTATGATCCACATACGCCAGCAAAGTACGCGCTAGCTTGGCCATATACACGTGTCCCTTCTAAGCACATCCCTTTAGGTTTTGGTCTGTGAGGATCCACAAGCAGGTTAAGGGGACAGGGAGCAGATGGACCTTCCACATACATTTTTAGGAGCTGGGCACTACCCAAGAACTGTAGTTTTGATCTACGTTTGATTCTATTGATCAGTGCTCTAACACATGTGTCAAAACAAAGGAAAAATAGTTCAAGCAAGCCCCTAGCTTTGGAAAAGCGGCTGATAAAGCAGCGTCTGCTTCCCTCTGGCATCGGCCAGATGCAAGGACACGCACAGAAAGAGACCACGGCATCACAGGAGGGTCTGACCCTGAACCCAGCTACTCCCACTCTAACACACGGAGGGGCTCTGCGGCCACGTGGGCAGAGCCAGCAGCAGCACTGAAGCTACCTGGGTTTCCTCACCTGCCTTCTGCACCTTTCCTACTTCCAGTTACTGCAAATTGTGTGCTTAGCGTGCCTAAGTATAGTAACAGATAGGAATTATCCACACCTCCCACTGTAAAGGTAAGCAAAAAACCCACTGAATTTCTTGGTAAATGAAAACTTAGTATATTTTACAAAAGCTGTACTTCCCAAAATGCATATGGATTCCTTACATTTCTTTAAGCATGAAGGAGTCTCTAGAGAAAAATCAAGGTACAAGCAAATCAGAGGATCATTTTGCAAAGTGGGGGAAAGAAATAAAAAAATATCACCGATCATTCTAGTTAAAAGTAAATAAGCGCAGTGGAAAAAAAAAATCAGCAATTAGGAAAAACAAGGTAATGCAAAAACATTTTTTTTTTTCAGAAAAAGAAACTAATGCAGTTAAATCAATGCCACTGCAGCCTCCTGTGCAAAGGAATCTCAACAGCAGACACGGCTCTAACCCCTTCCCTCTGGGGAGCGTGCCCGCACGCTGCCTGCAGCCCTCTCTGCAGGGCCGGCACTGCCCCCCTGCCTGGCAGGACCCTTCTAACTCGAAAATTAGTGCCTGACAATTTCTGAATCATGTAATTTTTTGAACCGTGCCGCTTGTTTTTTCTACTTTGAATCATGATCTGCTCTGTCAAGAAATCCTAAAACAAAGAAAAAGCCTCGCTCCCTACTGCTGAGCGTGCTCAAAGCCCCTTCGCCCAGGCACTTGCTTTCTCATGCAAAACCATCGTGGGGTTCAGCTCCCCAGCTCCTGCCACAGCCTCGCTACCCACCACCAGCATCCCCCACTGCAGCCACCAGGCTTTCCAGCAAGCAGGGAGGAATCCGCGGGGAGAAGGTGTCATTTCGCTTCTCTTTCTGTATCAGTGCTCTGGAACAGCTGCAGAAGCCCCAGCCGCGTTCCTGTACCGACCCCGTACACCCCAGTAAGTGACAAAGGAAGTGTTTAGTGGATGCCAGTTTGACGGGTGACTCGGAGAAGTGGGCAAAGCAGCTTCCAAGGCACTCTGCTGAGAGGGGGCACCCGAAATCTGCATCCAGTGGTGCAGCGCAGAACCGTGCTCTTCCCCCCTGCCCCTCGCCACGGCACCCACAGCCCCGTCCCCGCTGCCCCGTTGCACACACCTGCCGCCTCCAGCAGCGTTTGTTCCCAGAGAAAGCAGCTACATTCCAACCACGGAGCAAATCCCAACCCCGGACTGTAACAGGTATAGTGTGTACAGAATATTATTTTCAGTGAATGAGCTTCATTTACTTGTGGGGAAAACCATGTGCTGATCACCTCAGGAAAAAAAAAAAAAAAAAAAAAAGCAAGCCTTACAGAAGTTACAACTCTGAAGGGCACAGACGAAGGGCAGATACAGCCTTCTGTAATGCCAAGTAGGTGGAAAAATGCTTTCAGCAGAAAACGTCCAGCCGTTCTAAGTTAGGGAAGGGGGCTGGTACAGGGAAACCCCCAGCCTGACGAACCGTCAGGCGGCTCTGGCTGGCTGGACACCCCCATGGACACCCCCCAGCCGGTGACCGCTTTGGGTGCTCCGTTTTCCAGCAGCCTTCTCTACTGGTAAGGGAGAGGACAAAGTGAGGGAGATGAGATGAATGCAGCCTCCCCAGATCATCAACAGTCTTTGTTACCTGGAGACAAGACCCACCATTTCACTGACAGCACAACAGCATAGGTGTGAGGGGGGGGAAGCTCTTTGGAAGCATAATGCTATACATCCCGATGATTTATGCTAAAATAAGTGACTGACGGCTCCTCTGAGGCTCTCTTGAGATTTAATGGGTCCTCGCAGACATGGCTTTTTAAATTCCAGCCCTGGTAGCGGCACCTGTCTCCTGCTGCAGGAGGATGCCCTGAAGCAGCTGTGCGCCTCCACCAGCGGGAGAAACCAGCACCACCTTTGCTTCGGAGAGTTTCATCTCTGCCTGCCTGCCTTCAGCAGCACGCTGAAAGCGAACAGGTGTGCCAGCAGCACAAGCTGCACACTACCTGTAAGAAGAGTTAACGTTACAGAGACTCTGATTCAGCGGTGAAACCTAGCTACATGATATGGAAATAGGCACGGCTGGTGTGACTTCAGCGCCCATCATTTCTACTCGTGGATGTCACTGACATGTGCAACGGTGTGAAACGCTGCCAGATATCCGGCTCTGTTTCCACCTTGTATGCGTTTACATATGCATGTGCATACATAAGCTAGCATCGGATATGCTATTACTTTTCTTCTTTGCATGAATTCTTTAACATTTTTACAAAAATAATTGCTTAAAATAATGTTGCATATATAAAACAATGCTGGAAAGGACCATACAGCTGCAGCTCAAATCTGGTGGATGGGCTCCCGGTTACAATGATTTCCCAATATAACACCAGACCATACAGGTACCGGGCAGTTATTGAGCACATTGCTGTAAGTCTCAGCTTCCCTCTGGAAAAAAACATCGAGGGTTAGAATATGCAAAGTACAGTTCCTATTCAGTTTTTAATTGAACATACACATTACTTCCTAGAGTTTTAAACCGTAGGCATTGCTCTCTGCAAATACAGCGCTGCTATAAAGTTTAACAGCAGCAGCATATATTGTAAGGCCTCTCTGCAGTCCCCAAAAGGGAACCACAGTTACCGCAAGCGTGTGCAAAGAGAAGCAATACAGAAGTTCAATCTTTCAAACATTTATGCACATATTTATCTTCAAGAACAAATAGTCCCACAGCAGGAGGGCACAAAACATCAGCATTGCTACTAGAAGACAGTTATGCTGACCCAGGCGTCCCTCCCTGTCACACATATTGCGGGAGCTCCCTGACAGTCCAGGACCCCATTTATCAGGTAATAACGAGGCACGATCAACCGACTGCCCAGGGACTGGGCCCAGCCCACCCTCAGGGGAGCACTTCAGGACTCCCGCAGAGCCCCCCCTGCCCCGTGAGCCCCCCGACTCCAGGCACGCAGCACGCACCTCTGCCAGGAACAAAACCGGGCACCTGCTTTGCAGGAACAGAGAAAGTTTGACCCCCCGGCTAACACAGCACGCCGGCTTTAAGGGAGGGCAGGCGCGACATGCCGCTTGTCCCGACAGCCCTGAACGGCGGCATCAGGAATGACAGCAGCCGCACGGACCCACGTGCTTGCAAGCTCAGATGTCGAGGTGAACGGCCGAGTGCACAGCGACTCCTTTGAGCAGCCCGCCCCAGTTAGATGCACGGCTCCCAGTGCAGAGCGGCCACAGCCACGCTGTCACTGGAACTCCGCAAACACGTATCTTAGCATCCCCTTACACCCGTCAGAAACGCTCTGCGGAGAAGGCTTTAGCTAGCGTGACAGCTTCTGCAGCGCGTTATGCTACTGTAAACTGCATTAATGCCCAGCTGCACTTTGAAGTGCAGTTCAACACGCTGTTTTGACCTATCTATTTGCGCCATAATTACCCATTTCCTTATCTAGGTGCTGCTGCTGCCTGCATTGCCGCTTCTCCCTGAGCAGGAACGCAGCAGACGGGCTCCCCCGTTGTTCTGATTTGTGGCAGGAGCTTTTACCTGTACGCAGCTAGTTACCTGTTTTCTGACACTAACCACCTACTCAGAGCATTAGCGTTTTGCAACAGCCATCGAAGACGAGGCATTGCCATGCAGCCCACACACTGGCCAAGCAGGCAAGCTACTGCCAGGCTGAAGCAGAGCAGCGAGGGAAGGGCAGAGCCTTCGTGAGCATCCTTATACCGCAGCACCGCAAAGTAAACAAGAGAGACCTTCTTTCCTAAGAGCCATCTTGTGTTTTCTGCAGAAACAGCATTCACACAGGGCCCAGCGAGGTGCCACTTAGCTTTCGGTGAGCACAAACCATCCCCCAGTCAGTCTGGCACCAGCTGTCCCATTGTGCTGTGGCTCTCGGAGCCATCGCTGCCCCCAGCCCTCCCTGGTCACTGCTCTGCACCAAGAGGGATGTGACCACGCCGGGTACCTGGCAGGAGACACTTCCAAAAGGCCAAAACAACCTCTCAGCAACTTCAGGCCACCCCTTACCCTCAGGAGGGGCGCGAGGATGGCTCAGTGGGGCAAAAGATCTGGCCCCCAAAGGCAAAAACTTGTTCTGTCTTGTGAGGAAGCAGAAGGTTTTAAAAGTGTCTCCAGTTTCTGTAAAAATCTGCACTAATTAGCACACATATTTTTAAAAACACTCCTATACCCAATTATTCTAAAGAAAGCCTGAAACCTAATTATTAGTTCTGGAATCCTTTTTCTATCTTGGAGCCAGATGGTGCCCTTCCTAAAATACCAAGGCTAGAGAATTATTTATGTGAGCTTTGACCACGTCTGAACAGCTCTGGGAATGATGTATGTTTTTAATGCCCTGATACTGACAACAAGCCTTTTTACTCTAAATTAATGGGAAACAAGTGTCGCCCAGTAAAGATAAAAGTGACTTTGCAAAGTTTTATTCTTTAGAAGTTGCCTTTTTTAGGAGACCCATGTCCTTGAGAAACATCAGCATTGGCTTGCCTGCCAGAACAGAGGGATGCCACGGCACGCATGTGCGCCCACGCCGCGTGGGACGGGCTGTCTGCGTGGGGGAATCAATGGTGTTTGGGATAGTGCATCTCATTTTAGGCTGGACTTAATCGGGTCTCGCAGAAAACCAAAAAACCCTCAAACCCAGCCCCACCACATACGCACGCAGACAAAACCCCAGAGTAACCTGTGCCACCCTCCTGCAAAGCAGCAGCTGCCTTTGGCTCCTCATGGGTACAAATCTGCTTTTTAGGCTGACTGGCTTTGTTTAACGTTTATGTGCTTTTCTTTTTCTGACATGCATTCAATAAGCAAAGTCAGTCTGGAAAATAGATGTTCACAGCCTAAACCGAGCCACAGGAGGGGGAAGGGGCTGGGTTTTGAGACCCGATGCGGATGTCAGGTGTAGCCCCCCCCCCCCCGAACAGGGCTTCAGCACTCCCCCCGCTCACCAGCCAGTCCCCTGTCACTCCTTCCTGGGAAGAGCAGGATGGGTCCCTCTGAGCAGGAGCCTGCAGCTCCTGCACATGAGGGCTGTGAACCTGGACCTTCAGAAGCAGCGCTGAAAAGTATCTTTTAAAAAGAAGGCACTCAGAGCCTAGAAATTCCAAGCCTTCCCCTTTCAGACTGCTGTTTTCACCAGCGAATGGCAATGCATTTTCCCATGGACATGACTGCTTTTATCCTTGCTTTAAACCAGCACAAAAGAAAGGTCTGCAGGCATGCAACGCCTTGCTCACCATGGTGTGGAAGGCTGCCAGCTGCAGCAGAGCCAGAACGGGTAAAAAGAAGCAATGACATTTGGCAGGAAGAAACTTTGAATGGGGTGACAGACCACCAGGCTGCAGGGCTGTAAGAGGGTTTCTGCAGCACCATTCACGTTACACCCTTGGCGCTACCCTAAAGCACCGTTTAATAAGCATCATGCCTCTGCTCTGAGGCTGAAGCACCAAGTCCCTAAAAGTAGCTTCACACCTGAACCTGCCTTCTGTGCACCAACAGCTGCTCCAAGAATTAATTTTTCCTCTCTCGACAGTCCATATAAGTACCTGAAATTGGCTGCTGCAATATTGAAATGAGTCCAACATAAAATTAATACCCATCATAGCTATTTAAAAAAAAAAAAAGCCCCTCAACATATTAACTACTTTACAATCAAAACAAGGACACCTTAAGTCAAGCTGAATGCATCTGAGTAGGTTTTCATTATCTTGATTTATCTTAGGTACATGTCATTTCTTTCTCATTAAATTGCAATGTGAGCCATTTTGTATATAAAAAATAATAAAACATATTTTCTTCTCCAAATGACTAAAATGTGGTAAAAGCCCACACAATACTTCCCTTGCCTTGATGTTTTCCAGAGTACCATATGGCTTGTCTGAATCCCTCAGCAAGAGTTTTCCTGAATTCAGAACTAATTTGATTTGGCAGCTGCTTCTTCAGAAAATGTAAATTCCCATAACATATTTTAAATTATATTCTATTTAACAAAACATTGTTTTCTTGTCATAAGTATGAGCAAGCTTTTACACATTTTTCATTTTCATTGTAAAGGTAAATGCTTCAGCTTTTAAGAACTGGCAGTAGTGTAATTTCCAAACAGTTCCTCTGCACATTACTAATAAAGGGATATTTTATAGGGGAGGCACGGAGGCACATACATCTCACAAATTAGGCACCCCAAAGATCTGGTGTACGTGGTAATCTCTTGCTTAAATAGCTGTGCAATCTAAGAAAGAAAGAAAAACAAAGCAGAAGAGCCTTATTAGAGAACCCTTTTCTTCTGCAGGCAAGCGGCAGCGCCAGGCTCCAGTTCCAGCAGGGGCAAGGTGATCACTCTGGGCTGGGCTCGCCAAAGTCCTGCTACAGAACACCAGCCTTCCTACGACTTGTCTCACAAACCAACCGAAGTAAGAAAATCAACAACTAAAGGCTTTCTGAAGCTTATGGGCCGAAGTGAAATGCAGTAAAATATTCTGGTTTTGCCTTGGATTTCACACCAGGCTGAACTCACTCCTTTATTTCTCAGGATGGATACAATAGCTACAAGAGAAATTGCTTTCAGAGAACGAAACAGTTTGTCATCATAGAGTGCTTCTGTACTCCTAAAAGTAACGGGCACACAGTTAGTACGATACACCTTCCTCAGAGCTGTGTTAGAGGCTTTTCTTCCCACCTCAGGCAGAGGAAGCTCAGGCGCTCACGCTGCTGACGGGGTCCCCGCAGGAAGGCAGCGCGTTACCAACTTGACAATTTCCATTAAAGTTTCACAGGGAAATACGAGCCATCCAGCAGCATCGTGAAGTTGGGAAGCACAAAGGGGGAGAAAACCAACCCAAAAAGAAACAACCAACCAAAAAGGTTGTTTATCAGCGGCCAGCTGAGAAAAACTCCCCAAAACAAGCTTACATTGACAGGCTGCCAGAGCATCCCCCCCGGAGCAGCTCGCAGGGCTCCCGGGAGAGGACAAGCTCCCACGGGAACCTCCACCGGCTCCAGAGGACACACCGATGGGCACGAAGCTGCAGCAAAAGCAGCCGTTATTAGCTCCACTGCCCCTCATTTCCTTAATTACCTCCCCACACTCCCGTGCCCAACCGTTTCTGTGCAGAAGGGTAAGCTGGCTGCTGGCGCGGGGCTGCTCAGCACCAGCTCTTGGGAGGCAGGCACCCGGCAGCAACGGTCCCAGCAGGATGCAGACAGCGGGAGAGCACAGGGGAGCATCACCCCCCTCCCTGGCAGTTGAAGAAGACGTCCAGCTGAAATGATCCTCAACAGACAGGGTGAGCTACGACTGTAGACCTGTTTTTTCTAGCCCCAGCTATTACGGGATAAGACAGCGGCATCCTGTTCTAGCAGCAGCATCGCTTCATTAATGCTATTATTTGAAAAGCAGGAAAACAACAGGAAAAAAGGTCTTCAACCCCAAAACTGACATCCAGGGAATTCAGCGGGTGCAGCAGCCTTGCTGTATCAAGGCACAATCCCAACTAATCTTGCAGAAGCCACTCTAATTAGGCAGGAAATGAAGAAGGGTTCCTTTCAGGCTGGCTGAAAGAACGGTGGATTGATTTAAATCAAATCACTGATTTTAATCATGGATTTAAATCAACGAAGCAGGACACCTTGATTTAGCTCATCAACTTTAATCTTGTACTTTTTACTTTTTTCCTAATGAAAGCTCATTCATTTTGTTAAGATAATGTGGGGAGTTGTAAAAAGCACACACTTCATGTTGAAATGGATTAAAATTCTTATTCTCACTCAACATTGATGACTTGTGACTACAAAGCCTGAGCTAATTTTTTAACAGTTAAAAAGCATCACTTTTAAAAATCATTCAAATTTGAATGCTTTCACATGAAACACATTGCAAATTATTTTAGAGACTGTAATAAATCTCGGCCTTGATAAATACAAAGGATTTCTGCTTAGTTTTCTTCTAAAGCCACATAGGTAAAACCTCCAACTTGCAACAGCCTAGACTTCAATCTGTTTGTGTCAAAGAACATTAGAGCCCAGTAAAAGTAATGCATTGCGTTATTTAGGGACACCTACTGATAGTATGAAACCTGATATTACTCATATATTACTCATATAACTGATATTTAAAAAAGCTGTCAGGATACTATTGCAGCCTCCATTAATTAAAAAAAAAAAAAAAAAAGGGGGGGGAGAGGAATGTGATGGTGGTGCTATCACAAATACTTCAAATATGAGAGAAATTCTGTCTAGAAGCTACCCAGAAAAAAAGCAAAAAAAAAAAGGAAAAAAAAAAAAAAAGCTTTGTAACATATGAGAAAAATAATCCAAAGCAAGTGTCAGCAAAAGGAAGAGGACATGTACAGACAGTACTTGTGCTGGAAAAGACCTGAGGGTGACAGAAGAGCAGAGTCATTTGGTGTGCAGATACTTGTAATCCAGCGTGGCGGCTGTGTAGGGAACAACCAAGTTATTCATAAGAAGGGAAAAACCAGACTTTAAAATAATTTAAGGGATGTCTCAGGAGAGTGGGCTGACAGACACGTTGTATCTGGCACACCCAAGCATTACCTGTGTACGGCGTTAGGGTTTCGTTGAATATTTTTTCCCTTTTTTCCTTTATTTAGAGTCTTGCCAGAGCCAAAAGTTGTTGAAAACACTCACTTTGTGCTGGCACGCAGCAAGACATACTTCTTTGTATAACGCTCTGCAAACAAGGTACCAAGTTCCACGAGCTAGATAAAAGCGCACAAATCTTGTCGCCGAGCAATATCTCATTTTAATTGTATGTACAATGCTGGCTGGTTTTATTAGCGAAAAGCTCCCGACGAAAAATACCAACTCTTAAGCCTTGTGAGCTACTATTTAAATCTCCACCAAAGTGCTAAGGCTCTGCTAAAAATGAGCCAGCAAAACCCGGGGAGGCTTTACTCGGCAGCCCTGCCCTCCACAGGCACCCGGAGCTGCCCTTTCCCATGTCCATGTCCCAGGCGCCTTCCCCCACCCCGCCCAGCTCTGCAAAGCGTCGGCAGAGAGACAGGGATGGAGCCCATCCTGACTCATCCCGAGCCAAAGCAAACCTACACAGAACTTACAATCCACCCCCAGAAGATTAAGTATGTTTGATTTGCTCAGCCATATTCTACCTCAGCAATCTCTGAGGATAATTTTTTTTTCCCCTTTTATTGACAATGTTTTTGAATAAGAAAAGATTTACATTTCGATTTGAAATGTTCAGGTACTTTTCCTTACAAACTACGGGAACCCAAAGCACTAAGTGGCAATCTGCTAACCAAGACAGATACAGTCATTCCGCCTATTTTTTCTCCTCCTTCTTTTGACACAGGAAAGAAAAGAAGGATTCTTTAAACACCACTTGAAAGCACACAAGTGATAAGAACAGTCAATCCAGAAGGAACATTCAGAAGAAGAAAAAACCCCAGCTATGGTGGGTAAATGATGGAGATTTAACAAAACCTCCAGATTGTTGGCCTTCGGAGAGTATGGGTCAGATAACGTACAGCTTAAACGGTAACGCAGAATTTCTTCTGCTTTACGATTAGGAGATTCAGCTATTCTGTTTTGTGTATTTGCTTGGCAGACAATTTTCTGAGGGCTGAGCTACATTCTCTATGCGCTAGCGGGACTCTGAGTAATTGAAGTTGTCTACTTGCAGCTCCAAGAGGTTAACAGCACACCGCTGCGGGATGGCTTGCTGGGTACCACAGCCTCGGAGCGCTGGAGACGATGCGGATGTGCAGCAGCCTTTGCAACGTCTCGGCCTGGCCTTTCACATAGCAGCAGCACGTAACTGCGGCACAAGAAACACGCTCCAAGATCACGGGCGCAAGGCCAGTTACGAGTGGAAGCGGTGGCATCAGGAGGTAAAACAGGCTGTGTAACTACGGACGGTGCTAGTGTATCAGCCTGCACACGTCTTTTGCAACGCTATCTCCCCTCCCACGCATCCCAGCAGGATCAGATAGAGCAGTTTACACCACGGAGCAGACATATTTTTCAATACTGGATTTGTTTACGTCACCCTCCAAAGTCATACACCAAAGCTGATGTAATTCGGTGTGGCTCATTCAACCTTGGTTTCCCCTTCCAGCAGATGGGAGGGAGAGAGGAGGCAGAAAAGCACTCTCAGTGTCAGCACTTCACTTTCTCCTCTCAGTCTTCACATCTGCATCTTTTAAAATTACGGGTTTCAACTGCAAGTAAATCCTCAATGCGTTCCAAATCTTGAAAAACCCCACATGCTATCTATCCAGAGAGAGCTTCCATAAATCACGCTATTAGAGCAGGACAATGAAATCGGTTCAACTGCTGTTTCTCAGAGCATTGAAGATGCCTCATGGGATACTCTATCATCTCATCTTAAACACAAATTTATCATACAAATGAGAAGAAAAATAACAGTCAGCATGCACATCCACACCGCTTACGAACCTCCGCCTGCAGCAGCTCCTCTGATAGCAGGACAGCTGCACAGCCTTATAGCCCACGAATGCATCTTTTAGCCCCTGTGTTTATTTTTTGAAAATCATTAAGCTTGCTAAAATTATCTACTACAGAGAAAAAACATTAAACCTTTTGGTAACCGATAAAGCTCCAAAAGATAAAAAGCATCTATTCAGTGAAATAATCGCTGCTCCAGCTGGTTTGGGCATCCCCAGCGGATGCTCCTGTATCTGCTCGCTGCTGTACTCAGCGCAAACCAAGGACAGACTTTTCCCGGTTTTCCATCACAGCCAGAACCACTATGCATAGTCACTTATCATAACAGAAACACATGCTTAGGAATAATTACTTAAAAACACCTTACTCTGTACTTTTCACCAGATATTACTTTGCAGATTAATTCAGAGCAGAAAAGCTAATGATAAGATAAACTAGGGACTTTGCCGTTTTCCCTTGGGAAGGAGGCTCACTGTGTGCTGACACACCTGCTCCTGCCTCTTCCTCAGTTCTTCTACTCATCTGCCCCAGGAACAAACCCACCTTCTCCTCCAGACGCAGCCACTGGAGAGGAGCCAAGCGTATCAGCACGCAGCCTCGTGGCCCGGCCGCGTTCCAAGGAGCAATGCGCCAAGGACCACGCGCACCGTTTTCTTTTCTACCTCACTTCACATTGTAATAGCAGCAAAGATCACATGTAAACAGGTATCTTCGGTCTTATGGCTTTTTAATCCTAGGTGGTGGTTTGTTTTGTTGTCGGGGTTGTTTTTATATGTCTTCTTGTTTATGCCTTAGTACCTGAAGCTAAGAAAACAAAACAAAAAGCCTTCTGAATAATACTTTCCTCAGAATTATGGTTCATCACCTTAGCTGGCAGTCTGCCTTTCACCAAACACAGAATGCAGCAGTTCTTATCTTCATCATCTATAGAGGATACGCCATCTTAAAGAGTTTACACTCTCCCGTGATAACAGTTGCTTTTAAACAAGCGGATAAAATTGTTTCCATTTATAACTAGTTTCCCTGATATGAAAAAAAATAAAGAAAAAAAAAGAAAAAATCCACATGAAAGAAGCTGTATAAATGTGAAATTATGTTAAAGCACTCATTATTCCAAGCAGGAAAAACAAAAACAAACCCAAAAGAAAAATTCAACTAGAGCTTATTAGTGTTACACTGAATATTTTAGGCCAAATAATGGATTTTTAATAGTTGATTGCCTAAAGAAAAATATTTCTAATTTTTTTTTTTAATTATAAGATTTACACATTCAGTGTTACAAGAAATGCATGTGTAATCTTTTTCAGATATTGAAGTTCTAGCTATCATCTTTCTGGAGGGATAACTTTAAAATTTATAAGTGGTATGAGCTGAAGCCAACAAACCTTATTTTAAAATAAACTCACATTGCAAATAATAAGTTCAACATTTCACAGATACATATGACATATTCCCAGATGCTGAATGATTTAAATACGCATGCCATTAAGTGTACTCTTCCTTCCCTGGTTACAACATTTTATACGCTTACTATCCTGGGGAGGAAAAAAAAAAAAAAAAAAAAGTGTTGCAAAGACTTGAAAATCTACTTTTTGGCATATTTTGGTACTTGTGGGCTGGAAACCTACCGGCACTTACAGGTATTCTGTAACTTGCTTTTGCTGCTGTTGAAAAAACCCGTTGCTGACCAGGTTGTGGCTTCTCCCCTCCCTGTCACCAGTCTAAAACAACAAAGGGATCCACTTCAGCTGGTCCAAGGCAACCAGTCACCAGTCTGGCAAGTGGAAATCCGGATTTACAGAGAACTTTGTGCAGTTCTGCAGAACCCTATGTGCAACCAGGCAGATGCCTATGACGAGGCCAAATCTGTGATCTACTAGGATTTAGCCTCTGCATTATTCTATCAGGTACAAATTCCTGTAAGGTATCATGGAAGAAGGAATAAAATAATATGAAATATTGACACCAGCAGATGAAGATGGGAGTCTTCAAAATATTACGAATCTGTTATATGCGCTCAACTGAAGAAAAAAAAAATAGCTGGAGATTTTATATTTAGGGTTTCTGGAAAAAGTGGGTTAAATGTAGGTTGTGTACGTAAATGTAGGATATGTATGTACCTACACACTGTTTATGTATATATACAATCACACCATAAATATGGACTGATTTCACTGGAAATTTTCTTTTCTACCTCACACTCACGTATTACTGAAGCTCCAAATACAATTAAAAAAAAAAAAAAAGGAACAGATTAGTGTACTCATTACCATTTCTTCAGATTTCAGCCTTCAAGTTTCCCCTCCTTAAATGCACGAAGAAAAGATGAAATGTAGCAGTTGTGGTTTGGCTTCTGATTTCGGTTGCAGCTGCATAAATCGCTGAAATTTAAGAGTTATTCCAGGTCCATCCTAGAATAACTAAGATCAGGCTCGACATTTTGAACATTGTCATGGATGTTTTTAAAATCATAGTGGAAAACTTTGTTATGGTCACCAAAACAAAACATTAAAAGCCAATTATCCCAAATCCACATGTCCTTGCCCCACTCCCTGCTCTAACCAGTCAACCCAACCCAGCATTATCTTTCATGCTGCTTTTAAATTAATTCTTTTAAACGCGCCAGTCAGTTTTCATGTATAGCAAGGCAAAAAGACTTTACGTAAGCCGAATACCTTAATTTAAAAGATTTACTGCCAGGAAAATTGTGTGTTCCATATCTAAAGTAACAAGCAGAGCATCAACAGAAAGCCACATCCAATCTATGAATACTACAGAAAGGAAGGTCTTTTGGCTAAGGATCTGAGCAAGGAACAAGGGCACTGGTGTTTTTATTTTTTGGTGGCAGAACAAGATGTTGTGCATGCGGCACTTGGGGAAAATTGGCAAATTGCTTGCAAACCTTTTTTTTTCTTTTTTCTTTCCTTCTTTTTAACCAACTCTGTAGAATTTTGTGATTAAATAATAATAATACATTCCATTAAAAATCATTATTCTGTTAGCACAGTAAAATGATCTAATGCTTGATTACTGATATGCTGTTCAGGTTTTAATGCAAGATCTAGTTTGAAACTCTGCTAGGTTAAACACTGAGGTTGCATACTCTATAAATGATGACTACCTCTACTCTGGCTTAAGGGCAAACACTCGTGTTTCATTAATGTAAAACAAATTATTTTCTAAATCATTAGAGTCTCAGTATTAAACTATAAAAACAACTCTTAACAAAACATCCATAAAGTAGACCCAAGTTAGCATGCAGAAAACAACACGTCCCCCCAAAAAAAAGCTTAGCAGTAGTAGTTTTGTGCTACAAAAAATGAAGGAGAAAAAAAAAAAACAAAAAAACAAAAACCAAAAAAAAACCCCACCAAAAATAAGTGTCATATGTGAGAATGTTTTAATAGGATTAGGGAAAACGGTGAAGCTCCTCAACAGGGAATCTCTGCTCTACATTTAAGAAAACAACTTTTTAATTGCTATCCATGCAGAGTTTGCTGCAGCTCAGTACATCGGCCTAATGGAGCCACTGTGCCTTGGGTCTGCCTGCACGCGCCCCCGGGGAGGGGGGCAGCCGGGGGGGCAGCCCGTTGTACAGCCCTCCAGGCTCCCACCACTGAACCTCAGGGGTTAAAACTCAAGATCTTCCTTCACAGCTTGCCTGCTACGCTCACAGCTCTTCCTACCTGCGGGGGCTTTAGTTACCCAAACAACATATGGAGTTAAAAGACTACTCAGCTGTATAACGAAAAAAACCCCCAAAAAACCCCCAACAAACCAAACAACCAAAAACCAAAAAACAAACCACTACATTTTTTACAGTAAGAAATGTAGGTGAACCAAGACACAGAACCAATTTTATTTACCGTATGAGTATTTCTAAAATACAGCTAAAATTCACACAGATAACTCTGCCTTCATATGGCTATTTGATTGCTTTTTTTTTTTAATTATACTAATCCCTAACCCAGGTGCCAAGTTAGAAGCTGGAAGGTGGACAGAAGTTATCTGACATTTTCCTCAGACATATATAGTGCACTTATATATATTTATTGGTTGCTGAGTGTCAGCTTTACCTATAGATCACGGAGCAGGTTGGACCTGTCCTGTAACATCCTTGAAGATCAAAATGAACTCTATAATAGGCCGGGTTTAAAACATAATGTCTACCTAAACTTACACCATAAATAACTTGCTCATGCCCACGTGCTTTGGGAACAAAAGAAACCTGGACAAACCCATGTGGTTTTGCCCAAAAGTTTCTCTTCTCATGCCCTCAGTCGTCACCAAGCACCTCCCATACCCTCCGTCCAGCCCCTTTCAGAGTAACGCACCGCTGGCTTCACCACAAACTAAAAGAGATATAAGGGATTCGGTTGACTTTTACCAAAACACGCCAACACCCCCAGGTTTAAGACGGACCAACGCAGGAGGCAATGTCAGAGGCCCAGGGCCACCCAGGCACATCAAGCTTCACCCACCCCTTCGCTGCAGGATTACAGCACACGCGCTCCTGGGGCCGACCCTCCTGCCACCCTAGGGATGGATGCTACCCGAGCAGCCGCCTCGGGAGTAACCGCAAAGCACGGTATTTAATCCAGCTCCAACCGGCGTTGCAAAATAACCTCCTGTCAATGCGCAGTTAATATTAAAATTCACCAACTACCACAGAAAAATCTGATAGTGATGACTCCGTGAGATTTCTGGGGTTTTATGACATGTCAGCATTATATATCTTGGGAATAAATAAACTGAACAAACAGGATAATAATTTTTTGAGCGATTCTTTAAGTCATTCTATATGCATTATAAGTTGAAATACGGATTTATAAACTGCTTCTGAGATTCTAGCCTCTAGGTTTAATTGCAATCAGTGGGGGAAAAATATTGTTATAATTTGGTGCCCAACTGTGAAAACAAAATGCCATTTTCTGTTTTGGAAAAACAAAAGAGATTTTGCTTTCAGCTCATTCTTCATGAAACATGAAGTTGGAAGAAGCAGCTTTGAACCGTTGTTTGTAAGTGTCACTTGGAAGCATGGCTACTTAGAAAATTAAACCCATAATATATTATATTACAAATGCAATTCCAGGTCCCCTAGGTATTAACCCCATGTTCTAAAGACAATTTAATTTGTTTGGGCTGCCTGTCACAAAACTATGGAAAGCAAGATTTCATAGCTTTTCCACACTGATCAGTTCTTCCAACAACTTAACTGCTATTCCACTTACACATAAAATCGCTGTGTGCAAATATCAGAATTACTCCTTTTCAGTCGCTTTTATATTTTCTGCTAAAAAATTATGTGACAGCAAAAAGCAGTCAGCAGAGTAAGCATTAAAACACACGTATAATCTACTTAATTTTACAGAGATGTCAGCATTATATTTTTTTTTGTATCTGGTATCACATATTTGCAATCTTCCACACTGCTCAGATAAAAGACAGCCCCATTTCTCTCTGCGTTTCAAACGCTGGCATCAGTAGGAACGTCTATTCTAGTGGGACGAAGCAACGTGAAGACTCAGCCTCCAGCGCACGCGCAGCTCCAGGGCAGGCTGCTGCACCACCTTGCTAACAGCACAGGGGAGAGACGAAGGTAAGACATTGCTCTTGCCATCTCTGCTCCTCATTGCCCTTAGAGCAGCCGTGGGAAGCGGCATCCAGCGGGCACTGGAAGCGGGAATGGCATGCCACGTGCCACCGTGCTGGGGTTCCTCGGTGTGCCCAGGGACCTCCGGTGGCACACGTGCCACTGCACAGCAGGTGTCACCTGCAGAGAGGAAGCTGGAAACCTCACTCTACAGTGGTCTTCCTCATGAAATTGCAGAAAGGGGCAAATCCACCTACTAAAAGGGGCCAAAGACTGAAATCACCTTCTCCAGCAAGACTAACCCAGGGGAGGTGGTAAGAGCCAAGAGATGGGAAGGGGTAAGGGCCAAGAGATGGGAAGGGGTAAGGGCCAAGAGATGGGAAGGGGTAAGGGCCAAGAGATGGGAAGGGGTAAGAGCCAAGAGATGGGAAGGGGTAAGGGCCAAGAGATGGGAAGGGGTAAGAGCCAAGAGATGGGAAGGGGTAAGAGCCAAGAGATGGGAAGGGGTAAGAGCCAAGAGATGGGAAGGGGTAAGAGCCAAGAGATGGGAAGGGGTAAGAAAGAGCCAAGGACAGCTTTCTACTTCAGGACAGCACATTTCACAGATTCAAACGATCCTGAACCCCTTCACATCCAGAGTTTGCAGCAACCAGCCAGAAGCCAGCGCTGGAAGAGTCTGGTCAGAGAAAAGAGACACCAAGAGACACAGCATATTTCATGCTTCTCTGGGTCTAGCTTACACCAACGAACCCCCCCTGCAAGGTCTCCTGTTAGCAAAGCCCCACCGATGTTACCACCACGCTGCAGAAAAATGAAGCGTTAGGAAGGATGCGCGGTCTGCATCCTCTGGTGCGGGATGATCAGCCATAAGCAAGCGATCCCACTGAACACCCAGTGACGTGCTGTTTTGCTCAAAAGGTCCAAAGACTTACCAAAGTCTTTTTTCTCCTTTTCTACTACAAAGCTGCTTTTAGGCCACATTTGTCTCACCTTTGGGCTTTCCATCAGAAAAGTGTACAAAAAAGCAGCACAGCTGGTAAAGCTGTTCCTAGACAATAACTGTATTATTTTTTAATAGAGAGGAATAAATAAAAAGTAGCAGAAACTACGGAACAGTAAGCCTTAATAAGCCACAGATATATTTTAGTTCAGCTCATTGTTAACAATGAACATTCATAAATCAGACTCATCAAAATGGTAATTCAATCAGAGATGTTTTCTGTACGAGCATGACAGCACAGCCACTACTATAAATTTTGGGAGTTAGTATTACTTTTTGGGTGCTCAAAGTGACATATCATGGAGAAATCTCATTTCCTGCAGTTGCCCCTCAATCCCACTGAGAAGGTCCAGCTCAGCATCCCAAGGCTAAGCACAACCAATTGCATAGCTACTTAGGATTATTGTGTCCCCACGCAATAGAACCTCCCTCAAAATTCTGTTCTCATGGATAAGTGATATTCTGCAATTTGGTGCAAACTCCTAGAATCCTCTATTAATTAAAAGTTGCAATTAATGTGTTTAGAGAAAGGAAAAAACCACACCCAACAAACCAAACCAAGATCCACCCCAACTCAGCAAATTCAAAGCTGCAATTGTCAAAATAATAATAATAAAAAAAAAAACCCACAACAAAAAACCCAAAACATCTCTTTCTCACTATAAGAAGATACCTTTTCCTTATTATATGATATATAGGATATTCCTAGAGAGAAAAGAAAACCTTTCTACACATCTAAAAATTCCATTTTTGGAATCAAAACTTTCGAACACGGATTTGCGATAAGATATTTAAAACACAGATTAACCTTAGCTGTGGATTTCTTCAGCTTGCTCCAGGGATTCAGGCCCCTCACCTCAGAACACGAGGCGACGGGAGCCAGCTGGAGGGCACAGCCCTGCGGGACTCTGCCAGGCAGACACACGTGCTGTAATTTAAGAGCATTTTCCCCAGCCTTGGTAAGGTGTCCTCGGGGACTGCGGGATGCCCAAGACAAGTTGTTGATGGCTCCAGTCCCCACCGTTCTCTCACTCTCTTTTTTCCTGCCCGGTTGTGGAAAACTGCAGAGCAGCAAGTGTTCCCTCTTTGTGTACATAAACCAGGAGCTGAGGATGCAACTCAGCCCCCATTTCTCCAGCTACAATCAAACTGGGACCAGGCTCCTCTCTGTCTGGAAGGAACACGTGACATTAGCAGGGGGAAAAAAGCACAGGGGACTCATTACAGACCCAACCCATGTGCTTCTTCATTAATATCAGCCTCCCCACATCTCACTGCACTCTAAAAACAGCGTTAGAAACATAAGCTATATAAATACATATATTGTTTTTTGCTGTTAAACATGCCTGAAGTCCTCTGTGACATAATAAAGTCTTACTAAGGCCCACCACACAATTTTTAGAAAGAGCAAAGCAATGAATTATTTCTTTACTTCACTTAGCTGTACTGTCACGTCTGTCAGGAGCTCCACTGATGCTCCCAGTGCTCCTTTGGTTTTCTGCTTGTTGCTCGCAGGCCTAAAACACTAACAGTAAGGAGCTCCGAAAAGCTAGCTCTTGCCAAGTACAGAAGCAGCACTCCCAGTTCCTCTGGTGTGCATCACCTACGACTTTGTTTTACGCTGAACTTTTTGGAAGAGGTGGGAATACAAAGAAACATGAGCAGAAAGTCAGTCCAAGATGCACCTTCGGGGTTAGGCAGCTCTGGGTGCAGCCATACCCGCTGTGCACCTGAGGATACTGCAGCATCATGGACCCGTAGAAAAATCTGGGTTGAAGGGACCTTTGGAGATCATCAAGCCCAACCTTCTGTTCAAAGGAGGGCCCAGGCGATGTTATTCACGGCCCTGTGAAACCAATTCTTAAATATTTATAGTGAAATACTACGTTTTTATCTAATTCTCCTTTTCAAATTAGGTAACAAGTGTAAGAACATTCAAACACCAGATGGGTGTTGACTTTAATGGAGACCTTTCATTTGCACTGATTTTCATTTATTCAGTCTTTTCACTTAATAAATGAAACTAATTTACTTCTAACATAATTTCAAAACAGAAAGTAAAAGCAATGTTAAAAAGTTGCTTCAAACCCACCCAGTATCTCCCTGCTCTACAGTTTTACAGTAGCGTGCAGATAACAGCGCCAATGAAGACACGGCCGCAGAGACCCGGTGTTCCAGGTGCCATATGCTGCAGAACCCAAGCCACCGCACTGTTTTCCCGCTGGGGACAGAAAGTAGCTGCTGAGCTGTTTGATAATTATTGTGAGACGGCAGAGACAGAACTCGAATACCTCTTTTGTGTTAGACTTGGGTCTGCCTAAAGCTTGCTGCCATCAATCAGGTTCAATGAGCGCTGGATCACATCCACACCTGAGAATTTAAGCAATTTAATTAAGGCTTTGTCAATCTCAGAGTTTGCTCAAGAAGCAGCTGGCCATTAACTGCAGAGGACAGGTTGTTCTTTTACACTTGTAAGGCTCTCCCTCCAGGACACCAGAACAAACATTTTAGGTCCTTAATCTACAGTTAAGGTTAATCTGTTTTAACAATTTCCTAATCAGCTAAGATGCGCCGGATATCGATGAGAACAGAAGCAGAACACAGCCTTGATTAACTGAAGGGCAAATTAACTTTTCATCTGAATCCCGGGACACTAGAAAAAGAACAGTTGGTAGAAGTGGGAAAATTTGCCTCCCAAAGAGTAAGGAAATATCTGAACCGCTAACTCTGAGCAGAACAAACAACTACAGGAAAGGCACTTGGAAAGAGAAGAATTACAACCAATCAAGGCTGGAAGGCTCAAGGGGTGGTTCCATTAAGAAACTCAATGTCAGATTAAGACCACGGGGAAGAAAGATCTTCTGAATGTCAGTTTTGTTAAAAAGAGTATTTTAGGGGGAAAAAATAAAAGAGACCAGAAAGAAATGTGACTTCAAGTTGTGAAAGAAGGCTTTTTTTTCCCCCTGAACTCTGCACCTGATTGCTGAAATAGGTGCTATTTGCACTTTAAGTAGCCACCTCCACAGGTTTTATCAAAGCCTTTTAGTGGAAAACCAGCTTCACCATCTACTTGTTAGGAAGAATTATGCCAGTAGTGTAAGAGATGCCTGGACACGTGAGCAACAGCTGGGAGGGCGCTGCATCTGCTCAGGTTGTGATTAACTATGCTGAGCTTGATGCTGGGGAGCAAGAGAAAAAGACTCTGCAGCCAAAAGATGAAGTCAAGAACATAACACTTGATCATGAAAGAAATCGTTCTGTAGCATGTACACAGGCAGGATGCAACCTATACCATCAGGTGTGTATGAAGAAATGCCTCACTCCGTTGGTGTCGTAACCTGCCACCAGCCACAGCATCTATTATACCGACAAGCAGCATTTCTTGTAACATGATCTGCAACAAATCAAATGGAACATCTCCAGAATAATTATGAGGGGGGAAAAAAAATGCTGATTCACTATTTAAGTCATGTCACTCTAGAGCAATCTGAAATTTGCTGTTCTTGTTACTGAAGGTTCCTCTCATAAATACCATCGAAAGAAGCAGACACGAGTATAGCATTGGCAAGAAAAACGTCAGTACAAAAGCTGAGGAAGTAGAAGCAACTGAATAACAAGAGGTTAGATGGCAAAAAAAATCCTTCAAATGATGAATTTTTAACTGAATGTGATTCGATACCAAACGCTAGCAAAATTAACAGAAGCCATGAAAATTTGTTTCATGCTATAAAATAAAATTTCAAGGAACACTGGAAAAGCTTAAGAACCCGAATTTCTTCTCACTGTATTAAAATTGCTAAATATTTGGAGGATTTTAGGCTCCCTAATCTTTAAAGAGACTTCTGGGTACTGTAAGTCATTACAAAATTCTGTATTAAGTTTTTTAAAGAAAATTCTTGAGACCAGCATCTTTTGCGTATCTACTGAAACTGTGGTTTAGTAAGTTGAGTTTTGTGAATGTTGTTGCCTGTGTGTCTTAGCAATCTCAAAATCCTCTTTTTTTTAGTGTACAAATTAATTCTGATTCATGAACAGTCGTCTTGAGCCATACAAATAAGTTGTTTCTACCAGCATCTGACGCATACAGAAAATCTACAACAAAAATGCAGCTGAACACACTACCACTCTTGCTGTTTTTATTCACGTCGTAAAATTACCATTTCAGCTCCTCAACAACTGCTTTAAGCTACACTTTTCTCACTTTAAAAGGTAAGTATTAACAGGGCATTTAAAAAAATCCATTGATTTTTCAATATGCCGATATGGAGTTTACCAACTAGTTTGTCATTAAAACAGAGTCATGAACTCATAAACTCAGGATATTTATCACACTGTATTTTTGTAACCCCCAACAGAACCATCAACAACCATTTTTCTATTCTAAGAAAATTAATAGAGCAGTAATCTCAGGTACGACTAATCTCACCTAACTGTCATTACCTTCAATACGGGCTTTTACACCACTCCAGTATCACCTTTGAGCCCAGATGAGACAAAAACAGACTTGTAGGGAGCTAATAACGAACTGCCTTCCTTACAGCGACTGGTGCCCTCTTTGCTGTGAGCAAACACTCTTCAGACAGAGCTGCCTCAGATGACATGTCCCCAAGCGGTCCCATAAATCCCCCTGACTACTCTACTCAAACCATCTGTAAAAAACCCAACAACCCCCCCGAAACAGACAACGGTCACACAGTGACTTATAAAGCAGTGCTCAACAGCAGCTAACAGCCGAGCACACCGTGTGTAAGCTAGCAGCTCCTCCCAGCCCTGCCTCGCACGGTGACACCTGCACGCCCGAGGCTCCCACAAGCCCTCCCCAAGAGCATCTCTAAGCCATCCCTGAGTAGCTACGCAGCGCATCCACGCTCGCCACTGCTACTCAGGCACCAGATCTCCCTCAGCGTGACACCAAGTGGCTCTGGGCATCCCGGGAGGTCCACGTACACAGAACGACAGCACAGTACTACGGAGCCTGAAATATTGCTCACGTATTTACCACTTTTTGGTTCACATGCTTATAAAAATGCATCCTCACTTCTATCACACTGGTACAAATAAGATGATTTTGTACAGTCACTTGTTTGCAAGCTGAAATGCTGAATACGCAGTTTCATTATTTTGCAATTTTTGCAGAGAAAAAAATAAAGGTTTCCAGTAAAAATGCTGTTAACTTGCTGCAAGCACTATCAATATCTTTAAAGTTATACAACTAGAAAAAGAAAAAAAAAAAACAAACATTTGCTAAATCATGTAATAGATCAGCGTTGAGCATATTACTTTTCAGAAAAAAATTAAGTGATGGATTTCTTTCTCTAAAGACCAGCAGGTATTTCACAGCTGTTGGATACAGAAGAAAGCACTACACAGGCATCTCAACTAGTCCGTGGTATTAAAACATTCAAAGTGTTTAGAAGATACAACAAAGACACCAAAGCATAAAACTTTATGTCATTGAGACATCCATATATAGCAAACTATACATAAAGATTCTCTAGATAAGATAAAGATCTCTATGTAATTTTTGAAATATATTGTTACTGTAAATCACCAAGATTAAAAAAAACAAAACATGCAATGGTTTATGTTGCTGCTTCTAATTAATTTAATAGCTTCAATTAATAATAACTAGAATTAGTAACACAATTTTGCTGTTAGAAAATACCAAAGAAATTTCCCAGTGAACTTTTGTGATCCTGCAGATTTGGCCCTTATAATACGTAAATAAATGTTGTAAAGTAAATGAGGAAAAAAAAAAATCTGTTTACAGTTTTAAGACTGCAATAATTACATACTTATAAATGGCTGACTTTGCAATTTCTTCACGATCTTCTCTTCCTGATCTAAGCTCTCTTTCCGCTACACGTGATTTTAAAAATTTGCTAGGATTTCTTAAAGAAAAAAACCACCACCCAAACTGATCCTGACTGAAGACTATCTCCCAAAGTGGTGAAGCGCTGAGGGAACTTGCTTTGAGACACAGCCAAGAAACCCCTAGTTCCAGCATTTGTTCCGCTAGTGAATCGGCGGTACTCGGATCAGTATCCATTCTCTGCCCTTTGGCAGGGGGGCAGATCTGCATTATTCACTACCCAGCTATTCTGCCCCCCCCATCATCAAGATCAGGTATTTGGATGGATGCAGATTCGCAGTACTGAACAGGGGAATCAGCCGTTCCCCACTAATTTGGGGGACGCTTCAGGAATTTCATTTTCTTACACATCCGCACAGACTGAGTGATTGTTGTCACCGACATCAGTAACTTGATGAACTTGATTAACCAATATGTGACCCTTCACGTGGAAGGGTAAGTGCTGCCATTCTTTTTCTTTCGGGAGCTGTGGTGGGTTGGTCCTGGCTGGGAGGCAGGTGCTCACCCAGCCACTCAGTCACTGCCCTCCTCTAGCGGGATTGGTGGGGGGAAGAAAATAAGATGGAAAAAATAACTTGTGGGTCAAGATAAAGGCAGTTTAACAAAGCAACAGCAAAGGTCACACATGCAGAAGTGAAGGAAAACAAAAGATGTTATTCCCTACTTCCCATCAGCAGGTGATGCTCGGCCACTCCCCGGGAAGCGGGGCTTCAGCACACGTAGTGGTTGCTCCAGAAGACAAACGTAAATAACAAAAGCCCCCCCCTTCCTCCTCCTTCCCCTAAGCTTTTATATCTGAGCTTGCATCATACAGTACACAATATGCCTTTGGTCTCTTGGGGCCAGCTGTCCTGGCTGTGCCCCCTCCCGAGACCTTGCCCCCCAAGCCACTGGTGATGGGGGAAGGCTGGAGCCAGCCCTTGCCATGCGAGCGCTGCCCAGCCGCAGCCAGCGCCCTGCCGTGCTGCTGGCACCTTCCCTGCTGCCAGCGCGAGCACCGCACCGCCAGGGCTGCGGGGGGCTCGGCCAGACCCCACACAGGAGGTCACAAAAGTAACATACAGAAATTATCGTCTTTCTCCCCCATATAACCATGGATAACTTCTGTGGTACCACGCATTTTTCACTCTGTTTAACCTGCTGGTAGGGAATAATACCGATGATATGAAAATGGAGACCCTGACCTACACCTGCATTTTCCTCCTACAGCAGAAGAAGGAACAATTGAACATGATTATTTAAGCATAATCTGTACTGCCTTCCAAGAATCAAGGTTGGAAAAAAGCAGAGCCAGTGCAGATGACATCAACGTGCTGTTTAAGTTTGCTGGGCATGTACTCCCTCCAGAGTTTTATTTCCCTCTGCCCTATACTGTTGCAGTCATTTTGGGAGAGCTGCGCGTAAGCCAAGAGCAAACAAGTCCTTGTTATGGCCATTGTATGTCACATCCCTCCTGCACTATGAAAGCTGTCCCTGTCAGGTACGTGACAACAGACTGTAAAGGTTTGGGGCATGACTTTACCCTGGATGTCTTCCACCGCCACATTCGGACATTAAACTTGGTAGCTGAGTTGCAGCATAAAAGCAGTTTCTCCCAGAAGGGCTGGATGCGTGGAGAGGAGCTGGCTTTTTCTTCCGTGTCTTGGACAAAACCCGAGTGCACGACAGAAGGCAATCACAAAGCCAATAGGCTGCGATACAAAGGGTTTGCATAGGATTTTATTTTTTTATTTGGGTAGATATTTCTTTTGTAGTCAATTATTTGTGTCATTAAAATGAAACATCCTATTTCAAAATCAAGATCTGTGCTCTTGAACACGAAATGAGAGCAAACAGACCAGGAGCTGCCCCTGTCACCCCCCTGCCCTTCCATTCCAGTTGATGGGAAATGCTTCAAGAAGTCAGAGGGGAGAAGAGACAGGACTTTATGGAGACTCAGGACACAGCTGACTTCCCTTGTAAGAACTCTGGACTAGAAAGAAGTTAATTTTGTGCGGCAATTAAAAAAAAATTAAAAAAATGTTTGGGGGCAATTTTAAGTGCACTGGTTGCACCTTGAGAGATGCCAAAAAGCAGATGAAGACAAAACATAGCATACTTACTGGCTCACTAGTATGTCACCTGGTCAGAGTTAATTTTCTTATGCAATGGGGCTGCCTGAGAGATGAATTCCCAAAGAGACAGCTGTCCAAAAGCCCAAAGAGTCTCCTGCTGGTGAACTTTAAAAGCATGAACTAATCCCCACCCTGGTTCTGGCCAGGACACCTCCCAGCTCTGTCTGGCAGGAGACAGAGGCAAAGCTCCAGCTCACAGAAGCATCAAGAGCTTCAGCAGGGAGTCCTTTGCTCCCCGTCTTGCTTTCCAACACTGTACATCGTATCGAACTGCCCGCTACCTCTTCTCTTCTCTGTAGGTGAGCCCAGACCGTACTTCCCCACTATCATGTTTCCAGAACTAGAGTGGGAAAGGGAAGGAACCCAGACAGCACATCCAGCCACATGTTGCTCTTTCTCCTGCCCTTTGCCCTCCCCAAGCAACAAACTAGATGCTCTGTACAAAATGAATGCCAACGAGTTTTCTGTAGATGCTTCTGTTCCACCCACCAAAAGTGGATACGCACAGTCATAGCAGAGGACAAGACCAGAGGTTTCACCTGATCCGGAAACTAGCTATGGAGAGATATATATTAATTAATTACACCCTGCTTTATAAATCCAGCAGACAGCATGACACGTGCTACGCTGGTTTCGACGATGCTGGAGAAAACAAATTAGCTGACAAAGGGAAAAAAATGCCTTTTCATCCTTTTTTCCATTTGAAATTAACTGCAAAACATGTACCAGTGTATTGCAAAAGTGCTTAAGTCAATATAAAAATTTGCACATGTAAGGACCCCCATGTATTTGATATATATTTCATACCATTTTATTTTTAAATAATAAAAATCTTTTGAATGAATCTGTTTACAGGCATTTCTGCTACATCTATATAAGCTACCTAGAAAGAGCAATATTACCATTTCTATTTTTTAAGCGTAGAAGCTGAACAAAATAAAAGAGAAAAATGAACTGTTCAGCAGAGGTTTGAGCTTCGAGAGTCTGGACTTCATACCCAGCAGTGATGAACTTGCTGGAATAAGAATATGGAATGTTAAAGGTCACATGAGACCACAGTTCAGGGTGTTCATGCACAGGGTCACCAGCCTGACAGACACATAAACACTTCTGCAAACATCTCAGGTCGCCAGCCCGACATCCGTGGGACCAGCAGGTGGGAGCGGGAGGGGAGGTGTGACCAAGGCCCTCAGGAGGGTCAGGCTGTGCGCCGCAGGAACGCAGCACCTCCCGCAGCCGAGGTAGCCCCAGCTCTTCTCATTTCCAGAGTAGCTGGAAAAGCAATGCAAATAGTGACTGCCTCTGTTTGTAATTAACAAAAGCTAAGTGTTAAGGATGTTACTTAACAGACTGAAACTCATAAGGTGAAGGTAATGGGACCTGACCTCCCTGCATTAATTCCAGCAGTTATCAGGTCCTTCAACTTCACGCTCCGTTTCAGACCCAGCGAGCCATCCATTGCTTTCTGAAGAGGCACAACAGGCAGCCCACGGTGTGCAACACTTCATTTCAAAAAGGAGAAACAAAATGACAACCCAGAATATTTGGTTAATACGTTCAGATCACATAATCCCTAGATTAAAGCCCACAAATTTGAGAACACAGACATATTTATGATAAACTACAGATCTCTGAAAGCAAGGTGTAAGACTCTCTGGACTATAGGTGTCCATGTGGCAATAAATCCATTTACAGTGCCAAATAATTTTTCCAATTTACACTGCTGAGCCCTCGGGAAAATCTTGCTCCAGTTTTTCCAAATCATCATGACCCAGCTTTGGCAGATGTTTAGGAATTAAGTACAATGCTCGTTATCTTATTTTGATGTTGAATCCAGATGAAAGTGGGATATAGCAACCGAAATGCAGAACTTCTTCAAAGTAACACCACTGAACAATGAAATAAAAATTACTGGCATATTTAGAGAATGTTGAGCACTATTGTCTTTAGTGATGATATTTGTTCTTGCGATTGCCAACAACTTCTCAGGAAAATCCTGACATAACAAAAATTTCAGGAGTGGGAACAGAACATTTGCAAAATTACAAATTTGCAAGTAAGACCTATCAAGCTTTCTAGCATAAAGACTTTCAAACTCTATACTCTGAATCATTTTTTCCCAAAGAAGCAAAGTCCAAAGACAGAAATCTCTGGTCACAAGTCCACAGGAAAAAAAAAAAAAAAGAAATAAAAAAACCCCCAGACAATTCACTATACTCTTTGCTCCCCCTGCCCCCCCACCTCAGAAGGACAAAGCGCACAATACCTGCCAGCATAATGGCTTATTTCAATGCAACCACTTAGACAGTCTCTTTGTCAGTGAAAGTAAGGGCTTTTAAAGACCCCTACAAACTAAATACATCAAAAGGTGTACACTGTTTTGCTTATATTGATGTTTTCATACAACGTTGTTGGAGGGAGGTACAAAGAACTCATGGCCAGCTAGGAGTGACAACCTTAAGATTACACATTGCTATGTAAAATAGAGGCCACGCTGGAAAACGATCAACAATTTAGAGCATTCTCCTGACAAAACACAACTGTCCAACATAGTATATAAGTATATACAGTATGCAGGAATTCTCCACCTTGTCTGCTTTAAACGATTCAAGTTTAAATGACTGAAGTCATTCCTCTTCTGAAAAACACACAACTGAGAAATGGTTCCCAGTAAACAGGGGGGAGGAAACGCTGAACGTCACGTTCCAGCGCTTTGCATTGTCGTTCGCACCAAACGGCCTCGTTATTATGAACATGGGCTTGTCTATACCGAGCATTCAAGAGTCACGTTACCGCTCCCTGCACAGAGGGCACCCTTGGAGGTTTGATTTCAAAAGCCAGGCATCACAGTGTGTATTCCCTGCTGACAAGAAGTCAGTCAGAGCCTATTACATGACTCCTCAAAGAGTGGTAAAGCAAATGCAGGAAAACCCCCAAAGTGATCAGATAAAGGATTTTGTTAGTTAGTTTGGCACCAGTGTGTCTGGTGCCGAACGCTGACAATACGCAACCTACGGGCTACACAGTATCTGATTCCTCCTGTTTTGTGTCAACAAGAAACGTCTGCCGTGACACAGGCACACTTGGTAGTAAAGTATGGTAGAAGAGAGAAAGTCGGGGGGGAATGCAACACATTTCCCAAAGGCACAAGGGAACCCCGAGCTGTGCCGGGATTGCACATGGCCAGCAGGCTGCCGCTCGGAACAGAAAGTCACAGCTCAGACCAGCTCCGAGTGCATCACCCTGCACCAGCGTAACCTAGTTTTCAAACACAACTTGTTAGACAACCCCCCCAAACCAGGGCTTCTTCAAAAAGTCTTTTTCTCCTCTTACAATACATTTCACATAATCTTCACATATATCCAATATCAAGACTACGAATGAAGAAGGGAAGCAAAGAAAGGAAAATAATCCAGAGATTAACCTATTTCACAGAATCATCCCAGAGTAGTTCAGGGTGGACAGGATCCCAGGAGGTCTCCAGCCCAGCTCCCTGCTCAAAGCAGGGCCAGCCAGCAGATCAAAGCAGGCTACTCAAGGTCCTACTCAGGCAGAAGCCTCCAAGGATGGAGCCCGCACAATCTCTCCAGGCAACCCGCTCCTTCCCAGTGAAACTTTCCTACCCTTCCAGTGAAAGTATTTGTTGTCTTTGCTGCCCCATTTCAATTTAAGACCGCTGCCTCTCATTCTGCCCCTCGGCACCTCGGTGCTGAGCCCAGCTGCCTTTCCGCAACCTCCCCGTCGGGAGGCTGCTGCCGCGTGCCCCAAAGCCCCCTCTCCTGTGCCCCGGGGCTGTACGAGCCCCACTCCCTCACTCACACGCACACCGACCACTCCAGTTTATCCATGTCTGTCCTGCACCAGCAGGTCCAAACTCAGGCGCAGTATTGCAGGCGTAGCCTAGCGAGGACCAGGTGAAGGGAACCAGCACTTCACCTGACCTGGTGCTGTCCTCCTGTTACTGCAGCCCAGGACACCACCCTCTGCTTCAGGGGTGCAGCTTGTGGTCAGCTTCTCTGTCAAGATCTCTGAGAGATCCTGGTGAAAACTGAGGGAAAGAAGGCTTTGGGGACTTATTGTGCCTGAGGACTTCTTATCTGTGTCCATTAACTTCTCCTTTGCAGCCTGCCCCTTCCCCCACCTCCCCAGCACCACCCTTTCAAACTGAAACCCTGATGTGATCTACCTACTTGTTTCCCTGAATAACTGGTAGAAGCATTTTCATGCTTGTAGGAGGAGGTGTGGGGGAAGGGAACATCAGTTTAAGGACCTGTTAGGTCACTTGAGATCCCCTCAAGATCTTGAGCTCCATCACGTCGTGGTTGCTACAGTCACCGATTACATCACCAGTCAGTTTCCCCTTGCTCATGAGCACTATTACCCCAGCTGGTCCATTAGCATCCACATTTACAGAGAAAAGTAATTCTAAGTCTACTTCAATACCAATTTTAGAATTTTAAGGTATTAAATCTTGTGTAAACGATGGATTTTGTGAAAAATGCATTTAAGCTGCCTTTAGACATTAAAGTCTCTTAGTATTTTGAGTGATTTGTTTTAGCTACTTTGCTCAGTCATATGCTTGGGGCCATAAGAATTCAGATACAGAGCTGCACTTGATAGCAGTGGTCACTGTATCCAGGCTTACGGCAGTAATGAGCCTTTCAACATCTTGAGATTAGTCCACGTATTAGAAAAATAATGTAATATGAACTTCCAGACTAAGAAACACTTTGGTATCGAAGCTCGTGGCAAAGCACAGGGAATAAAGACTAAGCTGGAAAATACTATCATCGGTATTTCACCTCCTTTTCTTTAGTTTATCTAAAGCAACCAGATGCATACCATGAATAAAAAAAGGCTATTTTGCAGCATTTCAGTGAGTATTAGAAAAATATACACTTGAGCACACAAGTAAAATATAGGCAGAGGAATCCGGCGTTTGAATATATGGTAGTTTTGTAGGTCACACTAAACCCCTAAGAACACAAAAAGTGTCCGAGTCTTCTTCCTTATATTAATAGCACACTTGGGAATGAGGAAGGGTAAAGGAGACTATTTCCTTCACAGTTAAAACATTCTATAACTAGATTACTATTAGCAAAAGGCTTTTAGCCCCCCACCCCCCACCCCAGACAGCATTGGGTTTTGTGTGACAGAGAGCAACCTTCCCACCCAGCCCAAACTAACCATCAGGTAGAAGCAATAACACTGCTCTTTTATAGTGGTGCTGTCCTCGATACTTTTTTTGGATGAGGCTTCCATTCAACACATTCAGCTGTACCTGATGTAGATGACTGTCTGTTAGGACAACGGCAGATGACCCCTCTCTTTTACCCTGCGATGGGGCTGCATCAATTCTGCAATACCACCTTAGCACAGTTTCAGTTCACAGCCTGGCATTTTTGTCAGTACTGCCACTTCTCATTCTCTTTATCGTCCCACTGGATGAAAGCCACAACGGGTTTTGCTCATCTACAACAAACACTGTCATATATGGAGCCTGGTGTCCTATGGAAACAAAGCTTATGGAATCACACTGAGCCGTGTACCTGTCCATCCATCAGCTGAGCTTTAATTTGGACTGAAAGCATCTCAGAGTTGAGACACAGCTACCAGCCTCAAGGATCTTACAATCAATCTTCTCACTAACAGAGGACTATATTAAGCCCATATACATTTTAATTTGTTCCCCTTCAGAGAAATTAAGTCACATCTGGCTGATTCTACTTGGAAGTGGGTCAGGGTTATCATGGAGGGGACTGCAGGGTTTCAGCGGTTGGAGGAGGCAGAAGCGGGGTGTAGGACAGAGAATATGAAGGTGTTTGAAAAGAGACTAACTACATTATTTCTTCTGCCTACAGATGAACATGTTGAATTGGGAATACACATTAACGAGCATATTCTAACCATCATGACCAAGATCTACAGCAGCATGTCCTGAGTTGTATCTTCTGGGAAAGATCACCCTTAACAAATGATCAGAAAGTTTTTGTAAGACAACTCCATGGAAGAACACATGGGAAGGGGAAGTGATACTTATTTATCAGATCTCCAAGTTGTTCTTACTTGCTCCATTCTCCTATAGATTTTGTTCACTTACGCTCTTGCAATCGAAGACTTGGAAGCACCAAAGCACATGTGCCCAAGCGCTCTGGGCAGCACCTCTTGTGCGCAACACCGATCTGAACGCACTATCACTCTCATGTAAATGGCTGGGGTCAACATGTGCTATGGCACCATCCTTTGTTTCAAAGTGTTGCTTGCTTCAGCCTCCATAAATGTTAGGACTGGTTGTTGTTCACTAGTCGTTTCTTCTTGTTTGTTTGAAATATGTTTGGTTTTCCTTCATGAGCTAATAGAAAAGAAAAATCACATAGGTGATAGGCTGCAACCTCATCGTCATCTTCCTCTTGCCAGCAGAAGACACTGTATTCTAAGTAGTTCTCTGTGCTGTGCTCCTAGCAGAATGCAAGCCTTCTGGTCTTGATAGAAACCATATGTTCTTCAATTTTACTACTAGAAATGGTGTCCTAGACTACCCTCACACTGGCTCCATTGTCACCCAGATACAGTCCTTGTCCTGCTCCTTCTTCTGGCAGTTTCACAGAAACACAAACACGTGCATACAGTGCTTCCACTCATGCTTCATTCATCCAATCTTCATAAATTTGACTAAATTCAAAGCATTAAGACTTGAATGCACAGTTCTCCTTCCATGTTCACCAAACTGTTACACAGTAATCAAGACTTGTCACTTTTGAAACCAGTATTTGTTACAATGGTGGTATTTTGAGGGTCTGAATAAGAAAGTAGGCATAAAATCCCAGAACCAGCCTCTTCACTCTCGCCCAGACATCCCTGGAAGAACTTCAAAATCTCTTTCACGCAGGGGCACATACAAAGACCCCACACCCAAAATGCCTCAGTAGCTGTCTTTACTGCAATCACCCACAGCACCAGGTAGCTTTTCTGTGTCTAGAAATGGTAAAAATCAAGCCTCCCATTGTACAGTGTTAATGAACTATACAACTATTATGACATAACTGATTTCACTTTGGTCTTTACCCTTGTACTGGTACTCCATAAACATGTGATCATCACTACACTTGAAAAGACTTATGATAATGGTTAAGGCACAAAACCTTTCCACTATTTATACGACACACCATTTCCATGTTCTTTGTCCACTTTTTAGAATTGCCCCTAGACCTTGCACCTAGACCCTAAAAGGCTGATTAGTTCAATTAAGCTAATAAAGGAGAAAAAAAAAAAATAAAGCCTATCTCAACCTTCACTTGACATTAACAAAAGTGTTTACATGGCACAGTTCCTGGCTTTCCTAGCCAGCAGAGCCTCTGCAACACAACCGATTAATTAAACAGTGCTGAGAAGTTAACACCGAGGGTTACTAATTAATTGTATGTTAGAGCTGTCTAATCAAGTACCCAAGGCACTAAACAAATACAAAGATAAATTATACACTGATTAACACAATTATTTATAGTTTTATTTTTAACTGCTTGCTTGCCACATAGTAGACTTCAACCTGAATAAACAAGCGGGGAGGGTGATCAGGATCACTTACTGTATTTCCCAGCCGGCTATTATGTCTGTTTTCCCTTGAAAAGAAATATATTATTATAAATCCTACTTTGTGCATGGCCATCACAAATGCATATACGCTGCATAAGCAGCCATACCCCATTCATTTATCACGTATTTTTGAGTACTACTGCTTGCTAATGCATGTCTCCAAGGGCTTAAATTCCGCATTGCAAACAGCTGCTAGCCTTCATTAAGAGAAAGCAAGCAATCTCCTCTAAACACTACAGCCTTATAAGAGGACAAGATTCAGACCCAGAGATGATCAACAGCTTTTTCTTTAATTCGCAAGCTCTCCTGTCTAACAGTGAAT
The DNA here is from genome assembly GCF_017639655.2 of Falco naumanni. Taxonomy (NCBI): domain Eukaryota; kingdom Metazoa; phylum Chordata; class Aves; order Falconiformes; family Falconidae; genus Falco; species Falco naumanni. Next base: position 120,684,543 of record NC_054055.1, read on the forward strand.
CTCTCATTTCCAGGATCTTCGCTTCAGTGTTTGAATTTCCAGTCCCAGAACTGCAACACTTCTCCATCTGGTAAGGCTATTTTCATAGCATCCTCTAAACCATCACGTAACTCCTTTCTCCATTTGACAATACCAAGAGATGAATACTAAACTGTGCCATCACTCCATGGCCTCTGCGTTGTCCTTATACACCACAAAATAAATCTTTTTACTTGTAAGCACTGCGACAAGTTTATTCACCCTTATCATGGTTCAGACAGGTCTTTTGAAGAAAACGTTTCAGGAAAGGCTCTGAAAGAAGGAAGTTGCAGAATCATTATTTTCCCCCCATGTCACTGAAAACAGAAGTTTGACTCCTGCAGATGCACCATCAGTTCTCCTCCCAGATCTGCCAACCCTGTCTGACTCATACCAAGAGGCCAAGGAGAAGGCTCTGCCCCTTCTGTGTCCAGCACCCACCTCTCTCCTCTGACAGGGAGGGGAAATAAATCTGTGCCTCACAAAAGACAACAGTTACTCAGAAAGTCCAATGGCTTTTACCCATCCCCTAGTACTTTCCCTGGGATATCCACTGTTTCATAGAAAGATTTGTTAGTCATTTTAATGGGGGAAGCCCTTTGTCAGTCTGTTCTTAATACAGTCAGCACAACCACCCAAGTACAAACGTTTATTCTTGTCCTGTACTTCTCTTATAAGCCCCCGTATAGCCAATGTGACCACAATCAAACCGCCCATTAAACTTCTTAACAGTGAGACAGTTCAAGCCTTCCCTCTGCATCTAAACAGACCCACTTCCCACCTACATTGTGCTAGTTTCAAAGGACGCCCTGCCACAAGACCGGTTTCAGAGGCTCAAGCACATTGTGGCAGGCAGCCCTGTGTCCTCCAACAAGACCCGCAGCGAACTATGCGTCGCCTTTTTTCCCGTAGAGCTGGTATGCATGAGATTAACAGCTCCAGCACGCTCATCTTCCCCTACCCTCACATAACTACTATTTGAAGCTGCTCAGGGGGGGCAAAAATACGACAGCCTCAGGAAGAGTGGATCAGCATGAAGTAAAAGAGAAGGTCAAAGGCTGATTGATGTCACCACCGAACATTGTAATACAATATTAAGATTTGGTCAATTTACATTGATAAAAGTCATGAATGTCATAATAGTGCCACGGTCTATTTTTTCTTCATGTTAAAATTACCTTTAGAATTCATCTTTGCCCTTTTTTTTTTCTTTTTTAAATCTGGTTGCAATTACAATCAATTGAGAACAAACAACCCCATCCCTTATCTCCTGAATTATGGATTCTGTGACATCAGTGTAAATTATACATTCAAAAAATCTGTCTTTCCTTGTTTCCAAAAGTGGTTAATTATACAACATTGGAGAACTGTCTTTTGGAACGCTAATTTTCATAAGAATCTTTAAATGCGCAATAGCTTGTGTCGTTTAGAAAGCAATTTTCACACAGCAGAACAGTGGGAACATCCAAAGAAGACTCAGCTTCGTGCATGTATTTACCACCCCTGTACAGATGGAGCTCACACTCACGCACCACCACCATTTCTCCAGCCACACTCCCAACCCCCGTGAGCACAGCTCTCTCCGGCACCCTGCATTTCCAAGCATTACACGAGTGTGTGCCCTCCCGTGACATTTTAGATTCAACTTTAATCTGCAACGCTTGTTCTGCACATGCTAACATACATGCAACATGCTGAATGCAGGCCGCCCGCCTTCAAGAGCTGCTACCGCTCTCCAAAAGCCCCATATTTAATTCACCAAAGGGCAGGCAGCAGCTACTTGTAAAAGATGTTGGGTGGCCATCACCGTTACAACAGAAATGTGTCAATCCTCTGCCATTAAGAAAAAATAAACATCTCATTTTGTATTTGCTTTATGTCCAGATGAAGAGATTATATAGGGGGGGTTCTTACTTTTTCTCCTAGACTGGTTTAGCATAGGTATTTATTGTCTCACACCGTTAGTGTAATGGCTGCAAGTTTAACTGGTTTCCTTCATTTTGACACAGAAAGGTAAGCTAATTTTATGGTAATCCAACACATTTGTGCCTTCCTTTAATCACATAGCACCTTTTATTCCACTTCTTTAAAACACACTAAGGAAAAAAGAACATTGTTACTTAACTTCCAGGTTTCTGTGCCTAATAACGCTCTCTACCACCTTCTCCCATTTTCCGCACTATGCTGTGTTGCAACACCACAGATCTCCCGTGTAGCTTTCTGCTTAATTTGTCACAGTGTATTTCCAAAAGCTAAAAGTAAATGGCCTTCAGGTCATCATTTAAACTGTTTGTGCGACCAAGGCACTTTTAAAAGCCTATGCGGATTTGCCCTGCAGCTGATGACAGCCCTGGCAGCACACACACCCAACCAAGAGCATCACAGAGCAGCCAGGTAAATGCTCCCAGCTTCAGCCAACAACACCCAGACACTGCAGAAGTGCACAACCTGCAGCCAGGAGACTAAGTTTAGAGCAGAGCTCTTTCCTCCGTCAGTACAGCCCCTGGAAAATGTGTCAGATCATGTGTCATTTCTATTTCAAATGCCTTTCAAATGCTCCATGGTTTCAAAACACTTTTTAAGGGCTTATTTCCCAGGGGCTGCTGCTCTCCCGGAAAAAATACAGTGAAACAACTGAACGAGTGCACTTGATACAGACAACTGCAAACCTCCACGTATTTTTCCCATTGTGGGGTAAGGAATGACTCCGAGCTCTTTAGCTAACCCGCTCAACTGACTTGCCGTAAATTTCCCCCGCAAACCTGCCTGGACAAGCCTTTAACAAGAAACAAGTTGTGTGCACGTTTTACGATGCCATGAGTCAGAGCTGTGCTGTAAGCGTTAAGCAGCTATACATTGCTTCTTGACTAAGTGTCTGAAAAGGTTATTACCCCTGTAGCACATCAGGAGGGGGAAAAAAAAAGGTAGGTAAAATAATCCTCTGCTTAGGGGTCTGTATGAAGGCGGCAGCCTGGTATTTAAGCAGCAACACAAGGCACACAGCATAAGTAACCCAACAATCTTCACAGCACACACAGGCTCTTCCCAATCCTCATTTGAGAGACAGCTATGAAGCCGTCACTGCTCTTCACCAAAGCCATACCTTCTTAAGAGTCTCCAACAGCAAAGCCCAAATATTAAATCCAAAAAGCATTCATATGGATCAAAAGGCAGAATTTTGCATAAGGCTGTTTATGCTAAAGCATTTAAGTTTTGACGTTTCCACGCAGGAATTTCTTAAGAGCGTATCTGTGGGTGGTTTTTGATGGATTATGTATCATAAAGAGCAGAGTTATTAAGAAAAAGCTACAGGTGAGCTCAAGATTTGTGTTTTTCATTAACCAAAAATGACCTGAAACTTAAAATTACTGAATTCAGCATACTGCAACCTGGCACTACCCTCACAACCTTCCTCCTACAATAACAGATCTAATTACATGTCTTGCTATGAAATTTAGTTACAATACCCTTTGAACACAAAATTAGCTTCATTGTTATCCTTATTGTATCATTGCTAAATTGCACCTGTGCAAGTGCCCAAGTGCTCTAACTGAAGGTTTATAGGATGAATGCCTCGGAAAGTAACTGCCTGAACTACATAAAGATGATTGGGGCAATTATTCTTGGGTAAAAGTGTTTAACACAATGTCAAAATCATACAGCATTTGTGCATTTAAGTACGCCGTCCCTGCTGTTGCCTACAACTGTCTTCCATCCAAACAGTGAGGTTATTGTCAGGGAAAACAAAGTCTTCTAGCTTTCCTAGCTTTTTTTTTTTTTTTTTTTTCCCCCCCCTCCCCTTCTTTTCATGCTGGTGCTAGACTCTCACTACAAGTTAGTAGGCACTTGCAATTTGCAAAATAACTTGTAAACAGGACTTGCAAAAAAATAAAAAAAGCACAGCACCTTCTGTAATGGAGAGCTGAAATCGTAGCAAAAATCCTGCTATTCCAAATAAAATTTGCTTTGGTTTGAACTTTGAACTCAGTACTTGTAAGCAAGAAACTTCTGTTCGTAAAGGAAACGTTTGCAAACCTCCTAACGCCCTAGATACAGGCACGTTAATGAGAAAATGATGTTGTTTACATACTTAGAAATTTCAAGTTTGTCTGATTTTCCTTTTCGTTATGTAACAGGACTGTATACCAATGGGTCTGTACGAATAAAAGGAAAAAAAAATAGATAGTGTTTGACACCAGTGTCACTACTGCAAACACACACCAGTAAGCTTACATACTTGTACTCAAAGGTCACACTGAGAATTCAGAACTTTGCCCCGTTTATTAACCAGAAGGTTTTCCTGAATAGCAGCTTACTGTTCACGCGTGTGAGGTTAAATACTGGGACAGCGGAACAAAGCAATATCTAAAGTAGATTGTCTAAAAACACTGGGTTTGCAAAAGTAAAATTACTTTCTAGTTCAATCTACCGAAAATGAAATGCTTCTATTTCCGAACAGGTTAATGGAGAGGTATCCTCCCGCATTTGATCCCCAGATGTAACCATCTAATGATAGATAAGGATGGGGTGGGGTAAGGTCCCACAGGCTGTGCCTCTATCAGCAAACAAAGCAGGGCAAGGGCACAGGCTCCCTGTGTCTATGTGCCAGTTGAGTTTTGCATGTGCTGCAGCACAATGTGGCCGTGCCAAGGAACAATTCAGGCAAAACTGTCCCAGCAGGATGCCTAGCCGTTGGATGTACCCAGTGCCCTGCTGCCTGCCCTTTTCGCTGGCTAGTATGGATGCTGCTGCATGAGGGAGGGCAGGGAGACTAGGGATGACTGCAACAAGCCTAATGGGGAGGAGGGAGAAGAAGCAGAAAGGCAGATGGCAGGAAACACCATGGTTCTAGGGAAAGGAGGAGCATAAAAAAAGAAGTGGAAAAGCAGGGAACTGCTGCATAGGAGAGTTCAAATATTTAGTCTTTGAGATTAAAGCTCATTAACAGCCTCCCCTCCTTCCCCATCTATGCACATTAATGTTTTAACCTAGTTTTCAGAAGAAAAAAACCACCCCAAATCTTACAGACTTTTACTCAAGGTCATATGAACCATCCAGGTCTTTGAGTTTTAAAATGGAAAAATAGGTGTTATCCAATTTCAGAACACTACCACAGCAACCCTCTGTCTTCATGTGACTATGACATGGCTTCGATTCTCGTCAGTTCAGACTTGGGGTGGGAGAAGTCAATAAAGAGAAAACAAAAAAGTGAAGTATAGATGCATTGAACTATACTTTTTCTAATAAACCATAAACTAAACGTGTGTATTTACTTTGCAATTTAAATTATTGCTTCGTAAGTACAACAGTAAGAACTTCTTAGCAGGACCACTTTATCCTTTGTGTATTCCCATAAGTAGGGCTTATCGAACTTCTAGACTTGGCATAAATTATTATGGAGAAGATTTACAGGCTTAAGAGGTATTTTTTTTTTCTAATTTATACAGACTTGATAATAATTGTACTTCACTTTTTAGTACATGGCATTTTTATTTATGTTTCTTTTACAACACAATTCAAAAAATGGAAATACAAAATACTTTGCTGGGCTGAGATTAAAAACTCAGAAGTATCAAAGGAGCCAAGTAAGCAAAAAATATAACGTGACCCCATATTTTCCAGAGTTACACAAAGTTGCCAGCATGTTCCAACACACAGTTCACATACTATTACCTTCAAATGTTTAACAATTCAAATTAAATCTTATGTTGCTTGAGTGCTTCTCTTTGTAGCTATACTAATTACTGTATACTTTTTAACAAGGGAATCACAAAAAACACACACCTTTATCAAACAGCAAGAACTCTCAGACCTACTGTAATTTGAATCATACAGTGAAAAAAAAACAAGTCTGCTTATTACGAGCCTATCTTTCTTAATAGACCAAGTGCTTTCATATTAGCCAATTGCTATCACACACAGAATTCTAGCAACTAAACCCAGACATCTGAAAACGCTAAACTAGAAACATTCCCTCCCAGCGCCCAGAGTAGCCCATGCCATTATGCAAGAATTCTCATTTCAGATATTATGCAAAAAAACACTCAATTCTTCAGAGCAACAACATGAACATATATTTTAAGTTTTACCATGCTAGTTTACATGAAGTCCATCAATCAAGAAGCCCACAAAAATTTATTCTGGAGCATGGTTTTTTGCATCACAAGACATACCGCTAAATTGGAATTTTAGTTTTGCTCAAATCCTAAGCTGATGTTATACAAATGGTTTAGCTGTACAAGGTTCTCTGCCACGTTCTTGTGAAGTCAAGTAAAGTTAACTGGCATTTCACCATGGTTACCATCAAAAAGAACAGATCTATTGTTAGAAACACACAACCTGTTCAAATAGATGGTTATTCACAGTCGTTTGTAGTACAGTATAAAAATCACAGCTCCTTTTAGGAAAGTCAGCCCCATCTTAAACAGTGGGTTTGGTTTTATTTTGGTGGAGGGTTCTTAACAGGTGGCAGGATGGTTTAAATCCAAGATTTATTTATAGCTTGTGAATTTAACAGAGAAACCATCTGGGATAGAAAAGTTAGAGGGAGCAAGAGCAGCACTTCATCATGTTGTAAGTCCAGCGACAGCATTTGAGTTTGCTCCCCTGGTTCTGTGTTCCAAGTGACATCTCTCACTACCCAAAAATTTTGCTCCAGCCCATCTGACCTGGGCCAAGAGAGGGCACAACAGCTGTCACGCTTTTACGCCAGAAAAGCTGCTTCTAAGTGAGTGAAAGTATTTCTCTGTTGGCGTCTGCCACAAAGTTTGCTTGACTCTGGACATGCTCATTTTCAGCGAGAAAAACAATGTCCCCGTCTGTTTCTGCTGCCCCTGCCCTTCATGAGGGCTAATCCCTCCTGCCGCCAGCATCAGCCACACCGCCACGTGCTCTGCGGGGCAGGGAACGCCGACTGCCACATGAAGATTGATGAAATTCTGAGGGCAACATTTCCAAGAAGGATTTTTGCTAATCAAATTAGGCATTGTGCACATAAATGATAATCTATTTTTTATCACTCTTACGCATCTGCATTCTAAAATCCCCCTTTTTTTTTGCACAGCCCTAGAGAAGAAATCGCAGGTAATTACTGGGATACACTAGGCGAATAGCGACATAAAACATGTTAAACCACAGCTTCTCAAATGTCCTGCAGGATTGTCAGGAGTCACTATTCACATTCTCTGTTTTTCTCCCCCTTTTTTTTTTTTCCTTAAACCAGAATTATTGCGGTTTTCAGCACATTCTGCTCGAGACAGCCAGCTTTATATATCTGTCAGTCTTAGTTGCTTTTGTTGATCCTGCACATTCACGTGGTAAGAAAAATTCTGGAAGATCAATAATGGCAATAATAGCTAGAATCAGCCTGATTTTTCACAGGTATGTAATTAAGAGGAAAAAAAACCCACAACCCCTTAACTATAGCTAAAGTTGCACATTTCTTAACATAAGGAGCTTAGGTGACAGAAGCCAGAATTCCTCATCTTCGTCCAAGGTCACAGCTCATCCCTAAGGAACCACCCCGGCAACCCCCAACAACTCATCCTTAGAAAGAAAACGTGCAAGGAACTGCTGAGACACACAAATATCTCCTCACCAGCCAGATGTTATGTGCCTTCTTTAATTCCTTGCTAATTCTAAAGTCATTCACGAGTGGAACGTACCAAGGCAGTCCCTGTTCGGCCCTACGGCTGCCAAGGGACAGGACGGCACCTTCCAGCAGGCTGCCAGGGTACACCTGTGCTCTCCACCTCCCTCACCCTTTTTCATTGACCTAACGTGCAAGGTTTCAAGTATTTTCATTTATAGCCCACAGATCTATTTGCTACCAGTGTCCATTTCATCTATTCAAAAATATATATTTTAGTTTTATGGTAAAAATGGAGAAACTGTTTGAGAAAAAAATTACATTTCACTGTTTTGGTCATTGGTCAGAAAAGATCCATTCAGATTCAGTATCTTTCACTACACTAACATTTTAGATGGTACTAGAGAATTCAAAATGCATTTGTAACCTAAGCACACACAACTTTTAGAAAGCTATAAAACTTAACCTTTGTAGGATATGAATAGTGCTTCACAATAGCTTTTAAAATGGCTATTAAAACTTCACACTTCAGATAAAAAACAGTCTAAAGCTTTGGATCCTGACATTGCCTTTATACAACGGATTTCTTCCTGCAATTCAGCTGTGTAAAAAACACCCACCTACATTCTAAAGGTTACATCTTTGGACCTTCAAAAAGTAATCTAAGCAACTCCTGAATGCGCAGTCTGTCGAAGACAGGAAGAAAATCCCCAGCAGTAAGAAAATAACTTCAATTCCTGCCTTCTCTGCTCACTAATAGAGATGGAAGCCAATCAATTAAGACTTTAGTGGTGTTTTTAATTTCATGAAAAGCTTTTTCTGCAGCTTTCAGATGGCAGAGAAGGAAACATCCTCCCATGGCTTCATTGATTTGTAACAGCATCCAAAAACCAGTCTTTGCCTCCCCACCGAGAAGAGATTAGGAAAAATTAACGAACAGAGATTTCTTCTGATACAGTTGTGAGCTAGACTTCCAAAAGCTTTTTGTTTATAAAGCACAGCCTAGACAATTAACTGACACTGCACCAAAAGATCAGAATATCATAGCAATCAGTTAATCTCATAACATTCACTTTTTTGGTCAGACCACGTTTCCACATGGGACCACAGAGGGGTCTTGGGCTCTCCTAGGGGCAAAAAAGCCTCACATTGTACCGTCCGTGCAGTGAGCAAGGGCTCAGGCTTTTCTCTTCATACAGAAAAGCAATAATAAAAAAAAAATAAACCCAAGACATAGGGCTCATGTCTCCAAGGATCCTGCCTTCCAGCAGAAATCTCTTTTCTTATGTGAGATTCACGCAGGTGTGCTGCACCACCACCGCAATCTACTGTTCAGAAACAGGAACAGTATGTGCGTTGACACAAACCGAAGGTTTGAAAGAGAAGAGCTATGGCAGGGCAGTAACTGTTTTATGATTTGACAATTCTCTAAGTAGAAGCCCATTCTAGAAGTAACCCCCACACACAAGCAAATTTGCTGGTTTTGCTGAATGAAAGAGAAAAACAAACTAAAACCACACCCAAAACCCCCACTACCCACCAATTTTTTAGACCTATCACAAAGAATACCAACCACCAAACAGGTAAAGTCGTACACTTCCATTCCTCAACTCTTGGAGGTGTTTCAGGCACTCGGGTTCAGTTTCTTCAGCTGGCTGGAGCAATGCTAGGGCATCAACAGTAGCTGCAAGACCAGAAAGCCACAAAAAGCCACGACCCATTCAGTGTCTCTCCTTGATGCTCTGTTTCTGTTTGAAAACGACTTCTGGGGGTTGAGATGCTTCCTAGGACTTGACACATGCAGGCTCCACTGGTGCTGCAGCAAATGCTAACGAATACAGAAGGAATGGCTGTTCAGCTCTCTCCCTACCCCACAGGCTGGGTACCAGCCAAGGGGATGTGGGCTCCCATCTCCAGCTCCCCAGAAAGTTAAACCATGGCTCCCACACGAAACAGCAATCGCCCGATTTGCCAGGCTGAGCATCTTTACCTGCTTTAGGAAGTTATTTTTGTTTTACTCACATTTTGGGAGCATTTCATTTCTAGTACATCAGCTTATTTTCACAAAAGACTAATTTATTATTATGCTTTTTTAGTTTCTGGGTTAGACAGCTGAAGTCCAAAGTCTTCATCCAGATATATTCCTCTTAGCAGAAAGATCTCTAACCCGATCATGTTACATATACTTTCTGGCAGGTTTATTTGATCACTTTATCTGTCCTTTCCTTCCACGTCCTTCCCACACTAGTTGGGAGTGGGGAAAAAGGTGACAAGAGATCCTA